>NC_056526.1:102167484-102178580 GCF_019175285.1 Sceloporus undulatus
GTTTTGAGTGAATGGCTGCAGTACAGGCATTTAACCACTGCGCCACCAGGGCTCCTTATGTTATGAGGTCTGATAGTGTTATGAGGTCTGATAGTTAGGCAATTAATTTCTCTCTCTGTTATGTGTTTACTTTATGTTTGTCTTCGTGTGTGTCAGTATATGTTTCTCTTCTGTTGTTGTTAAAGAGTAAATGGAAGGAATGTAGAATAATATTAATATTATGATAATTATGATAATTAATTAGATTAGAAAAGGAACAATAAAGGAGTAGGAAATATTATTTGTGAAACCAAATGGAGAGCAAGCAGGATCTCTTTTTTAACAGGGGGAGGGGAGAGGGAGGGGAAAGAGGACAGGCCATTTCTTTACATGTATGTATTAAACTTTGAATGAAAATTATTATCTTGAAACAAAATCATCCATGGCATGGATGCTGCTCAGTAAAGCGGAGGAGGAGGAGGAGGAGGAGGAGGAGGCATTGTTCTATTATGCCCCAATAGTTTACCCCCCAAAAATGGGTTGCAAGGTGGCTCCCATTAAGGAAGTCCTGTTTAATCCAGTGTTTACAGGGGTATTCTAATGATAAAGGTAAAGATGGTCCTTTGACATGCATGTCTAGTTGTAACCAACTTTAGAGCCTAATAGCCAGCGTTGTCTGAGGATTCCTCTGGTGGTCATGTGGCCAGCATGACTACATTGAATGCTGTTACCTTCCCACCAAAGCGGTACCTATTTATCTACTTGCATTTGCATGATTTCGAACTGTTAGGTTGGCAGAAGCTGGGACTAGTGACAGGAGCTCACCCTATCATGCAGTACTTGGGTTTTGAACTGCCAACCTTCCGATCCTCTGATTGTCATATTTGGCATCTTAACCACTAAAACAGGACCCTATTCTTGCAGGGATAATCAGGGCCAATGAGATCCTCCCTTACCAGGTAATTATCTGGCTAGCACAAAGGTGTAATTAAAGGCTTCACATCCCACAGATTCCTCATCATCATTTCTTTATCCACTTAGCCATTGCTCACAGGAATCTTCTTGGCATGTGCATCCATGTGAGCAATACAACACCATGGGATGGGAGTTCACAAATCTCATCCACAGCAGTTTCCATGATCTCATGCAACAAAATGTGCCCTAGAATTCATGTAAGATGCCACAGCTAAGATCAGTGAGCTTCAGTCTCGTGTGTTGCAGAATGTTTGCAAAATCCAGAAGTATAGAAGATGTATGAATACAAGAAGGAGATGCAATGTAATACCTGAACTAGCCCTTCCCCCTATCCATCCTTTCCCTTCAGCAGCCTTTAAGTCTCTATTTTAAGTCAGGCAACCAGTCTTAGAGTCTCACATCATCCAGTGCCAAGTATGAAGCAAGTGTACCATTACCACCCACTCACTGCAGTTTCTTCAAGAGAAAGAGACCCACCCTCCTTCTCACACTTCCCCAATCATCTAGATAGGAATGCATTAAAATGGGGGGGGGCTCATTACATGGAAGATGCCTTGCAATTTTACAAAACAAGACTGCCCAACAGTTAATTCTGCACAGAGACATCCCTCCTATGCTCCCCAATATTGAACAGAACTCAGCATTTTTATTGCCAAGAGTCACTCCTCCCTGCTGCCTCCCAATCTTCCCCCCAAGTGAACATATTTTCAATGGGATCCTTTTGGCAATTCTCAGGGTAGATTTACTCATTCATTTAATAGCTGCAAATAAAAGTTTCATTGCTACATTTAATTATTTCACCAGTGCAGAGAGATGCCTGTCCTTTCAGCATATTCATTTAGGAGGAGTGGAGTGGAATGGAAAAGCAAAGCAAAGCAAAAGTTAAGATTGGCATTACATTTCTTCCCTTCAGTGGTCCCCCCCCATCCTCACCATGAAAAGCATTAAGCTCGTTATTTTGCCATTTGTGTGTGTGCATGCGTGTGTACAAGCACATGCCCATATAACTATGTTCAGCTTAATGAATGGAGAAGTACAAAAAAACCTGCCATTGCAAAACTTTGTCATGTGTGTACACATCTTTCACAATATACAGCATAAATGAAGGATTTTTACATACTATCCAGTGAATGTGCAGAGTCTTCAGGAATGTACTTTATTGCTCATGTGCCCTAAAATCAATTGATATTTGTGTATATAATTATCAGTTGCTTCATCAAACAGCCTAAGATGAACACATATTCTATAATGGCTGCTGAATGGACCCACTGACAAGTGCCTATGCACATTCTTATTTCCCCAGGATGCAGCTCACACAATGGTATATGAGACACTGGAGATCATACTCACTGTAACCATTGCGGGATGGAGTGTGCAGTTAATCACTGTCTGCAGATGGAACAAAAAGGACACTATGTTTCCATTCAGACTTCAGTACTGACATGCAAAACTAAAGTATGGCTGAGATCCTGACCACACTGGAAGATCAGATCAAATCCCAAGCAGTTTTCATTTCATCAGATCTCATTGAACATGTCTAAGAATCAGGGCTCATTTCTTGCCCATGTGAAGAATGAGATGGCATGCACATATGTGTGCACACACATCCTTCCAAGTACAAAAGCTAACTGGTCTGGCAATTCAATCTGTTTCCATAGGCTGGTGCTAGGATAGCATCATCCACTATGCCTGAGAGCAGCAGACTAGCTGAATGGTGCATGGCAGGCTGCATGACAACACCAGGTCTATCTTCTGATCCCTCCCAACAAGCACATGCCACTTGAAAAGTTGACCTTAGCTTCAAGCAGATGGGTGGCTTGGAGAGGCCTCTGGCTGCTCTAGCTGTGAATGTGCCCTGAGCAGTGCAGGACCATGGTGAACAGACACTGATGTTCCAAGGCCGGCCGCCACTACAAGCCGCAACAGACCACCAGCAAGGAGTATTTTTTTAGCTCCCTTTGCAGCTGGGGTTTGGCTTGTCTTAGGCAGCCACGGTACAGCTTTGGCCTGATCTGGGGGCATGCATCATCAGTGCCATGCCACTGGATCAGCGGCAGTTTTGGCCTATCTGTTTTGGGCAAAATATCAAAGATAGGGTCCTGAAATAGATAAGCTGAAAAACATGGTCTGCAACCGCACCATTGTGATTCATGCTGGGGCTGTGGCAACTGCACATGCCTGACCCCAATCCAAGCCACCATGGCAGTTTTCAACTGGGCCGCCAAAGCCCGGTTCTTTGAGGAAGGCACAGATCCAGTGCAGTTTCACTCAGCATTTGGGACATGCTGAGCCCCAAACGCTATGACCCAAATGCAGCTGGAAACCATGTATTTTGGCCCATCTGTTTCAGGCCTTGTTCTTCCAATAAAGGGGAAACATTCAGTACTTTTGAGCTGTAATACTCTTTGTAAATATTTGTCTCTCCTTTTTGCAGCAGAATCACATACCCTTCACACAAGTCTGTGTGATGGGACCTTCTTTATACACCTGCGGTTATCTTTACCTCTTAACCATGGAAGGCCCCAATCCCTGACATTTGCCAGACATTCAACTTTTTAACACTATTTTTAAATGTATAAGGGTCAGGGTCCCAAGTGTCCCACAAACCAGTTCATTGTTTAGGTAGTGTGCTTGCCTTTGTTTATAACTCATGGAAATCACTCTGACAGAAACATCTGTTGTAAAAAATAAACAGTTACTTTATTAAATAACATTAAGAAAGCAAGTGTCTTATGTAGGTTACTTCAAACTTAGAGTGGTTACACTAACATAACACTTGCAGACTTTTGATGCTCTGTACACTAACCTCTCATTCTCAGTCATTCCTACTCTCTATCTCTCCCCCAACAGTAATACCAATCAGATCTGCCAGGGAGGAGAAGGAGAGCAGTTTCTGGGCAACCATTTTGAGTGGGTGAGTGTTTGCATGTCTTTTAAAACTCTTGAGAGCGTGTGTTTGTTGCTGAGGGGGTGGGGTTTCTGTGAGTCACATCTGTGAGTCACTAGGGGTGGAGCTAGGAGCCCAGCTCTATACAACTCCTCGCAGAAGGTTTCCAGGCCAGTCTCTCCCAGGGAGGAGAAGGAGAGCAGTTTCTGGGCAGCCATTTTGATTGGGTGAATGTTTGAATTAAAAAAAAACTCTTGGGAGAGTGTGTTTGTTGTTGAGGGGGTGGAACCTCTGTGAGTCACTAGGGGTAGAGATAGGAGCCTAGGTCTATATAACACCTCCTACCACTTTCTCACACTTGGAGGCAAATGAGATTTAAATGAGAATTAAACTAAAGAAAACCAGGAAATGCCTGATGTTTATCACACGACATTTCTTGGTTTTCACTAGTTTAAATCTCATTTAAATCCTGTTTGCCTCCTAGTGTGATAAAGCAACTAGAGGCTTTCCTGGCCAGTTCCTGCCAGGGAAAAGAAGGAGAGCAGTTTCTGGTCAGCTATTTTGAGTAGGTGAGTATTTTCACAGTCAAGAGAAAGTACAGCACAGGCAGCAAGGGAGCTGCAGACTTTGTTTTAGAGGTTCTCCTTTTAAAAAAATTTCCTTTTTAAAAAAAGGACATGGGGGTGGAGTTGCTCAAAGGAAGTGAGTCAGAAACTTCCCTTCAGAAAAGCTAGCAGCCAGGAGATCTCTATACAGTTATATCCCCAGTAGACTGAGCTCATTGACAGAGATTGGTGAAAAAGCCAGGCCATCAACAGCCTTTTACATTGGTGTTTACTGGGGGATTGTTTTGAGGAGGAAGCCCACAGTCCTGTTTCAGTGATTACTTAAGACTTCTCAGTATGGACACTGAAGGACCTGCTGCAGTCACCTGCAACACTTGTGGGATGTTTGTCTTCTTGCCTAGGGATGGGGAATCTTCACATGCACCAAGTGCAAGTTGGTAGCCCTCTTGGAGGAGAAAGTCCAGCAGCTGGAGACCAGGTAGCTACACTTCAGCATATTAGGGAGCAAGAGGTTTTCCTGGACATAACAGAACAAATGGTCTTGGACGGGGACCACACAGAGGAAGTTGCTGTGGAGGAGAATGTCACTTCACATACATAGGAGGCAGACAACTGGAGGAATGTCACACAGAGAAGTAGGAAAACCAGGGATCATTCTGGGAGCTTGTAGCTAGAGAATCAATTTGAAGCTCTTTCCCTTATCAAGGAGGACAAGGAACAGCAGCATGGACAGACCTCAGGGACAAAGCAGGGGAGCCTGAGCGTTCTACCAGAGGTAACAGTCGCTGATAAGCCTCGGAGCAGGCATGTGGTCGTAGTGGGGGACTACTTGCTGAGGGCTACAGAAGCAGTGATTTGTGGGCCTGACAAGAAGTCTCAGGAAGTGTGTTGTCTCCCTGGGGAAAGATCCATGATGTGACAGAGAGGTTGACAAGACTGATCAAGCCTACTCACCAATACCCCTTCCTTTTGGTCCAGTTGGGAACCAATGATACTGCAAGGCACAGCCTTCAGAATTTCAGAGTGGATTATGAAGCTCTTGGGAAGAAGCTGAAAGAGATGGATGCGATAGGTTGTCATCTCATCTCTTCTGCCACTTGAAGGGTATGGTCAGGGAAGGGAGAGGAAAATAGCAGATGTAAACAACTGGCTCCGCAGATGGTACCGCTGAGAACAATTTGGATTCTTGAATCATGAGAGGGGATTTCTGGCAAGGGATAGGTTGCATCTCATGCCAGTTGGCAGAAGTATTTTGGCCAACAGCCTCAAGAATTTGATCAATAGAGCTTTAAACTAAATTATGTGGGGAAGGGAGACAGTACTCTGGAAGACAAAAGTGCTGGAATAAATAGTCAAACTGTCATAGAAGGAGCAAGGCAAACAGTGCTAGGACACATGGTCATAGATGTCTCTACATTAATGCACAGAGCCTGGGAAATGAACAGGATGAACTTGAACTCCTAGCACAATAAAGCAAATATGATATAAGTGACATTACTGAAACCTGGTGGGATGAGTCTCATGATTGAAATGTAGTAATAGAGGGGGATAACCTTTTCATGAGAAATAAGCTAAACAGGAAAGGAGGAGGAATAGCATTACATGTCAGGGATATTTACACCAGTGAAGAGATTCTATGAATCTAAATCTCATTTCCACCATTTTAAAACCCAAATCCTTTCTGGCAGCAATTCCATTTCCCAAAACATCTCAGAGAGGCATTCACCCGAGCTAGGTTTGACCAATTTGATACCATGGTAAGACCTGGTAGATTCCAGGGTATCCCTTATAATGAACACACTTGTATTTGTGGTGACAACGAAATTGAGGATCTAGCACACATTTTGTTTAGATGTAACCTGTACCAACAGGAAAGGGACCAATACCTTGATCCCTATATTAAACGAACAATATTCTGGGATACTCACATAAGAATATCATACTTTATGAGTGGACAAGATTCAAAAATATCTTTTGCCACAGCTCGGTTCCTTCATAAAGCATCACTGTCGAGATCTAGATACGTGGGGATGATTGGTGTTAACTGTAAGGGTGATGAAGAAATTTGACATATGATGATGGATGTTTAATGTTACTTCTACCTCCCATTTTAATTCTATTTTACTTTCCATGGTAACTATTTTGCACATTACTGTTCGATTATGTAAACACTTTTATTCTTACCTGTTTATTTGTATATCTTTCAGTACATATTGTATATTTTTAGATTTGTATAATCTGTATATAAGCTGTGCAGGTTTAGGCTATTCGTGTGTGTGTGTGTGTGTGTGTGTGTGTGTGTGTGTGTATAGTATGTTATATTGTGGTTTATTGCACTTAGTGCACTATATTAACATTTTACATATATGTGTGTGGCATTGCTTGTATTACTATGTATAGTATGTATTACTATGGCCTGTTACAGACTGCCAAAATAAAGCTACTTTGGGTCTCTTTGGCGGTATGCTATTTAAATGATGCATGCATCCGAAGAATCCGGAAGCTGCACCAAAGCTGCACTCCAGTGCTTAGGAATGGAGTGTAGCTTTGGTGCAACCTCCGGACTCTTAGGACCCATGCGTCATTCAAATAGCATACCTCCAAAGAGACTCGAAGCAGCTTTATTTGGCAGTCTGTAACAGGCCTATGTTTTGAGTATTTTGAAACAGCCCTTGGGCTATTCAATAAACTAGTTTGTTTGTTCTGACTGGGAAACACTGAAATTATCTTGCTCATAAAAGAGTTGTTGTTAACTTGTCTCTGCTCAGTAATTTAGCTTATTTTCTATACCATTTGGTGGTTGCTTGTTGCCTCATGTCCAGCTACAGGAAATTAATAAGATTTATTTCTAGGTGGAAACAGCAGCAAGAGTAGCAGCAACCAGCATTCCCCCCCTACAGTTTTACTTTTATAATCTGGTCCTGAGGCATTTCCTATCCAAAGCCATCCAACTAGTGAAAGTGAAAAGAAGATAGCACAAGAGGAGGAAAATTAAGAAATCATTAAGAAGATTAAAACAACCAAACTAAACAAAGGTTTATTATCAACGTGAAAGAAACAGGGAGGAGCTGTGAGTATTTAAAGAGTTGCTTTGCTGGCAACTTTCCCTTCTAGAACATTTTAGTTTAACCCTAATTAGCAAGAGAGTTGAAAACTAGCTATATTCACTTGTGATTTAAGAATAATTGTGGTGGTGCTACTATGAAAGATGGTGGTCCTCACGAGACAAGGATATACAAATCTAGGCACTTCACCAATCAGTATGAAATATTTTACAAGTAATAAGAAGACACAAATAAAGCAAACAAAACAAACTAAAATTTCTAAGTACTTCTCTCCTGTGGTTAAAATAAATTACCTAGGCCCTGAACTGCTCTCTGACAACATAGACAGATTTTATTTGATCCATATGACAAGGATGAGACCTGGCAGAAGAGATTGTTTTAGATGAGAGTAACAAAAATGACATCCCCTTATGGGACTGGAGTAATGGAACTATTTTGGAATCCCTGAAAGATAACTATACTGTTAATGTAACAGAGGGCATTTCAAATCAAAGTATAATGCCACACGAGATGAAGAATCCAGAACAATTAACAGAATGAATTAGTCATGCCATAAATATGAATAAAGATTTATAGCCAATCAAGTCCTACCTCTTTGAATGCAATGGTTTACTAACAGTTATTACTGAATTCTTGGTAAGGTTGGAAGCACAATCTGAAACCAAATTGCCTGTTTGTGAGTCTGCTACACTACAGCTCAGCTCAGCATTGGAAGGAAGCTAAAATGAGGAAATCCAATAGTAAACAAAAGTCCTCACAAAATAATCTTAATATGCCAAAGAAAAATAAGAACATCAAGAGCTTAGGGAAAGGCCACAGATTACCACCAAAACCAGAAAAAAAATAATTTTCAAAAACTTTTCAGTTTGCTGGATAAGAAGCCAAAAACATTAAAGAACTGAAAGAAAATGGGTAAACTAGGGAAGATAAAGAAAAATCATATCTGGAAATATCAATATCTGGAAACCACAATGATCCTATTCACCCCCTAAGCCAGGGGTAGGCAACCTTTTTGAGCCAGGGGCCGGGTTGCTGTCCCTCAGACAACTGGGGGGCCGAAGCCAAAAAAATAAATAAATAAATAATTTTTTAAAAAATTAAATAAATAAATAAACCGGGGCAAATGTGGGACAAAAATTTCAAATGGAGGACACTTTTTTAAAAAATGGAGGACACGCTAAAAATTTGCTGATTTTTTAAAAAAAGTTAATATAAATGCATGTTTCGGAGGCTTCTATAGAAAGTTGCCCCCCTTGCCCGCCTCCTCCTGATAGGCCAAAGGCCCCACACCCTCACACGAGAGGCCAAAGGCTCCGGCGGCAATTGGTGGCAAGACCGAGTGGGGCCGGTCCCAAGGCCTTGCCGGGCCACATCCGGCCCACGGGCTGCACGTTGCCTACCCCTGCCCTAAGCAATTGCTTTTGTGCTGGTAATGGAAAATTAGATACCCAGCATTTCTGGGAAATAATATTTAGAAATGGCCCACTCCATAAGGAGAAGTCACCCTCTCAAGGTGTGTATTGCCAGTCTTCAATTCTCAAGGATAATGCGAAAAGTAAAACCTAGGATTTAATTTTAGTTGAAAATAAATTGGCCACCAGTTACCTGGTTCCATATCTGGTGGAGCTATCCTAAACTTATTAAATTCTGGAAACAAATCCACATGACAACTGAAAAGATTTTCCAGATTAAATTTGAACTAAAACTTGAAATTTATTTGTTGAACATGCTAAATAAAATTCCAAATCAGATTGAAAGAAAATATTGGCACGTTTTACTATATGTAATAACTGCCACGAGGTTGACAATAGTCCAGAACTGGAAAAATAAAAACATACCAAGCATAGACAAGTGGTTGCTGAAACTATCAGAGATGTTAGAGATGGACAAACTTACAGCTCTTCTTAACATTAAAGACAAAAAACAAGTTGAGGAAGAATGGTCTCTGATAGTTACATTTTGTTCATTGAGGTGGAAATAAAAAATAGTGGTGCAGAGGATGTGGAGCTTAAGTGAACCAATAAGCTCCAGGTAAGCTTTTGGTAGGGTAGAAATGTTATTAATGTAGCTTATTTTATTTTTATAGTGATATATATAGATATATAATGTAGAATATAACTATATATGATATTTGGTAAAAGAAAAAAACAATAAGACTTTTAGATAACTCGATGTAATAGGACCTGTTCTAGAGCAGGGGTCGGCAACCTACGGCCCGCGGGCTGGATCCGGCCCGGCAAGGCCTTGGGACCGGCCCCAGCCCAGTCCTGCCACTGATTGCCATCCCCACCGCAGCTTCCACGCCGCTCCGGGCGCCATTTTGAGTTCAGCTCCCCAGTTGTCTGAGGGGCAGCAACCCGGCCCTTGGCTCAAAAAGATTGCCTACCCCTGAGTACATTGAGAAGTTATATTTTGTATTTGCTTGTTTTGGATTATTGTGATATAATAATTCTTTTTTTATAATAAATATGTAGAAGTGTTTTTTATATATTTTGATATGAAAAAATAAAGTGAAAAAAATAAGTTGGCCACCAGTAACTACCCTAAACCCATGGGCATGTTATCTCAATCTGCACAAATTCTACTTGAGCTGTTATAGCCTTCACAAATGAGTATATTGCCCAAAACATCTACTCTCTCAAGTGTAAGCTTTTAAATAAGGGCTTTTTAATCTCCCATTTCTTTGAAAATAGGGCTCCTCCCATTTCATTGATTAAACGCTCCCCAGCACAATCTTTAGTAACAAGAGCAATCATGGCATGAGAGCTAACCTCATCAATTTGTTAGACTTTAGATTATGTCCAATGAGGGGGCCCCAAGAGAAGTAAACACTGATTGTGCCACATAAAAATAAAATAAAAATACCTCTAGCAATGCATTTAATGAATCATAGAATCATAGAGTTGGAAGAGACCACAAGGGCCATCCAGTCCAACCCCCTGCCATGCAGGAACTGTCACTCAAAGCATGCCCAACATATACCTTTAAAGCCCTCCATGGCTTGGGCCCAACCTATTTAAGGGATTGCCTCCTTCCGTATAATCCATCCCGTGCACTCAGATCCTCTGGGAGGAATTTGTTGCAGTCCACAAAGACCAGATTGCCAGCGACCTCCCAGAGGACTTTTTCCGTGATTGCTCCCACCTTATGGAATGGCCTGCCAGATGTAATCTGTCAAATTACCACCTAAAGAGCTTCAAGAAAACTGTCAAGACGGATCTCTTCCAGCAGGCCTTCTCAGAATAGAACCCAGCCACATAAAGATCCCCTCACAGACATATATAAGTGAGGATTCTGCCCACCATTATTCTATTATTGTACTATTGTTTTTAGATTTTATTGTCTGTAATTTTAATGGATAGAATTGTTTAATCCTTTCTTAAGGGGGGCAGAAATTGTATATATTGTTATATTTTTTAAAGGTTGTGTGCCGCTGTGATTGTGGTAACAAAACACGGGATATAAATAAAAGTTTATTATTATTATTATTATTATTATTATTATTATTATTATTATTATTATTTATTATGTGGCCATCCAGCCTCTGTTTAAAGACCTTCAAGGAAGGAGATTCCACGATTATTGAGGAGGAAGAGTCACTACTGAAAATGTTTCAAACTTTGC
>NC_056526.1:102188580-102202240 GCF_019175285.1 Sceloporus undulatus
CCATCCTCAATCACTAGGGTGGAGAGGCTGAGGAAGAACTCAATCTTTTACTGGGGCACAGCCAGTGTGTATTTAGGGGGTTTACAGAGGCCACATGCTCTGGACTGGAGACTGATGTGGACAAGGAAAGGGAGAGATTTTAACTACAGGAGTTACTCCAAGGTGAAGGACTCTTACCAAGAATCAGCCCTGGATACTCCTCCCTTTCCTCAGAGACATGCCTTCTCTACACAGCTTCGAGTTGCTTCCCCCCACACACATGCAAACATGCAGTCATTCTATCCCAAAAAAGGTGCTGCTTTGAGCCACAAAAGCCTTGAGAGAGTTTTCCAACTGCCACTGCCAGTACCAGTGAAAGATACAATTAAGGGAATGAATTTGTGTAGGCAGGCAAAGAGTGGGAGACATCATCACATGAAGCAATCAAAGAAATTGGGTGGTGGTCTTAAGGGACCCTGAAAAGTGAAGCTTCATATAACCCTCATCCCACCATGGTTCTAAAGTCTTTCTTACACACTGATACTTTGAGTAAAGGCCCACTTCACACTGTGTATTTTGGGGTCCCCATATTCCATATCTCATATCTGTAGACAGCATGTCCTTGAGAGATCAATGACCCTTCAGAAACACTTGGTCAGGTTCCCAGAGAAAAAGAGCATGACATGAGACATGTGTATATCTAGGTAACAAGACAATAACATCTAAATGATGTGCTATGTGTTTCTTCCTTTCCCCCAAGTCATCTGCATTCCTCTTGCACCTTGAGGCAAAAGATCTCCTTGCATCTAAAGTAGTAAACCAACCTCTTTGACTACCCCTGTTGTGTTCCCAGACAAGCATTCCTATCCATCCATCCTGGGGATATCCTGATCTAGTTGTTGGCTTGTCACACTAAAATTAAAGCCATCAACCAGCCCAGAATCCCATGGTGGATTTCTGGGAATGGACATCCAGACTTTTGCACCTGACAAGACATCCCACTGCTTGGGGCTAGATTTTAAATATAAGTATGGGTCTAACGTGGTGTAATAGTTTGAGTGTTGGACTATGGACCTTATCACATGGGGCATTACCATGGGTAAAATGTCCCTGAACTGTTGGAGAATTGCAAAGGTGGGATTGTCCGTCGCACTTCTCAAACATCACTGAGGCATCCCGCTTTTCTTCTGTTGTCAAAGCATTCACAGGGAACCCATTTGTTTAACAGTGTCCCATATATTGTAACCTGTATTCTTGCCCTAGATCCGTGATGGCGAACCTATGGCATGCATGCCACAGGTGGCACACAACACCCTTTTGCCAGGCATGGACAGCAAGGAAGAAGGCAGAAGAGGCACGTGCATGCCCGTTCCACCTCTCCCTGCCATTTTCATTCCAGAAAATGGCGCTTGGAAGAAGGAGCCAGAGGCACGCATGTCTGGTTCCTCCTCCCAGCCCTCTTCCCCCCGGCTTCCCTTTCATTGTGCAAACGGGCCCCTTGGAGCCCATTCGGGCAAAGGAAAGGACTGAAGGGAAGAGGACTGGGATGTGTGCCCAGGCCCCTTCCCTTTGGCTCTCCCTTCCTTCGCTCGAACGGGCCCCTTGGAGCCAGTTCGGGCAAAGGAAAGGACCGAAGGGAAGAGGACTGGGATGTGTGCCCAGGCCCCTTCCCTTCAGCTGCCCTTTCCTTCACTCAAACAAGCCCCTTGGAGCCCATTCAGGTGAAGGAAAGGACCGAAGGGAAGAGGACTGGGATGCATACCCAGGCCTTTTCCCTTTGACTCTCCCTTCCTTCACTCGAACAGGCCCCTTGGAGCCCATTCGGGCGAAGGAAAGGACCAAAGGGAAGAGGACTGGGACGCGTGCAGGCCCCTTCCCTTTGGCGCTTCCTTCCTTCGCTTGAATGGGCCCTTGGAGCCTGTTCGAGCAAAGGAAAGGACCGAAGGAAAGAGGACTGGGATGCATGCCCAGGCCCCTTCCTTTCTGCTCTCCCTTCCTTCACTCGAACAGGCTTCTTGGACCTCCTCATCATGCCACAAAATGGAGTGAACGTAGTAAACCTGGCCACATTCACTTACCTGATACTATCTGGCTCTTCTTGCTGGAGGCCATATTTATTTATTTTATATGCCACTTTTCTCCTCACTTGGACCCAGACCCAAGGTGGCTCTCAAAAGATACTTACAAAATAATACAATTTTTAAAATAGAATAAAAAGCATCACATTAATATAACATTAAAAACATAAAAATATTAAACACATACTAAGTAAAAATATAAAGAAATCAAAAACATACAAAAGTCAACAGCCCCGTAAGAAGCCTCCCTGGATACAATTACATATTAAAAGCCTGCTTGAAAAGAATTTTTTTAAAAAAATCTTTTTGCCTGATGAAAGGAGAGCAGGAAAGGAGGCAGCCTAGCCTCCCACAGGAATAAAATAATAAATAAATAAATAAATAAATAAATAAAATCTTTATTTCTATACCACTTTTCCAAAGAGATCAAAGCGGTTTACAAATTTGAGGAAAAGGAATACATCACATCATATTACAATACAATTACAATCACAGATACACTTCCATAAAACATCATATAAAAACAGTTTAAAATCTCTCAATCCCAGGTTAAACATCTCGAGGTACACTTCAATTAGGGGATAACTTTCTCTATAAAGAGTCTGGAGGGTGTGCTAGGCGGTTCCAAAGAATGGAAGCAACAATTGAGAAGGCTCTCTCTCTCTCTTTCTCTCATGTTCTCATCAAGTGAGCCTGTTATAGTGGCAAAATCTACAGAAAGTCTTCTCCTGAAGGTCTTTAAGTTTGGGCAAGTTCATATGGGGAAGATACACTCTTTCAAATAGTGTGGACCTACACTTTATAGGTCATAAGCAACCTTTGAATTGTGTCCAGAAACAAACGTGTATGCTCCTTGGTCCTGGTAAGCATTCTGGCCACAGCATTTTGGACCTGCTGAACAGGTTTCTGAACAGATTCCAGAGACAGCCCCACATAGAGTGCATTACAGTTGTCCCAATGAGATGTAATGATGGCATGTGTACCATAGCCAGATCTGATGTTGCAAGAACATCACAGCTGGCACATTAGTTTTAACTGTGCAAATTGGACTCTTGGCCAGTGCTGAACCCTGAGCATCAAGGCTCAGAGTTAAATCCAGAAGAACACCAAAGCTGCTTGCCTAAGATTTCAAAAGGAGTATAAAATCCTTATTCCCTTATCTGCTTTTCAGTTGACCAGGAGCACCTCTGTCTTGTCTGGATTAAGGTTCAATTTCTTTGCCCTCATCTGATATATTATGCAAAACCAAAAGGACAAGCCTGGGGACCTTAACAAAAGGATTTTAAAATGTCACTTGATCTTGCCTTCATAATCAAAACTACAGGACATAAGCTTAAAGCAATAACTAACCCCTTTTTTATTTTATTCTTTAACCATTTGGAACAAATTGAGACATACTCTGGACCCTGACGTTTCTCCTCTTAAACCCTTTCTCCTAGAACCCCACTTCCCAATGGCAAACCAATTTCCACAAATAAAACAGTGGTAACATTGTAGAATTTACTGTAGTCTCTATTTCTCTAATTACCTATTCTCTAATAAGATATCCAAATCTATAGACACTTTTCAGGCTATGTTCTAGAAGAGTTTATTCCTGATGTTTCACCAGCATCTGTGGCTGACATCTTCAGAGAAATCTTCTATAAAACAGTATGAAAAATGCATTCAACACTAAGGGGATTGCAGCATGTATATAAGTACCCACTTGATCGCATATAAGGGAAGGGTCAACATGTTCACACATTTGGGCAATCAGAACTGAAGTTAACAATTCCAGATTCTGAATGGACATGCATTTGGTCTTCACCCCAATATAAATCCCAATCAGCATCTACAAGGGAAAATTTTCTAAAAATTATTCGCAGATTGTATCTTATACCTTTTTTTATTGTCTAAAATGGTTAATGGTCTAAAATGATCTAAAATGATGCTGGAGGGGATGGAAAAATAGAGGCTCATATCTGCACACATGGACTGAATACACCAAACTAAAAGAATTCTGGGATGTACTTTTACACCATTTCTCATACATCACATGCCAAACTGTACATGGGCAAATGTTGGAATCTCACAATTGATAATTGTTGGGAAAGAATTTGGAATATGTGGTTAATGGAGAAACTTTCTTACGTGATGAAATTCTGCAATGGACAAATGAAAACTGATGCATTTCAGGAAGATTGAATAATCTTTATTGACTATAACCATGAACATTCACATCATCTCTGACATCTGGATTCACACATTAACTTCTGAAAAGTCACTTTACAACTCAGTATGATTAATCCATTAACTGCTGAAGAAAACTGATTGTCCAGCCTTGTAAAATAATTGCCAAACAGATCTACATTCTTTGCCTTCCCCCCCCTCCCTTATTTTCTTCTTGTTTTTATTGTGTTTTATGGATGTTATTTGTCATATTGATGTTAGGTACCAATATCTTTAAAGTTTAAAAGTTGAATAAAAAGCAGAAAAAATGTCATTTGAAAGATAAGATGCCAGTCCACATACTTATAATAAGGCGGCAAAAAGGAGTGGGTAGAGAATTGAGAACCTGATTCAGAGCATATATGCAACTCGTTTATTTTATGGTTCTGGCTGGGGAAGGCTGGAGTGTGTAATCTCAACCCACAGAAAAGACCAGACAGATAGCATCCTGCAGGAGATCTCAGTAATAGGAAAGTAGCTGGTCTCTCATTCATAAACTGATTTAAACACAGAATTATGTTTTCTGTAAGCAAACATATTTTAAAAAGGAACACAGACAAGGAAGCTGTAAGCTTTAAAGAAAGTACTCACAGAATATAGATCAATGGACAAAGAAGATAGCTTTTCTTGGGTCTCCTTAAATTCACCCTAAAGAAAAGCTGGGAAGCATGAAAAATCTTGAATTCAGTGGGGCAGGTGAGTCACTATACAGTGGCAGCTGTAAACCGCAAGAGAAGAGTTCATTGACTGGGGTGGCCCTGTTATTGCTTTGACTGCTCAGTTAAGCAGCCAGTCTACATGTCCACCACTGTTCACAAGCTACTTGTCAAACTGAATACACTGTTCTTTTATAAGAAACTAAAGTCTGAGGATTTACTTCCTAGTATTGCTTTCCACACATTTTATGGAGGATGGAGGATGTGTGGCATCATGAATTTGTGGCTGGGGCCATAAATTCTCATCACCCTGCAATTACCTGATAATTTGAAAAGAAAAAGATGAAGTGGCCCTAACTACAGCAACAGCTGAGAGAATGTAACATTCAGCTTCTCCACACAAGCCATGGTGTCTCTAGTGTCTGGGAAGGGCCCAAAATGTTTTACAGAATTTACATTTTCCATGCTGCGGTGAATTTGGAACCTCTACACAGCTAAGACAGAATAAATTTTACTTCAGCACAAACCTCTTGATCATTCCCTCCTTCAAATGGGGAAAAGAGCACTGAGAATGTGGAAAGTGTGGAGCACATCATAAATCCAGGGACACAGGAACTCAAAAAGCTGCATAAGGCACATACGGTCTGCTATAAAGGAAGCACTGTGCTTTAATATTATTTTCTGTTTAAAAATCTACATGTGTGGTTTGGGACAAAGGCCTTTTGGTGTGGAAATCAGAAGGTTCAGTGTTGTTGTTTTTTTTTTACCTCCTCACCAAAGAAGTTTTTCTCTGAAGAGACAGTAAAAAGATGTGCTAGGGTTTCTAAGGCATGGTATAAATCAGCAAAAGAAAATGGATAAATTATGTTGCAATCAGTGTCTACTTTGGAACATGCCTACTGTGTCCACCTAAGTCCAGTGGGGCTTACTGCCAGGTCAATTTGTGCAGAGTTGTAACTTCAGGATTTATTTTTTTTAAAATTCCAATTTATAAATTTTATAAAAAATTATAAAAATTCCAATGTAATTTTTCAACTTTCCTTGATGACAGTGAGAAAGCCAATGAACAACGTGTATTCATTTTTCACATACAGTGATTGAAATAAATTCTTTTTCTACAATTTGTCAACATGCCAATTTTCTGTGATCTCCAGTGCTTTACCCAGCCATTCCTTAATGGATAGATTAGCTACATGGTTAATGGAACAGTAGGAGGATAGCCTATGCCAAGAATTCAATGGGGGAATGGATTACTTTTAATTCTTCTGGACCTCTCAGTGACTCCCAGTACCATCAGCCATAACATTCTTCTGCTGCAGCACACAGGGATGGTTGGTGGTTTCAGTCCATTCTGGAAGACCAGTCCTAGTTAAGTGATACTGGGTGGCATCTGTTGGCCTATTGTGTTCCTCAGGGTTCTGTTTTAGCATCCATAAAGTTTAACATCTGCATGAAACCATTTCTGGAGATCATTCAGGATTTGAGGGGGAGATGTCCCCAGTATGACACTCCACTCATTCTCCCCTTTCCATTTCATTTCAGGGAAACACATGTACCATTACCTGAAGATGTTAATTGACTGGATGTGGGCTAAAAAGTGAAATTGAATCTAGGCAGAACAGACATGTCCTTGGTCAGTGGAACTGAGCTGGAAATTAGGTTTCAATCTGTATTGAATGGTCCAGCAGTCCCCTTGAAAACATAGGCTGGCAATCTGTGGATTCTTCTAGAACCAGCCTTGATGCTCATGCTCATATATCAGCAGTGGCCAGAAAAGTCTTTACTTAGGTGAAGATATCTCCATTCTGGGATAATTCAGATTTGGCCAGGTAGACACATGTCTTAGTTACTTCACATGTCAATTACTGCAATACTGTGCACCGGAGTGCCTTCAAATGACATTTGGAAACTACCTTGGAAATTACACTGGACTGCCTTTGAATTCACCCACAACAAAATCAGGGAAACCAAAGAAATGAGAAAAACAGTACAAGCCTGATCAAAGGTTCTTGAGGACAAAAGCTGTGAAGAATCTGAACAATTTGAGGAATCTAATTTGGAAGAGGTGACCCAATTATGCCAGGATTCGGATGATGAAGGACAAGATTTCTTGCCAGACTATGGAATGCGAAAGGAAGTAGATTTTGTGAAGCTGGTACCAGAGGGGGAATCAGATGGGCAAAACATTCCTATAATCAGGTTGGTAAAAAGCAGGCCACAATAATAGTGAATTTTGGGAATATGAAAATTATGGAGGACACTGTTGGAACTGTGATGACAAAAAAATGGTAAGGGACTGAGATAAAAGACTGGCAATTGATTACATGAAGTAGGTGAGATAATGTGGCTGAGGATTGTGAAAAACTGTACCAAAGGTATGAATTCTTAATTGTGAAGGCGTAAGGAAGTGATGGTTCAGCGGTTAAGATGCTGACTCTGACGGTCTCAAGGTTGGCAGTTTGGAACCCAAGTACCCTGTGACAGAGTGGGCTCCCATCACTAGTGCCAACTTCTGCCAACCTAACAGCTTGAAAGTATGTAAAAGTTCAAGCAGATAAGTAGGTACCACTTCAGTGGGAAGGTAACAGCATTCTGTGCACCTCAGTGTTTAGTCATGTTGGCTAATGTTGGAAGCACCGCCCCTTCCTAACCCTAGTACGCGCTTGTTACGTACTTTAAGGCTCGTCTGTTAACGGGCCTATATTACCAAGATCAGGGTTATTTCGGTCCCTCTTACATCAATGCCGAAAAGCTCCCGGAATGGCCACCAGTTTCAACTCTGGAAGTTAAAAATCTGATCTCCAAACTTGAAACCGGCAAAGCTCCTAGAAATGACAACATTCCTGCTGAAGTGTTTAAAAACAACACAGATTGGTGGATCCCACTAATAGCTGCTTTATTTACCACCATAGATTGAACAACCTGCATTCCAGATGACTGGGGGCTTGCTATTGTCGTGCCCATTTATAAGAAAGGAGAAAAAACAGACCCTGGAAACTATAGGCCCTTTAGTCTACTGAACATTATAAGCAAACTTTATGCATTACACCTATTGGATAAGCTTCAAAATTGGTTGGAAGAAGAGGATATTATTAAAGATGAACAAGCTGGATTCAGAAACAATCGTTCCACAATCGACCATGCCCTGATTCTTCAACATCTTACCAAGAAATATACATCTACAGCTAGAGGCAATCTGTTCACTGCTTTTGTTTGACTTCAAATCAGCATTTGACCTCATCCAAGAAACAAGCTATGGGAAAAGCTAGAAGCTACCAACATAAATAGACGCCTGTTAACCTTGATTCGAAAACTGCATGAAGATTCCCGCCTAGTAGTAAGATGCAATAACCAGGTAAATATAACAAGATCCATCCCTACTTTTAATGGTGTAAGGCAAGGATGTGTATTAGCACCAACTCTCTTTAATTTTTATATAAATTCTGTGATTACGAGTACATCAGCTATGCCATCACATCACCCAACTCTGTCAAAGAGACCCATATCAGTTCTTGTGTATGCTGATGATGTTGTGCTTATGCCACTCACTAAAATAGGACTAAATAGACTTCTGAAAGCCCTTGCAAACCATTGTAAGGAAGATTCATTAAAAATTAACGATAGCAAAACTAAAATAATGGTTTTCTCAAAATGGCAATTACATTAGAAATGGTCAATAGATAACAATAATATTGAACAAGTGTCATCCTATAAATATCTGGGCATAGTTTTCCATGAAAGGGGTTCTGCAAATCTCCATCAAAAGAATGTGATAACAAATGTCCAAAGAAGCATCAGGGCTCTTTGCTCATTTTTTTATAACAAGGGTGGCCAATATATACCTGCAGCCCTTCAAGTTTTTGTTATTAAGAGTCTAGCGCAATTCTTGTATGGCTCAGAGATCTGACCCTCTAATAATACTGCTTCCTTTGAGGTTGTTCAAACTAAATTTTTAAGAATGATTTTCGGAGTTTCAAGCTGTGTGCCAAATGTTATTCTTCGTTTAGAAGCTGGCCTCTTATCAATTGAGGCTTGCATCTGGATTCGCAAATTGAACCTTTGGCTAAAAATGCTATTTGTACCAGTTGGTTTGGCTCCATTAACGTTAACAGACTTTTTTTTACTTGGAAGTAATCTTTATTTACGAATCTTTCTTATATTGGGTTGTCATTGCCATATGTAATCTTGCTGGGTTATAAAAAGGCAAAAATTGCCATCATCCAGCAAATTAAGGATATTGATTTACAATATCATAAAAGTCAATCAGTTTTATATCCAATTTTCAGGGAAACTGGAATAACCAACAAGCATGCTAGATACCTTGATTACTTGAACATTCCCAAGTTAAGAAGGTCCTTTATGATTGCAAGATTAAATACCCTTCCGTCTGCCGTATTGGAAGGCATATTTAAAAGGATACCATACCAATGCCGGCTCTGCCCTTGTGGCTCTGAAGAAATTGAAGCTATTAGTCATATTCTCTTTTGTTGCTCCCTTTATTCTGAACAGCGTGCCTGGCTTATAACCTCATTTATTCAACAGTTTCCCGGCAGGCAGGAGAAATTTTATGTGGACTATCTTCTTGCAAACAGCAGTGAATATGTAACTATCAGAGTTGCTAAATTCTTTGCAACTGCTATTATTTGCAGTTAAAAACTTTTTAAAACAGATGCAGGAAATTACTATATAACTTCTTCCGGAGATATTTTGATAGCTGGATAGTCAATTATCTCTGTTATACCCTTATTTTTAGTATACTGTTAAATCCATTTAGATGCATGTCTCTGGATTTTATTCTAGACATTTATATGTATATATGTATTCATACGAAACACTAGAATACGATGTTTCCAATGGATGCAATGCAATGTAATTTCTGCAAAAGATTTTATTATTTTGTGCTGGCCATGTGCCTTAATAAATTATTCGATTTGATTCTTACTTTATGCCTGTATTAGTGAAAGATTAATGGATTATGGAAAGAAATGTATTCTTGATTATTATTATTTTTTTAGAGGGTGGAGGTTTAATTAAGATTAGGCTATCGCAGCTGAAGAAAAGTCTAGAAGTCACTTCTATCATCTCCTTTTATTCAATTCTATTTTTTTATTTTATTTTCTTGCTTTCCTGTTTCTTTTCCCCCCTTCATTTGCTGTATTTAGCTTGATTTTTTTCTACTATGTTTTTACTCTGTATATATAATTCTAATAAAAACTGGTTTTGAATAAGACAACCTGAAACAACTGATTGGCATGATGAGGACTTCTGGTTTCACAGGAAAAAGATATCAAAAATGGTCAGGATGGTGTGGGCTGTTTCTCTTCCTGTGCTAGCCATCACAATGAGATATTTGGGCAACAATAGGTACATTGCAATTAGGTCATGCTGTAATCATGTTATAATGGCTTAATGAGTATGGGTGAAATAGTTTTGAACAGGACAACCTAAAACAACTGACTAATGTGATAAGCAGGTTTGTTTTTCACAGTAGAAAGATATCAAAAATGGCACGAGATGGTGTGGTCTGTTTCTCTTCCTGTGCTAGCAATCACAATGAGAGATTTGGGCAGTAATGGATGTGCCATAATGATGTTGTGCTGTAACAGCATTTTTACAGCTATATTTTTTTACAATTTTTTTTGAGCAAACCAATCAAGAAGAACAAGGCAGGGCAAATCAGGTAATGATAATATTAGTGCAGATGAAAGAAGTGCAAATCAGTACAATGTGGCAATGGTGTGATACACAGCATCAGCAATCAGCTAGTGTCACAAGTACATTTGAAGCATTTTTGAACAGTATAACCTGTGCCTGTGGTGTGATAAAGACCAAAATTTGTCTCCAAAACTGCCATTACAGCGATTTCCCTGACAGACTAACTGCACTCTTCTAAACCTCTGGCCTGAGGCATCATACTGAAGAGGGTCAAACAAAATGACCTCCTCAAGAGGGGGTCACTTTGTAAATTAAAATGGAGACACCAAAATATACTGTCTCTGTTTTACTGCCCTTTCAAGGCTATGGGGATTATTTTCTGTCACACACACTTCCTATACCTTATCCCATCACAAAGCAAAAACGTAGACACGGTAACCACAATACCATCACTTTTCTTCCCCTACCATTTTACCATTGCTTCCTGTGAAGAAATCTCTTCATTTTTGCAATCTGGCGTATTGTATTGTGTGCCTTTCGGCTGGCCTACTAAAGATGTCACCACAAGTTGGATTTTGGTTTTTTATTTTATTTTAAGGTCTACACACCTGTCCCTGAAACATTGTTTGTTTGTTTGTTTTTCATAGAATCATAGAATCGTACAGTTGGAAGAGACCACAAGGACATCCAGTCCAACCCCCTGCCATGCATAATAACTCCCTCCATGATAACTGTCATCCTTCGGCCTGCGAGAGACTGAGCAGGCAGGTCCAGCTCAAGATAGAGAGCCCTCCCTCCAGTCCATCTGCCTTGGTCCAGGCCTCAGAGGGAGAGAATAACCACTGGACCTCATCCCCTTTCCCACCACCATTCCCTTCTCCTTTTGTGTCATGTCTTTTAGATTGTAAGCCTGAGGGCTTACAATGTGTTAGACATGAATACCAGATTTTCCAGTGTACTGGAACTAGCCCATGGAACTGAAGCTATGATGCATCTGAAACAACAATTTCATTTAGCATCCCAGTAGCATCCATAGAATGACAGCCCTTTGTGAATTAAGCTGTTTCTTGTCCTTGCCACTGATGAATCACCATGAATATTCTCAGCCTGATTTCCCCTACACTGTCAAATTTCACTCTGATCTGCTGAATTGTGACCTGAGTTATAATCAAAAGACCTACCCTGTTCTTGCTCCCAGTCTGGAAGGGGCGCTGATGACAAAAGGGGGCTCACCTGACTCTTCCTTAATATGAGGATTGTAATCACATCCCTGTAATTCAGGACACCATTGGAGAGTGGGGGAGGGAAATAAGGAACAAACATTCTGAGGGTGTGAATGCAACAGTTAATGAAACAATCCTGATCAGTTTCAACTATAGTTAGTTTTTTCCTAACACTATTGCTGATAATTCCTAAAGAGCCGAGTTCTGCTAGACATACCTGTTTAGGCAAGTTCTGTCTAAATGCATATTAATCTTTGCAAGAGCAAACATACAAAAATACCAGACACTGCCTAGAAAGTTTTTTTAGAGGTCCATCTTGTAAGCAAACTTAAAAAGATAATTTGGTGCCAAACCATGTCAGTCAAATTATTATTGGCTCTAGATATACTTTGCACAAGCTGTTAAATTCTTTACCTGCAGCAGAGTGGCATTTGAAAAAGGTGCAAAATTCTTTTCTGACTTTGACTCCTTTTTTGGTTTGTTTTCAGAGAAATTGCCTCCAATCCCATCCTCATAACTGAACTCACAGTCCCCAATGAGAAGAGCCAAACCTCAGGTCTCAGGGGGAAGGGGGTTCCAAAAAATAGAAACTGATCCACCAGAGAGTGAGAGTTTAAAAGCAATTCAAATGACTCCCTGCAGAATGTGTTTAATTCCAAGATAAATAAAAATACACCAGTACATACTACTACCTGTCTATGAGCTCTCTTTCTCCTTGCTTCCCTCCCACCCTTACACACACAAGAGACAGTTCACTGATCATACCTCCTAGATACTCTGCTGTGCAGTGCACAAGCTCACAGCCAATATTCTTTCTATAGAAGCTCCAACAGTTAGTGCATTGTAAAGTAAAATGTGATAAAAATCTAGTCAATTAACAATTAAAAGAGGGAGAGGTAAGACAACCAGGACTGGGCCTGTCATTAGACAGAGAGAGGCAGCTGCAGAGAGTGGGTGGCTGGGAATAAATATTGTCCTGGGCAGAGAGTGCTGTCAGGACACAAGCCAAGCACGCTTATAGATCAAACACACAGATATGCGTACACACATACAACATATAGTGTATATTTACATTTATAGTAGTAATGGTTCTTTGTAATATCACTTAAAATAAAGCCATGTTCTACGGATTGTTCTCTAGCGTGAATGACATCAAACTGGAAATGGAAAAAAGAAATATATTGTGAAGCTAATTGATAAAAAAGTTAGTTTGTAGCTAATATCCAATAGAATCTATGGAGTGGGGGAAAGACATTTAGTGTTTCTCTCTCTCTCTCTCTCTTTCTCTCTCTCTCTCTCACACACACACACCTATTTCAATGCAAATAATGAAACTATGCCAACACCAAGTCCCCAAGCTCAGCTGGAATTCCTATACCTTACTGCTCAGGATGGATGCCCAACTTGCTCACCAGAAAGGATTGCTCTGGCAGAAGTAAACCCATTCCTCCTCAGCCATCCAGCCATTTCCCTTTACTGGAGAGCAGAGCTGTGTCTACCATGCAGCCCATCATGTGTTCCCTGAGTTAGCTTGTTGTCCTCATTTGTACTGAACCATGGAAGACATACTTTCTCTAGTACACACAGAAGAAAAGTTCCACTGGCACTCTTATTAGTTTGTGCACAAGCAGTGAGGAGGGCCTCTTATTCTTCACCTCAGGCCAGCTCTGAATAGAATGTCCATCATTCAGAATGTTTGAAATTAACCAAGCCACAGTAAATAAAATAAACCAACACATTTTAGTTTCTGCCAGCAGTTTTCATAGTACCATCTTATGTGTGTTTATTCAGAAGCAAGTCCTACTGAGTTCAGTGGCGCTTAGTTCTAGATAACTATACAGAGGACTGCAAACTTAGGGAA
>NC_056526.1:102202250-102259895 GCF_019175285.1 Sceloporus undulatus
TGAAGTGGTTTTCAAGATGTTTTTAAAAGCAAGAAGTGAAGACCAAAAATAAATTGTGAAAGGAATGGATTCTCCATGGGTCCTGCCTGCATTGCCAGGTCAGGATCATTTCATGCCCTGAGATTTGCCCTGAGATCTGAGTCCCTGGTGATGTTCCAAGTGTGATGTTGGAGGGGCATCATTCTTGTTTGTTGCGCATAATATGCCACATCTAGCAAACACATCTTGCTCTGAGACTCTTCCCTCTTGTCCAGAGCAACAAAAAAGAGTGGACAGGCCCTGAGATGTTGGAATCCTATACCTGCCACCATAATAAACCAACCAAAGGTCAACTTTCAAGTACAATCAAGAGCAATTTCAAACAAAGCAAGCCAACTGGGTGAGATGCCAAATGTGCTCGCTAATTGTTTTTGACCTTCAAGTCATGTCTGATGTATGGTAAGCCTTAGGTGACATTATCATGTTTTTGTTTGTGGGAACAAGATTTGTTCATAGGAGGCTTATCTTTGCCTTCCTCTGAGGCTGAGAGAGTGTGACTTGCCCAAGGGTACCCAGTGGGTTTGCATGGCCAAGCGGGGACTCAAACCCTGATCTCCAGAATTGTAGTCCAACACTCAAACCACTACACCACATTGGCACTCTCAGTAATAGCTCGGGCTTTTTAACAACTCTGTGACCTCCATTAGGCAAATGAAATAGATATACATGTTCCCCTTGGATCTCTCAACAGTTTTTGATGCCATCTACCAGGGCATACTTTTTGACTGAAAAGAAATCATTTTATTTCCTTTCTGGCCTGATTGATGCATTCTAAAAAGCAGAGGCATTTTATCATGGGATGTTTCAACTTTCTCCTCCACTTATAACTTCTCCATGAAATCTCTGTGAGGGAACTTTTTTAAACAATTTGTTGTTGAGTGCCATCGAAATATCAATGAAATCTACACCCGTTTTTCTTTCACATCAAATCTTGGAAGTATATCACACGGAGCTTTTGGGTGGTTTTCTGGCCCAGTTCCGGCTCATTTCTGATGTGACTGCACTTCCAACGATGCGGTTTCATATCATAAAGTGAAAGTGTTATCAAACGCCATTGATTTCTATGGGAGTGCCTTATGAGGCACTTCAGCAGCGTTTCCGAAGTAACCTGGATGGCCCGTGCGGTCTCTTCTAACTCTATGATTCTATGATTCCCAGGATATTTGTAGAGTGTCAAGCAATTGTTCTAACTGAGATTTGTCCATCTATCAAAACCTGGTCATGAACATGCTCAAGAGTTTCAGAACTTGACACTATCAAAGTCCTCCCAGACTTTGCTGCATCTTCGGTCTCAAAATCTCCAAGCTGAAAGTTAGCACACCATGTCTTCACAGCTGAATAAGATGGGCACTTGTCATGCAGTGTCTGCATCATATGCTCACAGATTTCCTTTTTTTTTCTGGGAGAACTGGAACTTCATGACAACCTGTAGCTCAGCACTTAAAAATTCCACACTTTTTTGTTGACTTTGTTCTATCAATGATATGAAAAAAATCCAAAAATCACAGCTACAGTCCTGCAAATTGACAATTTGCAATGCATAATAACACTCTTTCAAACTACAGTGACAAAATTACACTCAGAGTTTGGGAAGTGAGTTGGGCTGAGAACTTTTATATAATGCATAGTTAAAAACCCTTCTCATATTGTTACATCCTATGGCAGCCCGGATAGAGAGACCAGTAGCAATATTATTATACACCTAGTGTAGATGGAAGGAAGAGTCTGAGGTTGAGAGATCTGCTGCTGAGCTGTATGCCCTCCCCCAATGTGTAGGTTCATGACTGAAAAGAATATTTGCAGTGAAATGTAGCTCACAGAACCATTAGGCTACACACTTTGAAATTTTCTGTTTAAACAAAGAAAGCAAATGAAAAGGATTTGTATGATCTAGTGCCAGTAATCACCCTATGCACATGCATACCCATCTTCAGTTTGGTTGGAAAAATCCAGTATACAGACTGAGGCAAAAGACATAAACTGAGACCTACACTTCAATTCTCTATAGTTCAGACTAACAATAAACACATAGCACTTCTGCTATGGATGAAGGAGATTCATGCTCCTTATCTCTTTCCTTTATACTGCTCCAGGCATAGTCCAAACCATCAGTGCCAACTGGCAAAGAACCCCCATAAAGCACCTATCCAATGCCAAAACATAGCTGTGTTTCAGCCACAATCTTCTACTATGTTTCCTGCCTGCTTCGTGCCTGAGGAGCCAAGCGTTTCATACTAAGAAGACTGACAGCTCCTCTCTGCCAAGGGAACAAAGCCAGTAGCTAGTTGGGGCCAAGTCGGAGGAGTAAACCTGGCCCAGGACCTTTGGAAACTTGCATTTCAGTAAGGGATCCAACCAATTTCCCATTACCATATAAACTTTCATCACTCTGTAGCTCATCATCTCCCACTCATTCATGCTATGCTGCCTGAGCAGACCCTCAAAACTGAGATTTGAGTGTGTGCACAACAACAAGTGTTTGTTTCATTCTGTTCATGGATACCTAGTTAACTCTGAGGAGGGGAAACACAATACATTAGAAGTTTTGTGCTCCAGTCACATGGGTTTGCTTAAAATATGTTACAGTGAAGTGTGTTATGTACAGCCTTCACACATTACTGTAACACTTACTAGGATTTTGAAACAGTGTCATGGTTAAATGTATGGCAAATGTAAGCTGCTATTAGATACAACAACAAAATAAAACCTCCATATGAGTCAGGATGTCTTTATTGGGGCTAGGCGATGGGCAACAAAGAGCCAGGAACTGAATCTAGGAGGACAAATCATGAAGTCAAGCAGAAACAATCATGGAATGAACCAGAAATCATAGTCCCAAGACCAGTAGGAGTCAAAAACAAAGACCAAACTCAGCAGGACAGAAGGAGAAACAAGAGTACATGCAGTAGAGCTCAGAAAGGCCTTGTTGTTTGGCAAGTTTTAACCCACACAGAAAATCCCTTTTATAGTTCTTCCTCTCAAAGATAATTCAGTGGTCCTCTTGGGAAACCATTCTAAAGCCTCGGGATACTTTAAAACTGCTAAAGCTGCTGTTTCAACTTGCAATCTAAGGCTAACCACATGGAGGCAGCTGTAGACAACTCTATAGAGCCCCAGCTCCTGATAATCCTTCAATAACAAATTGAGGAGACAAAATATAGGGGACAGATCAATGATCATGTCATGCTGGTATAATAGACCTTGATCTAATACATCAAACTAACTAATACCAAGCTTGATATCACAAAACATTTTTAAAAAGTCTATCTCTCTGTGTAAACATACTCACTTCTAGCAATTTTGTTTTATAACTCAGTTTACTCCAAAACGTTTTGGAAATACTACATCCTGCTTCAATCCACCAGGAGAGGCGGGAAAACATAAATAAAACTTATTATTATTATTATTGTTATTATTATTATTATTATTATTACTATGGATGTTGGGAATTCTATAGATGAATTCAGGGGGAAAAAGGGAATTCACAGAATTCACATTCAAGCTCACTTCGATTTCACTTCGAATTGGTCTGGTGTGGAAAACCACTCCGATTATCCCCTTCTTGGCTCCCTGCATCCTGCTCTGAATGCTTCTGAAATTAGTTTAAACCCATAGACTGATTATGACCGTGATTTTTTAAAATTACTAAATGAATTTACTTGTGTTTGTCCATAATATACTTAATATACTTACTCTATGTGTATTTTAGATGAAGCATTCCCAGAAAGACTCTTTTGCTATTTCAGCTTTTGGTCTGGTGTCAGGACAATACTGCAGATCTACATTGATTCACTCTCATTTTCTTTCTCTTATACATACATTTTGCAACTGTTACAGAAGAGCCCTTCCACAAGGACATCAATGTTTTATATCAGATTTTGGCCCTGAAATCTCAAGGAAAAGGTTTCAGGCTTGGCAATACTGTGCATGTTTATGCACTTGTATGTGTTCACTCTGGTTCCTAGATAGGTTTTTAAATATTTTTAAAGACTAACTTGAATTCAGAATCAAGTGTTGTTGAAGCTCAAGGTGCCACTTGTATGGATGTTTAACACAATACTCTTCTGCCATAAAATTCCCCTGGGAATTTTCTTTAACGTTTGTAGACTTCTAAATGTTATGGATTATGGCTGATCAACAAAGATTGTGGACATATAGGAAGAATGTGTGCAGGTGTGTTGTAGCCATGAATGCTGTGTATGTGAATTATAACTATACACTACTATACAGTCCCTGGTTAGATTTTTGTTTGTTAAGTGTGTTTCAGCTATCACAATTTTGGGGAACTGCTTGAATGTAAGATGCTTCACAATCTTTAGAGCATTCAGTGGTATATCTATTTTAAGTGTGGCATTCATTCCAATAACAACCATAAACCATATTTGCACACTAAGAGGACATAAATATTATTTTCTGCTTTGATTTTTGGAATTTTGACTCCCAATGTTTCTTTGTAGGTTCTTTTCATGTACAGACAACATGAGGTCAAGGTAAGTTTGCAGTGGTGTTTTAATACTTATTTTTATATCTAGAATAGTGACAGTAACCTATAGATTTGCAACTCAAGTTCTGTACAATGGAAGGTCCTCTGCTATTTGACAAAAACAAACCATAAAGCTACTAAAATAAAATTGCAAGGAAATAATGCTATGTTCAAATCATAGTATGAATGACAATGACATAGAATGACAACTCTAGACTGTCATGGGGATTAAATCAAAGTTACTTATTCACCTATAGTGTCATTTACATCCATAAGCCTAACACACTCAAAAGCAATCCAAATCCTTGTCTTGACTCTAGAACAAATGGAGATTGTATTAGCAGAAAAAAGAGAAATTGCCGCTCCCTCCTTACCACATTCCTGTCTCATTACGTGAAGCTAAAGGGGGAGAACTGTGTGCTTTACCAAGCTTAGCTGGTAATCACTTTATGCCTAGAAGGCAAAATCTTGATGAAAACACTTCCAAGGCCTAAGTAGAGATGCTATCCCAACTCCAGGAACTCATCCTACTTAGCTGTCTCCTTCCCTGAAGCACTGAATTCCAAAGGTTAATTAGATGCCACTTGAAGATTAATATTGTATATTAAATACCTGGCCCTAGTTTTATTTGACCTATAGAACAGCAGCATTCATTGGGAACTAAGCCATTTCCTACCACCTGCACAGCAATGTTTTGTATTCAGAATAGCTTTCCCCTAGTGTTCGACATCTTACCCTATTTTGCAGCTGAATTCCTGATTCCTCTTAATCATAAATCATTCCCTCACATGCCAGAAGATCACATGCAAGGGGATGAAAAGTCTGAAAGGAAGACTGTGTGTTTGGCTGAATACACTTAGGGACTTTCCCAAAGCTGAGGAACCTTCACAAGCACAAGCAAAAATTCTAATTGTATTCAATGCAGATTCTTCTTTCAGTGCAGATGTAAAGTAGAACTATGGGGTGTTCTAAACTGAAAAGTTAAGTTTATTTCTCATGCATGAAGGAGGATGAGACAAGGGTGGGAGCACTAAAACCCAAAGTTTCCTTGCTACCAGTTACCTAAACTATACTTTAGGCGGGGTACAAACCGCCGCTTTGCGGCGCTTCCCCGCCGCTGCCATTTGCTCCGTGCGGGAGCCACAGCAGCCAAACCGCGCGACTCCCGCGCGGAGCTTCTTCTTGCGGTGCCTCTATGACGTCGCGAGGCGCCTGGCGCGGACTCGCGACGTCATAGGCTCCGCGACACGTCTGGACGCTATGCGTCCAGTACGTAAAGATGGCGGCGCCCATGTAGAAGGTGCACCGCCATCTTGTACGTATAGGATACGTACTAGGGTTAGGGGGGTGCGGAAGCACCGCCCCTTCCTAACCCTAGTACGTATCCTATACGTACTATATGGCGGTGTGTATCCCGCCTTAGTTTGGTATTCCATGTGTCTTTAACTTCAACTCCCAGAATCCCTGACTCTTGGTCAAGCTAGCTGGGGCTTCAGAGAGCGGAAGTTCAAAACACCTGGAAAACCAAAGTTTGGGAATCACTGAGCTAAATTATTTAAATTATAATTTAGAAAATATATGCCAGCTAGGATGTAACATTATTAAAAGTAAAGCTATATGTAGCTACAAAACATGGGTTGGTACACAAGAGGGCAAGAGTACCTTCTATAAGGGGTACACTTCACCACAATGATAATATGTGGACTATGCCATGCCTGACCTCTGAAGCTGCAACAGAATTATGCTGAGAGAACTCAGAAAATGAATATTGTGCACATTGTGTCAGACAAGTTCACTCATGCCACTACTGCTAAAGGCCTGGAACATACAAGCAATCAATCACATTTAACACAGAGAAGATTAGGAAGGAGGAATAGCATTAGGAAATGGAAGTCAGAAATGACTTGAAAGCACACAAGAAGAGCACTAGGAAGCAGGGACACAGAAGGAAGGGGGGAAAGGAGGATGCAAATAATTAGCACCCAGTCAGCGTAACATCAATACCAGGAAAGATTATAGAGCAGACAGTTAAACAGACAGTCCATAAGCACTTAGGCCCCATTCCCACTGGGCAAAAAAAGCGGCTTATTTCGCTGCGATTCTGACTCCGATTCTGACTCGAATCTGACCCATCGTTCCCATTAAAAACAGGTGCAAACAGACCCGGGTTTTTTTTACCCCTGTTTTTGTTTCCATTGGTATTTTCCCTGTGGTAATTTGAAGCGGGTTATTTTGCTCCCCGTTCTCATTGCCCTTCCAGAACCTCTTTTTTTTTTAAAGAAACTGTCAATCAAGTGCTTAAGCGCTTGACTTCACAGCCAATCAGCTGCTTAGGCACTTTTCCCCTCCGGGAAAGGAAGAAGCAGCCTCTATTCCCCTCAAATCTATTCTCTGGAAGAGAGAAGTAACCACTATTCCTCCTAAAGCCCTCTGCATCCAAGGCTATTCTGTGTCTCCCCAGACTCTCTCTGGAAGAGAGAAAAAGCCACTATTCGTCCTAAACCCCTTTGCATGCAAGGCTATTCTGTGTCTTCCCATAATTCCTCTGGAAGAGAGAAGGCGCCTCTAATCCCCCCCAAATCCCTTTGCCTCCCCCAGCGCTCCCTGGGCTGTCTGGGGGGGGGCAATCAAGCAAGCATGTACTGCAAAGCCCATCTGCTGCTTAGGCGCTCAGGCAGAGACAAAAAAAGGAAAAAAATAATAGTTTAAAATGGTGTTCAGTGGGTCTCCTCACACGTTGGTCTATGAATGTGAAGCAGGGAGGAGGTTGCAGGGGGAGGAATGTGTTTATTGCATTTGGAGCTCAATGTAGTGCGATCACTGTGCCCTGCTTCCCAATCCACCGGGTGAAATGCTATGCGAACGGAAGAAACAATAAATGAATTTGAGATATCTGCTCACCACTTTGGGCAATTGCATCACAGCTTCATTTCTGCTTGGCTTAATCAGTTCCTACCACCAACCACCCACATTCTGGATAGGGAAGATCGTGAGATACTCTGTGACATTTATTTCTTCCATGCGTATGTATTGTGCCTGCAAGTTGCCTTTCAACCTATGGTGACAACATGGATTCCATAGGATTTCATGTCAATACCCTAATAGATACCATTGTCATCACACCTCTCACCTCTGCATCTCCCATTTAATATTGCTTACTGTTTGAGTGCTAGGCAGACAACTTTTTCTTTGGGTCTATTACACTTTATATGCATACTTTAAATAAGTAACCTGTACTTTAGGAACACTTAGCACTAAGTGTATAAACTGTTCTGAGGTTTACCCCATTGGAATCAGAAGGAAGCTAATTTATAATTCAGACATCAGAGCAACTCAACTCTGTAAACCTATAGCTGGCCACGAGACACCCACTAATCCCAATAGCTGTAACCTAACCTCAGAGTGGTTTCTAGATTTACTATGTAAACATACATTTTAAGGAGGAATGTTCCTGCCCAGCATAGGCAGCCTATCATTTTTTGAAATGATTTTTGGAAGACACTTTATAGAAGTGATTCTACTTTCTATAGCTTTCTTCTAACATCATCACGATCACCATCATCATCATCATAATTGTTATTGTTACTATTACTTCTATTCCTCCCATTTGTCAGATCAGGACTCAAAAACAGCTTACAACAATTAATGTTCAAAATTACACAAGATACAAAACTTAAAACAAGATTAAACAAAAAAATTACAACCAGATTAAATCATGTATCATTGAAACACATCCACACTAGCACAATTAGCAATACCCAGCACATTGTGTAAGATGGGCCTTATACAGTCATCCATCAATTGCCTGTTGCAATGGAAAAGTCCAAAAAAGAAAGTAGGGAGGGTGCCAGTCTAACTACCCTGGAAGAGAGCTCCAGAGCCTTGGAGCATCCACTGAAAAGGCCTTCTTCTGTGTTCCCACCATCTGTACCTGTCAGGGTGGTGGAACAGAGAGAAGAGCCTCACCAGAAGATCTCGAAGCATGGGCTAATTTGTAAGGAAGGATACAGTTCTTAAAATAATCTGGGGCTGGACCTTGTCGGGCTTTAAAAGTGCCTAGAAATGGACTGGTTGCCAGTGGAGCTATTGCAACAAGGGAATCTGTGTGATCTCTGTAGCCAGCCCCAGTTAGCAATCTGGCTGTGATTCTTAGGACCACCTGATGTTTCTGAACACTCTTCAAAGGCACCTCCATTACAGTAATCCAGAGGGATGTAATTTAGGCATGTGTCATCCTGGCCAGATGTGACATCTCAAGGAATGAGTGTGGCTGGCACAAAAGCTTTAACAGAGCAAATGGACTCCCAGCCACTATTGAAACTGAGCTTCCAGGCATAGAGATGAATCCAGGAGAACACATAAGCTGCAAATCTGCATCTTCAGAAAGAGTGTAACTCCATCCAGTACAGGCTGAATCCTTTTAGCTCTCCAGTTAGCTAATCAGTCATATATCATTAAAACACACTAAAAGCTAAAAGACAGATTTATCCTATCAGCATTTATTAAAAACAAATAATAATAATAATAATAATAATAATAATAATAACAACAACAACAACAATAAATCATGGCTTCTCAAAAGTGAAACTTTCCACTAGTACAAACATTTATGGAACAGTCCCATTTTAAGTCATATGTGGGCTGTTTTACCAATTGGACAATTTTTGTTGCTGTTGTTGTTAACTGCAGCAATCTGTCACGACCTGTGGCAACCCTGTGGATGAGACATCTGCAAGTCCCCCTGTCCTCCACTGCCCTGCTTAATTCCTGGAAACCCATGACCTCCCTAATAGAGTCTGTCCATCTAGAATATGGCCTTCCTCTCTTTCTACTTCCCTCCACCTTTCCTAGCATTATTGTTTTGTCCAATGATGTGTCTCAAGTACAATAGCCTCAGTTTTGTCATCTCAGCTTCCAAGGAGATTTCTGGCTTGACCTGATCTAGGATTAATTGGACAATTAATTAGGACTAATTGGACAATTAATGATTCATAACATACACTTTTATCTAGTCATGGTGGAAGCCATCATATGGTGAACATGTAAGCTAAGGATGTGTCTAGTTTTGGAATCTATGTCTGCAAAGCTTCACTTACCTAAGAGTAATGCTTACTGAACTCATTAAGGTTTGCTTTTGAGTACTAGGCACTGTGAGTTGGCTTCAAATCTAGCTAATTCATGTTGTAGGCAGACTTACATAACTCTGTTGATTTAGGACTATTGGATAGCTTTTCTGTGCAGTAAAAGTGGCATAATTCATATATGAAAAAGTGTAACTCCACCACACAATTATAACAGTCACAGCTCCATCCTTTGGAATCTTGAGTTTGGGATTTAGTAAAGGACTTAGAATTCTCTATTGAAAAACTCTATTGACCTCTGCAGAGCCATTGTGATAAACCTCCCTGCAGGGCATTCTGATAACCTTGCCAAATTACAAATTACAAATTGTAGGATTTTTTACAAGGAAGCCATGCAAATTATAGCTCTGTTAATCTGCAGCAACTGTAGATGGTCAGATGTCACTTAACCGATTTGTAGTCTGATTGAAAGGATATTTATACATTGGATTCAGTGTGTAATAGAGCCTAACAGAGAACATTAGTTCTTTGGTCTTCTACCAACAATTTACTGGTCTGATATCATATGGTTAGAGTTAGAGTTAACACATTCAATATACTGATTCACCATTCAACAGTTGCTTTCATGGCCATTCTTTAGTTGGGACTAAATTGGATTCAAACCATTAAATCAGTTATTCCCAAAGTGGGGCAGGACATTTGGGACCCAGCTTAAGCTTTGTGAGCTTTGCCGGGATTTGGTTAGCAGGTTTGAGCTGTGCTGCTGCTTCTGCTTTTTTTCATTGGACCGTCTGAAAGAAGAGGTAGAAAAAGAAACAATGTTTGAAGCTAAGTGGGGAAGATGTGTCTCAGGGGGAGGAATATCTAAGATCTGCCTTGGAGCAGCTCCTGTAGTTAAAATCTCTCTCCCTGTTCATGCCAGTCTCCTGTCCAGAGCATGTGGCCTCTTTAAATCTCCTACACTGCCCCCATGCCCCTCTGCACCCCAACAAAGAAAGATGGGGAATCCTTCCTCACCAGGTAGAAGCTTCTTCCTTTAAATGTGGTCACCTTAGAAGCAGCAACTAAGCAGCTGACTGACCAGTAACCGAGAGGCATCTTATCCATACTGGCCTTTGCCACAAGGCTAGCAAAGGTGAGAGGCTTCTTGATCACCGCTCAGCCAGTTGCTGCCAGGGTGACTGAGTGCAAATGGAGTACCAGTCATGCAGCCAGCTGAGCAGCAACTGAGAAGCCTCTTGCCTAGCCCAGATTTGCCTCAAGGCTAGCACAAGAAACAAGCTTCTTGGTCACTGCTCAGCCAGCTGCTCAGTTGTTGCTGCCAATGTGACCAAGAGCAAAAGGAGCAGCAACTGAAATTGGTTGTATTGAATCTGAAGCAAAACAATAGACCTAATGTCAAGAAATAAATGGGGGAGGGGTGTTGGTGTTGCTAGAGTTGTTGCCCAAGATGAAAGGGGGTTTTAGCCCCCCAAAATTTGTCAGGTCTCACCTAGAATACTGTGTCCAGTTCTGGGCACCACAATTCAAAAAGGATGTTGAGAAGCTGGAGAATGTCCAGAGGAGGGCGATCAAAATGGTGAAAGGTCTAGAAACCATGCCTTATGATGAGAGACCTAGGGAGCTGGGTATGTTTAGCCTGGAGAAGAGAAGGTTAAGAGGTGATATGATAGCCTTGTTTAAATATTTGCAGAGATGTCATATTGAGGATGGAGCGAGCTTGTTTTCTGCTGCTCCAGAGAATAGGACCCGGAACAATGGATGCAAGCTCCAGGAAAAGAGATTCCACCTGAACATTAGGAGAAACTTCCTGACAGTAAGAGCTGTTCCACAGTGGAGCACACTGCCTCAGAGAATGGTGGAGTCTCCTCCTTTGGAGGTCTTTAAACAGAGGCTAGATGGTCATCTGTCAGGGATGCTTTGATTGTGATTTCCTGCATGGCAGGGGGTTGAACTGGATGGCCCTTGTGGTTTCTTCCAACTAAAAATATATAGGAAGAAGCAGAATGGGAACAGTGACTGGCAAATCAGATTAAAGCATCCAAGCCCTTTCCATGTGCACCAACCTGTACTACATACAGACTTCCTATTGCTGTTTCTTGTCTGAAACACCTATCCAGATGGAGGCATTAATATGGCCTTTCATTCCCCATCCACATTCTCCCTTTGGCCACGGTCTCAGATTGATTTACTGATCAATTGAAAGCCCAATTCCAGTTGAGTAATTCACATCCTTATTGCAGCTGTCAATAGCAGCTGTCAAATTTAAAACCTTCAATAAAAATTAAATAATAATAATATAAAAAGGTTTCATAAAATGACAGCATGCTAGAAACAGCAGTTTAAAATGTCTGAAGTATGTTTGATCCAGAAACAATAATACGATACAATACAGGTCTGACCTGTATCTCATTTGATATTTTTGATACAAAGGAGATACTTTACCTCACCTAGAGATACTTTATCTCCTTTGATACTTTTCCATCTTCTCTGTGGGTCTTGTTATGCTGCTGAAGAGATGTTCAGTGGGAAGGTTTTGGAATACTTCCGTAGGACAGACTATCTGGTCAGCTTGTCTGCTCTCTCTGTGTTGCCTGGCTTCAGCAAAAGAAACACCAGAAATAGTGTTCTAACAGGATTTTCAGCTCAAAAACCACAAGAATGTGTGCTCAGTCTTTCTCTTTCATGGTATGGCTTGGAATCATATAAGCAACTGGTGTCATCTGGAAAGTTACAGTATTGGAATTAATGTCTCCCCCCCCCCCCCCACCACCCTTGGCTTTAGTGATTTAAAGCTCCTAAAAATAGACAGGAAGCCAGAAGACATTTATGTATACCAGGGAAACCCCTCATGCACTCTGACCACAGACAAAGCTGTACTGGAGACATCAGTTTTTAAGGATATTTTTAGAGGAGGACAATCTCTCAGAATTAGGGAAGCCATAAGCAATGTGTGGAATGGGTAGGAAAGCAGAGATTTTCCAAATGGTTATTGTAGAGAATAAGGTGGGTGCCAACTTTTCATTTGCAGAATACCAGTAACAGTCAGAAATGTTACTCTAGTTTCCTCCCCTTTTTGGTTCTTTTTTGGTTCCTTTTTGGTTCCTATTGAGAAGGATTTAGATAATACAAGCCAAATTTGCTCAGGAGGCTCTGTGAGTCTGTTACGCACTTGCATGTTCTATAGCAGTGTTTCTCAGCTTTTAAAAATTCATGTCCCATTTTCATCAACAAAAATCTCAAGCATGCCTCACCCAATAATTCTGTCTGAAATTTAATATGTTTCTAGTATTAGAAACAAAACAAGTGATTGCAAAGTTAGAGGGAAATAGTTCTCTGTGTGCTTGGAAGTCATTTCTGACTTCTGGAAACCATAAGGTAAACCTATAATGGGATTTTCTTGGCAAGTTTTGTTCAGAGGGAGTTTGCCTTTGCTTTCCTCTGAGGCTGACAGAATGTGAATTTCCCAGGGTCTCCTAGTGGGTATCTATGGCTGAGTGGGAATTTGAACCCACCTCTCCAGTCATAGTCCAAGCCTCAAACCACTACACCATCTCCCTATTGCATTAAATAGCATGTCATAAGAAGCTGCATCCTAGGAAAACAATAGGTATAATGTGTGTCATCCCCCCAACCCCGCCCATCTTTACAATAAATTCTATTATAATATTGAATAAGTTTTGATCAAGCTATATATATTTCTCTGAAATCCCGATATACTCATCATGGGGCCATGCAGAAGAATGCCCCTCTAGCTGTAGAAATCACTGTTCTACAATAAACAATGTGATAAGAATAAAGATGGTTCTTAAGACTGACTACAGTGACAAGGCTCCAAAAAATCCAAATATTCCCATCAGCATGTTCCATGCTTTTATTTGAAAGAAATGGACTCACTCTTGCTTTAACTGAGCATGGTCCCAGTATGGAACCATCAGCTGCCCATTCTGTGAACTAAATTCTGTTGAAAACCTCGTTGATGATTATCTGATTGTGTTCCAGATTTAAGTCCTATAAGAAGTACAGCATGCAAGCTCTTAGGTAAATGAAGAAAGATGTAGATGATACTTCCCACCACCACTCTGACCCTTCTGGGTAGCTCTATGCCAGAGATGAAATTGTCTGGCCCATGAGCCAAATGTAGCCCGCCAAACAAAGTGTAGCCAAAAAAGGGGGGAGGATAATCATACTTGTAGAGACCTCTTGTGGTCATGATTAAATGGTTAAATGCCCTCTGGAGTCCTTTTGATTTCTTATGTTCAGAGATAAAACCACTCCATCTCATTTCTTCTCTTTGATGTTTCTTCTGCACCTCAAGGATGTGTTCTGTGCTCACAGACCAAGCCTGTGAAAACTTTTGCAGCTGTACATTTCACTCCAACCGCTTTACAGGTCCATACATCCTGATTGCTGAAGGAGTCTTATTTGAACCATCCTCAAGCAAGTTAAACATGACCAGATGAGACAACCTATGATGGGATCTTCCTCCTAAACCTCTGTGAGCTAAATAACCCTAAGACACTGTTTTAGCCTAAAGGGGTATGCTCCTGTCCTGATTTTATGCCTGTGGAGATGAGAAGAAAGCCTGGAAACAGTGCAGCCAACTGGTGTCATTGTCATGGGATTAATGCAGCACTTGAGCATGCATGGAAAGTCATGAACTCTTTCTTAGAAAATGTGTGAACTGATACACCTGTTTGGAGAGCATACTGATCCCATGAAAGATCTCATCTTCCTCAAAATGCTTGGTCCTTGCCTTAGGAGATTACTGCATGAGGTGCTAATGATGGAATTGAAGTGGAATTACAACTATGCTTCCTATCCTTTTTGCACAATGTTGTCACTCATCTGTTGCTCATCTGTTATACTGTTATTATCATGTAGTTTTGCATTGACAGACATCTCTTGTTAATGTAAAATTGTGCAATAATAATGATTTAATGACAGGTCAGCAGTGAATCAGCAATAAATGAGTGACGATGTAACGTGAAAAGGAGAGAATCATAGATCACATAATTCATTTTCAGTTCCATCACTAGCACCTCATGTGGTAATCTCCTTGATACAATATGACTTTAGATTTGATTAGTGATTTCATCTTCACCAAGTTTGGATAACATGCAGGAGACCTTTACTGAAGATCACTAGAGGCAAGGATAAGAAAGACGATGATGATGATAAATGTGATCATACTAATTTATGTCCTGTCTTATCCCCAATACTGGGACTCAAGATGGCTTACAAAATACAAAACAAAGACCACTGGCTAAGGTCACAAACATTCAAGCATAGCCTAAAACCCACCTTCAAACTAACTTTCTTCATATGCACAACAGAAAGCTGCAAGCACATTCTATTATACTAAGATTTGCAGATATGCAAGAAAACTTTATACAAACATATTGGTGGAACTCACCAGAGAGCTGTTACCACATATGAATTTTAATAAATTTTGGAGTATGTGTGTGGAATTCACTTTGACCGCAAACTGACCTCCTAGGGGCACCACCATTTCTCCAAAGCAGAGATGTCATGTAGGCAGCTTGCAAAATAGGAGCCCTAGAGATAGGATTGGAAAATCCCCACAGGAAGTTTGAGAGTTGCTAGACAAGAAAAATAATCTCCAAAAACCAGTACAATACAGGCTGTTTGTTTTCAGCCTCACACTTAATGGCCCAGTGTGAGGCCATCTATTCATCAGTTTGCCTTCCCTGATTGTGTTCAGATCCAAGTGCATTGGCTCAGTCTATTCTTCACCTTGGTTTAACAAAAGCCCAGGTCTTCATACCCTTTGTCTTGGCTGAAGTTAAGCCACCATGTTCATAGCCAGGAGCTACAAATTGTCTATATAAGCCTCAGTCTAAGCACACACCAGTGGTCTACATTCAGAATACAGCCTGGCTTCATGTCAGACCAAACTCTGATTTTAGCAACCTCGGCCATTTCCCTCCACATTTCGGCAGCCGTGCCATCTCATCTATATCCACACCTGGTTCCTGGAGAAGCCTTTGGAAGTGAGTATATCACATAGATTTGCCTCTCTCAACTCTCTCTCCCAATTTCCCTCCTTTACTTTCATTGAGAATTGCATGTGTGCGTGAGTGTGTGTGCCCCCTTTGGCTGTGTGTTTGTTTTTCCTATTTTAATAAATATTTGGACTTAATTGGAGCAGTCTGTCTCAGTGTCTCTCAAGGGATTCTTGTGGATCTCTCATAGACATCTTGGGACCCGATCTCGCAAAGGTGTTGTTTGGACCCTACCTCTCAGCAATTGAGCTAAATTCAGAAATTCCCCTAATTAGATCCTTCCTAACAGAGCCCCATAATATGTAAATGGCCCGGGGCACTGAAGAAATGGAAAAAAAACTGACCACAGGTGGAAGAAAATGGAATGAAGCAGCTGGAAAGAGACAAGGGGATGTAGAGAGGCAAAAAGTCCCACCTTATTATTTAAATCAGTCACTGAATATGTCTCCAGGGTTAGAACAAAGCTACCGATTGTCATCAGTGGAGGAGGGAGGGGAACAAGCTTTCATATGTGCATAGGACTGGACATAAATGTGTATCCCCCCCAACCAGAAATACAAAAAGAAACAAAACCAAAACAGGCTAATGGGCTTGAATGGATTTCCCTTCATCTGCCCTTCCCCCTATGGCATCAAGGTCAGAATGGGTATCTCAAGGGACTTGGAGAGTTTCTTGTAAACACCGAATGTTTAAGTTATGATTAAGTCATGTTTACCAGTTAATTGTGCAGTAAATAAAGCTGTGGCTTTCACCTGCCAGTCATAGCATGGTAGGGTGTTAATTAGCATTCAGAAACTGGCAGCAAGCCAGCACTTACGCTGCATGGGAGGTTGAGAGGTACAGTTTGGTTATCAGTTATGTTGACATGTGCTGAACGCTGTGGTTAAACAGCATACCCAAACCTCCTAGCTCTAGTATTCCCTGTTATGAAAGGCCTGCTGTTTAAAATACTTGGCTCATTATCAAACTCAGAGAGTCAGAAGATCAAGAGCAATTTATTTCTGTTTCCATCAGGTTTTATGGGATCTTTTCCCTAGTGGGAGGGCATGGAAGAGAGAGAATGAGTACAGCAGTGTTGCTCACTATTTTACTACAAATAAAACACTATGCAGCCATCGCTGAACACTTGCACTTGAGAATGAAAAATTGTGGTCTTCTTAACATCTTGTCTCTCCACTTCACTTAGTATGCGAACCCTGCTTTTGAGAAAGCATTACTGTAAAATATAAAAATAAAAGTCACTTTTAAAATTCTTTGAAGAAGCATTAAATTGAAATGTTCAGGTTTTCACATGAAACTAAACACAACAAAACACTAATCACTATGGAAGCATATCCATATTCAAACAACAGCCTAATAATCTAAGAGCCCATGTCAATATACTAAACATCATGTAGTATAAACAGTTCAGTTATCTAGGCATGTTACAAACATTGTAAATTTCCCAAACAGTCTTATGAGGAAGTGCTAGGGTGCTTGAGCTGCATGTGAAAAACCCACCCACCCCTTTCCTAGACAAATAAAAATATCACAAGATGCCAAGCATATAAATAATTTCAGAAGCCTAAATCTTAACTAAAGTAGACTTGGGACCTTATCATATGTGGGGGGGGGGGGTGCAGCTCAGATCCGCAGTCACTCCTGTTCAATGCAAAGCGTGATGTTTTTTCACACCAGATCCAGAGTCACTCCTGTCTAGCAATGCGAATTCACATTAAAACATGATGTTTTACCACATCTGGTTGCCTTTCTGTTGCCCTTCCAAATTGAGGGGGAAGCAAAGTCAGTTCTATTCCAAGCAAGTCACGTGATGTGGATTCAAGCAAAGCGGAGTGCACATTGTATTACCACACTGGAGGGTTCAACTATTCGAATCGGCACCCTTGCAAATATTCAGTGGGGCTCTGGATGCTGTCCTCCTTCCCTGCCTCCTCCTTAACTGTCATCCTTCATCAGGGTAAAGAAGCAGTGAGGGGATGATGGGATAGGTTGCTGGGGGTTGCTGGGACCAGGATTGGGATGCAGGAGAAGGCACAGGATGATAGGATAGCTCACTAGGAGTCCCTGGGGCCAGAATCGGGATGCAGGAGAAGGCCCTGGAGACTTCACATCACCAGGGCTACATCCAAGGGTATGGAACCAACTGGCAAAAGTAATTTCAGAATGCTGTCAATAAGCTTTGAGAATTCCTGGGAAACAGAAGGAGACCCAGTAGACTGTAGGAGGGCAAATATTGTCCCAATTTGCAGAAAGAAAGAAAGAAAGAAAGAAAGAAAGAAAGAAAGAGGATCCAGTTAGTTACCACCCAGTCAGCCTAACATAAATCATAGGAGGGATTCCAGAGCAGCCCATTAAATAGACAGCCTGTAAGCAGTTAGATAGGAATTATTTTTAGACTGAAACAAAGAAGGTGTTCAATAGCCTTTCCTTTGTTATCTGTTAACATTTTGCCATCTTCTCCATGGCCCTACTATTTCCTTGTTCTTCCTTTTGCTACAAACATAACAAAAAAGCCCCACCTTTCTTAGGGGCTGGACACTGCCCCTTTCCTGGCTGGACTGGGGCCGCGGCAACCGCATACCACAGCCCTGATCTGGTCTTTGCAGGTGCAAAAAGGAGCTACAAAAAGCGGCTCCTTTTTGCACCCTGGAAAGGGCGCCATAGCCATGGTTGCGCAACTATGCAGCACTCCTTTGGCCCTGTGTCATATGGAGCATGTGGAGTAGTGCGTGACATCATGGCATCTTGGAGCTGAGTTGGAGTGTGCATCATCTGGACGTGATGCCCTGACTCTACCTTCAGGCCAGCCTTTCAGTGTTTTTATATTGTACAAACTGCCTATTTGTTTGAATTCCTACTTGGTGATTTCCCCCTTTCCCCACTTCTTCTACATGTCCCTTTTTAGTCTTACCTCAGTTGAAAGTTCTTTAGACATCCATCTTGCATTCTTTAGACACCTCCAATTTTTCCTCCTTGATGGAATCGTTTGAAATTGTGCCTTCAGTATCTCCCATTTAAGAAGCTCCCATCCCTCATAAACCCCCTTCTCTATTCCTGACCATGGGATCACCACCTGTGTTTCCCTAAGTTTACAGAAATCAGTTTTCTTAAAGTCTAGAATGTATGTCTGACTATGTTAGACTTCCCCCCTGTAAGGGGTTAAGGAGGTATGACGGGGCAGAAAAGGTATCCGGGGAGCAGGGAGACCCAGGGGAGCCAGAGGACCAACAGGAGGGAGAGTGAAGACAGGTGGGGCAAGTGAAGAGGAGAAGGTGGAGCAGGTTACACCCCGAGAAGACATGGAGGAGGGCCGAGCCCTCAAAAGGGGAGAAGATAAGGTGGCCAGGAGGAGGGGCTATCGCGGAAGAGGAGGATGTCAAGAGGTGGCCGAAACAGGGTTAGGAAACGTGAGCCAGAGTCCAGGGAGAAGAGGGAGTCCTTGTTGAGAAAATGTGAGTGTGCAGTCTTTCCTCGAAAGCCCTCGCAAGGATAAACAACAAGCAACCTTGGAGCTGTCTGGCTGTTCAGGTATCCTTCCCTCCAGCTGCTGATGAAAGAGATTGAAGCCAGGTTCCACTCCAAAGAAGCACTTTATTCTTTAGTATAAGAGAGAGAGAGAGCTATACACATCCACCACCAACCAATGAAAACACACACTGTACAATGAGGCTTCGGCTTTTTAAAGACTTTTGCCATGCGGCCACTAAGCTCAGCCTCTTGCTGCTGTGTCACCTTAATTGTTGTCCCCCAACCAAAATGACACTGCATATTTACAACAGTTTCTCAACACTTCTACATGCTTCCTGGCACATGATGACCTTGCACATTCATCACATGTCCCGATACAGCTGCAACCAATTCCCTGATTAACAGGCTATAAGTAACCCATAGTTACCTGTGTCACTTTTTCACATCTGGACATTTTCACTTCAGGCTTTTATTCCTTAACATTCCTATCTCACTCTGAGTGAACCGGAACACCCTAGGGTTGGTCTTCATGCCGCTGTTCATCTTCTGGACCCTCGGCGGGAAGGGGACTTAAAAGTCTGGACATGGAATCCCAGGGCCTTGATGCCTTGGAAAGAAGCAGAAAACCTAGGTCAGCGGTGGGATGCAGCCGGGGATAGGTGGGAACACGGGCCAAACCAGGAAGGCCAGAGAAGGCTGAATTGGAGTTTTCAGAGACTGACTAAAGAAGGACATTGGCCTCGTAGAAGGAGAGTCTGAAGCAAGACCTCCTTTGCCTCAGGGTGGGGAGAATTAGTTGAATTTGTTTTGTGTTAAAAGTGTGAGAGGCACCAGTTGTATTAAAGTTTGAGTTGAACACCTGCAAGAGGGAGCCTCAACATGGAAGTCCAGGGACACCTCCCCATGCTTGGACCCTTAGCTCCGCCCACACCCCCTTCTGAGACATAACAAACTCGAGGATAAGACAGTCACTCCAACCTAAGGATCCTGTCACTTCCACCTCATTAACCAGGTCATCACTGTTGGTTAGGATCAAATCTAAAATAGCAGATCACTAGTTCTCTGTTCTGCAATGGAACTGTCTGCAAGGCAAGTGGGGAAAGTGAGCGACTGACTTCCAGCAAATAGCAGGATAGTTGAAATCTCCCGTTACTACTACATCTCTCCTTTCTGAATGTATGGCTCTCTGTTCCAGGAAGGCATCATCCAAGTCCTTAGTTTAGCTTGCAGGTCTGCAATAGACCCCCCCCCCCTCCCCCCCCCTCCTTTTTTTTTTCCCCTTAATTTTCCCATAGGCTTTCAACTTGGCTTTCATGGATCTGTTCACAGTTGTACACATCCTTAATGTATTATGCTACTCTACCTTACTGTTTGGTCTATTTCTCTGTCCTCTGAAATAGGTTAAACCCTTCTATTACTACATTCCAATCATGAGACTCATCCAACTAGGGGCTCATTCACACTGAAAATAACCTGGTTTCCAAACCAGTGTAAATTGGGGATGTTTACACTTGTGCCAGGTTTTCCTGACCCATTTTTTTTTGGGAGGGGGGTGTGCAAATCCTCCTTAACCCAGGATTTTTTAAGACAGAGAAATCAAAGGTTCTTTTTAAAAGAAATGGTTTTTTTGCGGGAGCTGCCAATCGGAACATATAGATCATTCCCATTCAGAGCCCCTCTTCCTCCCTCCCTGCCACCTCCGATTGGGTCCTCCTTCCTCTTCCTCCCTCCCTGCCACCTGCAATCAGGTTCTTCTCCTCTTCCTCTCCCCAATCGCATCCTCCCTCCTCTTCCTCCCTCCTGCCACATGTGATTGGGTTCTTCTCCTTTTTCTCTCCCCAATCGTATCCTTCCTCCTCTTTCTCCTTGAATAGAATGAGAACATCCTTGCTCCACTGTCGTTTTGTGTTACCCATTTTTAATTGTTAATTTTCATGTATTTTATTGAATTGCTGTACTTTATTGTGTATTGTATTTTATACTAGGATGTGATCCCGCCTCAATCCATCTGGGAGAGGCGGGAGAATATAAACAAGTATTATTATTATTATTATTATTATTATTATTATTATTATTGCCTCCCTGCCACCTCCAGTCAAGGGATCAGTCTTCCTCTGCTTGCACTCTTCCTCCTTTTCCTCCTCCTCATCTGCCCCCGCTGCCATGACTTCAAGGATCGAATCTCTCCATGGCATTTGTTTGAGTGTAAATGGGAATCCCGGGATAAAATGCTATGGAGAGATTTGATTGTGGCAAATCCATGAAATAGATTTCATAATGATATCATATTTGCTGTGCTGTGCTAATAGTTAAAGTTCATCTTTATTTCCCATGCTCTGTGCATTAGTGTAGAGGTGTCTAACACTATGAGCCATTTCCCTATCTGATTTTTAAAGGTTTTTTTCCTCACACTGTTGAGTTCTTGTGTTGTCTGCCTTGTTCTCTATATAACATTTCATAGAATCATAAAATCGTAGAGTTGGAAGATACCACAAGGGCCATCCAATCCAACCCCCTGCCATGCAGGAAATCTAAATTAAAGCATCCTCTACAGATGGCCATCTAGCCTCTGCTTAAAGACCTCCAAAGAAGGAGACTCCACCACACTCTGAGGGAATGTGTTCCACTGTCAAACAGCCCTTACTGTCAGGAAGTTCTTTCTAATGTTGAGGTGGAATCTCTTTCCCTGTAGCTTGCATCCATTGTTCCGGGTCCTGTTCTCTGGAGCAGCAGAAAACAAGCTTGTTTTCTGTTAACTCCAGCACTTGATGAACTCTTATCCTTCCCTCTTCCACATAACCAGTTTAAAGCCCTCGTGATCAGATCTTTCAAATTCTTAGCAAAAGAACTCCTGCCAACATTTCTGTTACTTCTTCCTTACTAATCTCAGTAGTGAAAGAGGTTCAGAAATATTTCAGGAAAATCATTATTTGCCAAGCTGATCAAAGAAATTTAGCAAATAATACCTCATTGATGCTTAATGAACTATTCTGTCTCGGAGTGTGGTGAAATCTCCATCTTTGGAGGTTTTTAGACAAAGGCCATCTGTTGGGAGTGTTTTGATTGTGTCTTTCCTGCATGACAGAGGATTGGACTGGATGGTCCTTGTGTCTCTTCCAACTCTATGATTCTATGATTCTTAATTTTGGTCTGAACATTAAAGTATTTGCTAAAGACAACAAGGAAGCAAAATAAAGATGGCACTTCTCTGAAATTCTGTTTATATTGTAGTTCCATATTCTTAAACTTCCTAAAAGTAATGCTATTTATCAACAATGTAAGATATGCATTATGGGAAGCCATAAAGGCATATCCACCAGGATAGCATATCCAGTACTAAGAATCCACATCATGCTTGCTAAATTATTGTAATTACTATAGAATTTCAGTTGTCTTAGATGTGAATAAAATATATTTATGAATATGAACAGGGAGAGATTTCTGGTGTTCTGTCTCACTGATTGCTGCAAATAGGAACCAGTGATGTTTTTTTTATTCAGCTCTCATATCTTTAATACTGCCGACAGAGCACTTTGCCTGAAATGCTCAGCTCTAACTAGCTTATCCTGGGACTGGAGAGCAGAGGAGAAGCAAATTGTGCCTTCTGCATTTGGCCACAGGATCTAGGCCCACTGAGAGGCTGCAAGCTGGCATTCGATGAAGAAAATTAAGGAAAGGAACAGTCCAGTCTTGCACATCAACCACTAAAGATGTGGCTACAGGGACCTTGTGTTCCTTCACTCTGTGCTAGGAAGGGCATTCCACTCCAATTGACAACCAAATAACCAGCTCAGATATCAGAAGGGCTGCCAGGCCCAGGAAAACCCAGAGGAGTGAAGACAAGCAGCCACCCAAAGGGAAGGTATTTTTTACCATCCATCAAAGGAATCACAGACAGAATAGCAAAGTGGTGAGGAAGCACAACCTTCAAACCGACGAAGAAAATCCAGCAAATTCTTCACTCAGCCAAGGACCAGAGAGACCCTCTCACAGCCGAAAGAGTTTACCGCATACCATGCAACTGTGGACAATAGGGAACACCAAACACAGTGTGCAAACAAGAATCAAGGAACACAAGAGACATTGCAGACTGGGCTAGCCAGAAAAATCAGCAGTAGCAGAACATGCCACAAACCATCCTGGGCATAAAATACTGTTTGAAAACATTGAAATTCTGGACCATGCCAACCACTACCATGTCAGGATGTACAGGGAAGCCATTAAAATCCACAAACACCTGGACAATTTCAACAGGAAAGAGGAAACCCTTAAAGTAAACAAGGTTTGGCTACGAGTCCTGAAAAATAGCAAGATAAAGACTCAATAAAGGCAAATGAGAAATCTCCCAGCAGACAATGAGCACTATCAAGCAGACACTAATCCTCTTTTGCAGACCCTCCCACCCTGAGGCCTGCCATTAGCAACAGAACAATACACATGCAAATCACTCCTGCCATTCCAGGTCACACAATATATATACCCAAGTCCTTTCCAGACAAGCATTCTTTGAAGATGCCAGCCACAGATGCTGGTGAAACATCAGGAACAAACTCTTCTAGAACATGGCCACATAGCCCAAAAAACCCACAAAAAATATGGATGCCGGCCATGAAGGCCTTTGACTTCACAAGGGGAAGCCCTTTGCCACTGGCCAAAAAGCAGCAATGGATGAAACAAAAGCAAGGCAGGGTAGGTTTGAAGGGGTCCTAGGCAATATGCCATCTAGTGCACACCCATCCTCATAATCTTACCAAGCAGTGGCTTGAAACTTGAGGGAGGATCATTTCTAAAAATTATTTCAGGGCCTTATTGCACCATAAAGCTATAGCCACTAGCAACTCTGCCTCACTGAATGAAGTTATTGTTATATTGGTATTCTCCCATCAAAGACCGTCAGGAAAATTTTAACCCCCACCCCCCAATTGCCTTTTCCACAACTATCCTGTTTGATTTGCAGTGCAAAAGTTAAATTTCACTTTAGTGTTGATTTGAAGGTCAAGGATATGGCATGCTGTGGCCAGGGGAAACATGATCAACATGGAGAAGGAGGGTGTATTTTAGAGGAAGGAAAAAGCACAATGACCTCTGAGTATTCGTTGCCTGAGAAAACCCTATGAAATTCATGGGGTTGCCATAAGTCAACAGGCAACTTGAAGGCACATATACACGTACAATCCCATCTACAGAACTCCTAGGACCAAGTGGTGCTAGGCAAAGCACATATAGTTCATCATGTGTTCTTGCATTTCTTAAGTCTTACTTAGAAATCTATAGAATCAATAAAAATTGCATCCAATGCCTGGGATTATTTTATAATATAATTTTAATTTGACTCTGTTCAGTATTTTATCTGACATTGTTTGCCAATATGGATGTCACACTAGGAGTCAGATCCAAATTTCCGCTAACTTAGTGAACTTGAGCCCCTCGTCTCCCCATTTCAGCCTATCTTATTTCAAAGTTGTTGCAAAGAGAAAAGTGACAATTAAGTACCTTCAGTGTCCTGAAAGAAGATGTGATATAAATGCAATAAATAAAAGAGTGACTAGACATAGACATAAAAGGCATTTGACACAATTGTTCTTGTTGTCTGCTGTCAAGTCTTTTCCAAGTTATGATGACCTTGAGGTGAAGCTATAATAGGGTTGCCTGGTAAGGTTTGTTCAGAGCGAATGTTTGCCTTTGTGGTTGAGATAATGTAACTTGCCAATGAGTTTCCATGGCTGAGTGGGGATTCAACCCGTTGTCTCCAGAGTTATAGTCCAGTGTTCAAACCACTACACCATGCTGGATCTCAATTCTACACTTGTTATTTTTATTTTGCCTGATCCTAACCTCTGAAGATGATAATAATATATGCAGCAGAATACAAGTGTAGTTACAAGGACTATTATTTAAGATAGCTGGAAAATAAAGTAATTAATAATAATGCTACTGAAAGCAGTTCTTAATTTTCCAAGACAAGTCCTTAACATGCTCATATTAGACTTAAAACTTCTGAATGAATGCCCCTCTTGATCTAGCTTGCAGGTATTCTTGGTGTGGGGGTGGGGGGGCATTTTAAAATTTCAGGTCCATGTACCAATCATAAAGTGAATTTGCAGTCTTTTTAATGGGTCCCCAGGACCTTACTTTGAAGTGATGACTCATAAAGACGATTTTGTTGAGCCAACTGCACCATAAAAGTATTAAGTGTGGTTCTGAGCAGTAAAATGTTTTATTATCCTGCACACTTCCTGTCATGAAGCATTGCATTAAATTGTACTTTTAAAGGGATTAATGAGTATTTGCTCTGTTCCATGCAGTACTAGTTATTATAAGAATGACTTACAAACCATGTTATCAACACCAGGGATGAAAAGGATTCTAAAAACCCAGTCCAACATATTCCACTTTTGCCATTAAAGCTATTGCATTTGTACCTGCTAGTTTCCCTGCAACTTCCCTAGCAATGTCAAGGAAACGTTTCTACTGAGCAACAATATTGAAGATATATGTGGTGGGGGCAGTGGTATCTAAAAGGCACACACCATATTCTTGTTTGCTACATTAATCTGGAGATTGTTGACATCTCAAAAAAAAAAAAAAAAACCACAAACACACCACTAACTAATAAACTACATAGGCTTTGGTTGGGGGGTGGTGGAAGTGTGGAGCTAAGGGAGGTTAATCAAAATATGCCTGTTGAGGAGAGGCATCTTTCTCCTTCCTTGTTGTTTAACCTCATATCCCCTGCACTCATCCCATTTTTAGCCCTAATTGTTTATCAGGATGTCATGTTGCCCAGTTGTTTTTGCTTTCAGGGGCTGTCCTGGGATAGCCTGTTAGCTGTGGGTTGCTGAATATAATTTCTATTTTATGTAGGGTATTTGTGGTCTAAATACCCTAAACGGGTGGGAGCTCATCTGATCTTAGAAGCTAAGCAGGGTCAACCTTGGTTAGTACTTAGATGGAAGACCACCAAGGAAAACCAGGTGCTGCAGACAATCTTTCAAAGAAAGGAACTAGCAAAACTATTTCTATTTTATGTAGGATATCTGTGGCCTAAATGCCCTAAATGGATGAGAGCTCATCTGATTTTGGAAGCCAAACAGAGGCCTGTTACAGACTGCCAAAATAAAGCTGCTTCGGGTCTCTTTGGAGGTATGCTATTTAAATGATGCATGGGTCCTAAGAGTCCGGAGGTCGCGCCAAAGCCACTCTCCATTCCTAAGCACTGGAGTGCAGCTTTGGTGCAGGTTCCGGATTCTTAGGATGCATGCATCATTTAAACAGCATACCTCCAAAGAGACCCGAAGCAGCTTTATTTTGGCAGTCTGTAACAGGCCAGAGTTAGCCCTGATTAGCACTTGGATGGGAGACCACCAGTGAAAAGCAGGTGCTGCAGACAAACACTGAAAAGAAGGAACTGACAAAACCACCTTTGAGTATTGCTTACCCAATAAAATCTTCTAAAATTAATGGGGTTGCTATTTTACTCCCCTCTCGCCTCTACTATTATTTTACTCCCCTGATACTATGGACATCATCACACGGGCCCTGGAGAACAGGCCTGGTAAAGGAAGGATATCACCTATTTTACTGTATGCCAGAACACCGCTGATGCCACTGGAAAGCGAATTTCAAGAAATGTTCTGAAGTGTTCTTGAAAATTGGCCTCTGTGGGATGGATGGGGCATGGAATGGGGACATTGGTTGCATTCTGATGTGCAGTAAAATAGGTGATATCCCCATTCTGTTTCCTTCCCGCCCCGTTCCACTCCGGGCCCATGCCACAGGGCCCATGCAATGAGGCCCCATGTTTTATCCCTTTATTCACCATTTTACCACAGTTTCTTGATGGTATCCCTAAAATAACTGAGAATGGGAGTTTATTGGGAGGAAACACTATCCCTTGGCAACTGTGGATATATACTTCCATGACTACAGTGATATCAAACATTATTCTGTTTGGATCCTACAAGTATTCCATTTGGACACTTGAAATATCATAGACCTTTATGAACAAAAAATGAGTGAAATGAAAGGAGGAAGATGATACCTGTGTGGACTTCCTCTGTCTCAGCAGTGAGAAGAAAGCAATAGCAAATAAAAGAGAAATATCTATTTTGAATCAAATCCAGTTCCTAGTTCAAAGATGACAATATTTTTCCCAAGGGACAAGCTGGTCTGGAAGGAATGGTGCTGAACAAGGACTATCAGTGCCTCCCTGCCATACTCTCTTTTTTCTGAAATTCCTTCTGGGATCTATTTCATAGTTTTGTACAAAGCTGTCAGGATTAATTTTTATGAGGTGAAAAAGCAATCTTTCATATAAACCTATAATGCAAGTGAAAGTGAAGAGAGTTTGCAGATCTCTGTACCCAAAGTGATCTTCCCCATTGTGGTTGTAACACTTCATTGTGATTTAATTAAACTAGGTTGTAATTACTGGGAAAGTATGAAGACAAGGAAAAGGAGGAGGAACCACAAGGTCTTGTTATTTATTCTCAGCTACTAAACTATAATCTAATAAAACAGAAACTGAGCATCGGAATCAGCCCCAATATACTACATGTTTCCTAAGCTTTCTGCAACAAACAGTGGTATCTTTTGTCTGTCATGTTTTATCCTGTGTACTCTCCTAGAAGGAGGCTGTTGGCTGAAAAAACTGAAAGATAATATACACAGTGATCCAACAATTTTCTATTCATCAGTATTCCCAGCATATCAAGTTGTTAGTTTGGAATATTTTTCCAGAGCTGTACTCTTTCCTTCTATCTTTTCCCCCTTTATCTTTTTCACTCAGAATTCCCATATTGGGCTGGGTGGGAGGAATACTAGCTGTCTTTTAAGCTGCTTAGCATCATTATAGGTTTTTGCCTAAATTAGTGCTTCAGTATGTAACTCTGAACTCTTGCAGACTTGCCTACAAATATACCAAAGGTCTTACAACTCAGGCCCCATTCATACTGAGCTATTTGCGCTGGATGGGACTGGGTAGATCCGGATGCCCTCCCCCCGAATCTCTCCGGAAGCAAGTGCCCACTATTTACCTCAGGGTAATTTAACCCTGAATGCCATGCAGCTCTGGGGAGAGTTCTCATTTGCTGAACCAGTGTTAAAAAAGGCTCCTTTGCTGTCAATCAAATTCTCTTCTGCTGTCATCAAGGGTGACGTTTCTTACAACGATTGGGCAACCGGATGGGCGAGTTCCCCCTTCCCCCCACTTTTTTTTAAAAACAGGCACCAGTATGTGCATATTTTATCAAATTTAAAAACCTCCTTTGTGTGTGTGTGTGTTGTGGGTATTTGGGTCACTGCAGGTTATGGATCTTCCCTTGGCCCCGTTTTCAACCCTAAAATGCAATCTAATGCCATCTCTGCATCCTGCATCCTCCCTCCTTGCCATCCCAGAATGCCTCATACACATGTAATAATAATAATAATAATAATAATAATAATAATAATAATAAATTCCTCACCTCGGAATGCCAAAAAAGGATGCCATGCATCCTTTGCTTTCCCTCAGCTACCCCTGAATTCCTTACAGACAGTAGCAAAGGCATTCTGTATCAATTTGCCAAATTGGAAAGAGAAACGTTTGTAACATTTGCATTGTAGCATTCACAAAGAAAAAAAGCCTCCTGCAAAGTGCTGCTGGAAGCAAGGAAATGAAAGGGAAAGTGAACAGGCAGGCAGCCACATTCTATCTATATATCTATCTACCTGTAGCAAAAAATATGTGCATAGTCTGCCAAAAATAATTTTTAAAAAATTTTAAAAAGAGAGAGAAAGCTGCCTGGTCCAAGAGTGGAGGCTTGCTCCGTCCTATGCCCTCCCTCTGACTTACCCTGAACCTAACCCTTCGTCCTGCTCCTTCCTTCTCCTCCTCCTGCTCCGTTACCCAGATTGCCCTCCATGGCCCCCTTCTTCCCCCTGGCTCCTTCATCCTCCTCCTCCTCCTCCTCCTCCGTCACCAATTCTCTTGGCACCCTTTGGCTCCTTCCTTCTACTCCTCCTGCTCCATTACCCAGATTTCCCTCCATGGCCCCCTTCTTCCCCCCCATTCCTTCCTCCCTCCCCCTCCTCCTCCTTCCCGGATTCTCTTGGCCCCCCTCCCCCCCCCCCCCCCCCCCCCCCCTCTTCTCCTTCCCCCCTGTCTCCCCCCCGCCCCCCTCTCCCCCCCCCCCCAGCTCCTTCATCCTCCTCCTCCATCACTCTTGGTACCCTTTCTCCAGTTCCGCCCTCCCTCTGACCTAAATCCTTCCCATGAACTTGATCCGATCATGATCGTGGGCAGGTTCATATTCACCGAACCCATTTTTTTAAAAAAAAGAAACAGCTTTTACCCTGCTTCCAAATGAGCCGTGCTAAGGGGCATTTGCCCCGAAACGGGTGTGGAAGCCTCGGATTCGCTTGTGGGAGATTCAGGGCAAATATGAACTTCACATGCATAATTCAGTTCCTGATCTGGGGTAAAAGGTAGTCTGAATGGCCCCTCAATGAATATATACAAATTCTTGTATGCCTGGCAATTCTGCTCTCTCCTCTGCATCTGAACACTGTATTCAAATAATAGAGATGTCCCTGAAAGATATCTGTTTTCACTGAGGTTTATTATCCATATTTTCTCCTTTCCTACTCCACTTATGTTAGCTGTCTTGCTCTCCAAGATGTTAAACACAATTAATGTAATACGAATGTTAGTTCAATGTAAACAGAAACGTATGAACCATGAGGCATCATTTACATTAGCAATCTGTATTGCAATCTATTCCCACCCCCCAGGAACAGAATCAAGAGAAAAGAATCTAGCATACATTACTGTGTTGATGCCCTCATTTATTTAATACTGATAGCTGCAAACAGAGCACCCTAAAATATTAATGGTATAAGTTTCTCATTTCCTTCAGCCTTCAGGTCACACTGCCATAAGCACATCTGATCCCAGATGACTTTTTAAGCTAAGGGCCAGGTCTTAGTAGTTAGACAGCAGACGTCCCCCACATAGGGCTCAAAAACATACTCCAGAGAATAACTGTCAGTCAGAGTTGACAAATACTGGGCTAGATAAACCAATGGTCTGGCTCAGTGTAAAACAGCTTCCTATATAATGCACACGAAATTTCTCAGTGCTAGAGTTCAAAGCACTCTTAATCCTGTGATAATTTTTTTCTGCTGTATTCTTTTTTCTTTTCTTCTGGGCAGTATTTTCCTCCTGTACAGATTAAAATCCTACAAGTCTGCCTTACAGCATTCAGTTTTTGCAACCTTTAGCTCCTTGGCTGTCCTTAACTGCTCCATATATGTTAGCTAACTTGTTCCCCAAAGCTTTAAACACCATTAATGAAATAAGGGTATTAGTTCAATGTAAACAGGAAAGTATATTTTGCATTAAGAACCATGATGCATAATTTCCATTAGTAATCTGTATTGAAATTGATTTTTTAATATGTTCCTATATAATGCATAGTCAAATTCTCAGTGGTAGAGTTCCAAGCTCTCTTAAAACTGTGAATTTTTCCCCCTGAAATCTTTAATTCTGGATTGTATTTTCTTCCTTTGTACATGAAAATTCTACAGATCTGCTTTATTCAATTTTTGCAACCTGTTGATTGTCTTGTTTCCATTTAAAAAAAATATCTTCACTATGTTGGAAAGATGTCAGACTTCAGCCAAAATGAGGACGACCACCAAAGCTTAATAAATGACTTTCAACTCTTTTTATAGTTAGGTTTGGCCACCATTTATAATAACCTTTGGTCAGGATCAAGTTTTAAAAATTAAATTATAGACGCCAGTGAGAAAACATAGAAAGCCAGACTAAAACTTCCACCATTTATTAAATAAATGTAACCACAAGTACTTTGGGTTCATACTTTCCTACACAGTGAGACAGGCTGCAACCAGGAATAAACCTAGAAATGTGAGGAGGAGGATAACACACCCTTAAAAAGCCAGCATTAAAAGACAGAAGAATAATCAGTTCAGAAGTTCTAAATATTAATATATTTTTTAAAAAAGTCACCCCTGTGCCAACCGTCCTTCATCTTTCCATCCATCCAAGGGAAACAGTCATATTTGCTGCTGCATATCCTCCAACTGTCCCAATTTGGCACTTTTTCAGCTGCTTTTAAAATGTCCCAGTTTCTCTCTCCTCCTTCCACTTTCCTCTTTTTTTATTTCACTTCATGTAAACTAAGTGCAAAGTGCAAAAATAGTTTGCACTCAGTCCAGCAGAAGGAGGAGAGGAAAGGGTTGAATATTACCATTCCAGTAGGCCAAGGCAAAAGCAAACTTCTTCAGCGTCTCTTAACTTGTGCATTCTTTTTCATTAATAACTTTTACCATCTTGACCACACTCTGATATTACTTCTCCAAAGATGTCCTAGGCGCCTTACAGACGGGCCTAAGCGGCGCCATCGTTGCACCAGGAATACGCGCATGGGGCGGCACTTCCAGACGCGCCTTGCCCCTCACGCATATTCCATACGGCAAGATGATGGCGCCCTATACAGACGGGCGCGGCCATCTTGACGTAATGGACGGGCAGCATCCAGACGTCTAAACCCGGAAGAGCCGTCGCGAGTGTGCACTTTGGCACTTGCGGTGGCTCTTCCGGGTTGCCAGAAGGAGTGCAATTTCTGCACTCCTTTTTTGCAGCGCGGAGGAGTCACGCGGTTTGGCTGCTGCGGCTCCTCTGTGCTGCAACTGGCAGCGGCCCAAGACCGCCCCTTTTGGGCAGTCTGTAATGGGCCCTAGTTTTCATCTGAAAGAGTCTGAAAATATGCTGCTGCTTCTTTCTTTTCGAACAGGTTAGCACTCTGAAGGCAAGCTTCATAGTATTTGACATTTCTACAGGATCTATTTAGAACACAGATTACAATATTACAAGTTTAACAAATACTGCAAGTGTGTTCATTTGTTTTATACTATCTTTCTAGACACATCACATTGCTCATAATAAAAACAAAGAAGAATAAAAAATATAACCAAGTTTGCACCTACTTCCTTAAAAATCTAAATATATTATAAAAACATTAACAATGAACAATAAACTCACCCATGAGATTGTAAATTGTTTTGTAGTTGCTTTGATGGGTTTTGGCACTGTTTTGCACACCTGTTTTCAAACACACTTCTCTGGCCTTTGCTGTGTATAGCAATTGGAGGTGGTGATGAAGTGGAGTTCATCCTTCCTGACTGCCTCCTACAGATTCCCCACCCCACAAACTCTCTGCTTGAAAACTGAACGTGTTCCATGTGCTCTAACACAAAATAATTTTTTTAAAAAAACCCAATAGACAAGCATGCACTACCATGGGCAGGGGAAGAAATAAAGAAAAAAGCAATGGGAAAGAGGTATTGATCAGGCAGGAAAATTTGAGTTCTTAATTTTATTCATTTACTTATTATTTAAAATATAAAACTGAAATATTCTAGTGCAAGAGATATAACTTCTTAAAGGTTTTCAGGCATTCTGGCATTATAGTGCAAAACAAACAGAAATAGACAGGGAAGAAGAAATATCACATTCAGGTAAGAAGTAAGTAACTGATCTGAATTACCGAGAGATACATTGGAACAAAAGAAACATTGTCTGGATCTCAGGAATAAAAGCAGAAACTGCCACATCCCAATACACTTGATCAGTCTGGATAGGACCAGATTTGGGCTTTGGTTTTTTAAAATATTGGTGTGGGACAGACCGCCTGAAAAAGGGGGCCTGCTGGCAGCTTTTTTCCCTCCGGAGGGACGCCACAGCCGCCAGACCACATGGCGTCCATCCGGAGGAAAAAGAACCCAGAAAAAACAGGTTCTTTTTGTGCTGCTGGGCGGACGTAACACACTCGTTATATAAGCAATATGCAGTGACTTTCAGACGCTGCATGTCACTTACATCACAATGGCGGCGCCCATATGGATGGGAGGCTGCCATTATAGTGGTTGCTATGTGGTCCCTAACCCTAAAATCGGCGCCAGCATGGCACAAAAGGGCAATCTGCACTACGCCATTATTTTGTGTATTCACATTTATAACTGTGACGGTTTCCCCTATGAGGAGGAGTATGTCATAGCCCTCTGCCTCTATCATCTACCACAGAGATACAACCAAGAGTTCTGCTTCACAGAGATTTATTAGTTCCAAAATGTAACATAGCTCTCAAGCTAATCTTGTCCACCATTCGGCAGCAAGCCCACTGACCAGACAGAGGGAAAAAGCCAGATTACATCTGGAGAACCCACTGGTCACACTACCAGTTCTCACAACAGGCTGAACAATGATGGGCAATCCATACCACCCCCCTTTTCCTTGCAAGAATGGCCCAGTGAAAATGCATTCATGGGTACATGTTGTGCTGTGCCATTTTTCTGTTCCACCCCAAATGTGTGCACTCATGCACACGGACGCACCATCAGTGGCCACCAATTTCCTCCCTCATCTCATCCAGCTTCCGCACGCCCCTAACCCTAGTATGGACTGAGTCCGTACAACATGGCAGCGCCCCATTTACATGGGGGCTGCCATGATGATATCACGACCCTGCCGCCTCTATATGGGGCAGCGCGGTTGTGACGTCGTCGCTCCGCACCAGAGCGCTTAGTGCCCCCTTAGCGCAGAGCAGGAAGGAGCTCCGTTTCGGAGCTCCTTCCTGGTTTGCGTCGCTAGGCGCAGCCTTCACACGGCTGCGCCCAGCAACGCAAAGGAGAAAGGGGCTCTCCTCCTCCCCACCGCCGTGGGGTGTCCTTGGGGCTTGAAGCCCCAAGGACACCCCTTTCCAGGCTGCAGGGAAGGGGCCTTTTGCCGCTTCCCCGCAGCCTGAAAAGCGGCAGATTGGGGCCTCAGCGGCTGCCGCTCTGGACACTGAGGCCCCGATACTCCGGGTAAAGGGGCGGGTGCAGCCCGCCCCAAACAGGTGGTCTGTAACCCACCTGTATCTCCTTATATAAGCCTACTTCAGCTGTAAGATCTTCAGGACAGGGCATTCCCACCACCATCACAAGTATGGTTAGGTCATCACAGGTCAGGACAAAAGAGGAAGCCTTCTTGGTGGCTACTCCAAGGCTACTGAACTCTCAGTTGAGGAAGATTCAGTTAGGCCCTGTTCTCTTTTTGCCTCCAGACAAATCAGACCTTCATCTTTTAATTGGTTGGGGTAGTGCAATGGGTTGGTTTTAATGTGCTTTATAACTGTTTTAAATTAATTTTGAAGTTAATTTTGTTTGATGCTTTTTTAAATTTCAGACTTTTGTAGCAATATTGTTTAACTTAGGGTTTGAGATGTTGTGGTCCCATATGAGAGAAAGTGGAATAAATAAATAAATGAAATCCCCATCCCCATTAAATATGTATATATCCAAAGGCTTGCCAGAACAGAAAAACCCATCCTTTTTTCTAAGTCTTACTGTATCACTCTCTGGAAGCAATTATTGACAAGGGATATGCTTTTGGCATATATGATTATTCTCTATGAATATTTGGCAACTATTTTGTTTCCTCTCATCCCTGTAATGAGATGTACAACATACCTATCAGTCTAAGATAACATGAGAATACATGTCAGGATTCTGCAATATCCTAACTTTTAACGCCCACTTTTCTCAACAAAGTAGAAATTGTGAAATACCTGTCTTTCCATTTCTAACTTTTTATTGTGTGCTCCTGAACTTTATACATTACGAACAATATTAGCTTTCAAACTTTAAGCTTTAGAAAGACAGACTGGATTTCGTTGGAAGCATATGAGAGGCTCCTCATTGAGAACAGTGGTTATAGTAGGTAAGATTCAGGTATGTAGGTAAGATATCCTAACTATGGGCTATGGCATACTCCTCCTCATAGGGGAAGCCGTCACAGTTATAAATGTGAATACACAAAATAATGGCACGGTGCAGACTGCCCTTTTGTGCCATGCTGGCACCGATTTTAGGGTTAGGGGCCGCATGGCAACCGCTATAATGGTTGCGTCCCATCCATATGGGTGCTACCATTGTGATGTAAGTGACGCGTGGCATCAACACGTCACTGCATATTGCTTACGTCATTCGTGAGAAAATGAGGTAGGGAGAATGAGCAGGTGATAGGCATGTTCTCCTTCTTTCTTTAGAAGGCCAATTGTACAGAGTTAAATGTTGGATTACTTCTTTAATATTTTTCTTAAAGAAGATACCTTTTTCTCTGACCTAGAAAGATCAAGATATGGGTGATTAGGATAGAACAATCCCCAAACACAGAAGGCAGGCATTTAGAAAAAATGTGACACACAAAAACAGAACTACAGTACTAGGAACCAGTAGCAACTTTGGAGTTAAACAACTGATTCTGAGATCTCCCCTTAGAGAGATGACTTTGGAAGGTTCTCTGAATGGAATGGCTTGTTCTTATTTCCAGAGGAAAAATAAATTTTAAAAAAATTTAAAACCACCTTTTATATCTATCCTGCTTTTTGTCGAGACAATCAAAGTGACGTACAAAGATTAAAATACTTCAATATATACATAATATCTCCCCACCCCCTTAAAAAAGGATTAAACAGTATAAGGGTAAAACTCAGCAATTAAAAACCAAAACAATAACCAATACCAATTACCGATAACCATGGGCCAAGTCATCACATGTATGATGGAGTCTTGTGTGGCTGAGTTTTTTATTCCGGAAGGCCTGCGGGAAGAGATCCAAATAAACAAAACTTATGAGATGAATGGTGGTCAAAGGCAATTCCTTCTTCAGATGAACAGAAGTTTGTGGACCTACCGAGGTGGGGAAATGATGATAGCTTCTTTGCCTCCATGTTCTCTCAAAACAAAATAATAGTCTACCTTGTAAAAATAGAACAAATACTGCAGTGAGGTGACTTCATCCCAAAATAATGAGCCATTAAGAAAACCCTATAGAATTCATGGGATCACCATAAGTCAACAGTTCAAGAAGAATATTGACAACTTGTAATGTGTCCACACAAGGATTACCATGATGGTTAACAGTGTGGAAGTCAAACCTTATGAGGGAGCTAGGTGTGCTTAGCTCAGAGAAGTAAAAACTGAGAGGTGACATAAAAGCTATCTTTAAATACCTTAAGCAATCTCTTGTAGAAGATGGAACAAATTTGTTTTCTTCTGCTCCAGAGACTGGAACATGTACTACTGAATTCAAATTTCAAGAAAAGGGAGTCTACCTAAATGTTAGGAAAAACGTCACTGTAAGAATTGTTCAACAGTATGTTTGACTGTCTCAAAAAGCAATGGACTCTCCTTGTTCTGAGATTTTAAATACAAGTTGGACGGGCATCTTTCATGAGTGCTTTAGTGGTATATTCCTGCATGGCAGGGGGTTGGACTAAATGGCCCTTGTGGCCTCTTCTAGCTCTAAGATTCTATTCCCTTATTATTCTGGAATATAACAATCTGTTATTAAAGACCATATAACTTTATAAGGATGATGACAAAAAAGAGAAAATCATGAATGATGTGCTGAAACAAACTGTACTGACCAGAACCCTGATCTTCTTATGCAAGTGGTTACTGAGAGAGTGGCATTCCACTCTGCTGAGTGCATAGATTAAGGACCTATGGGAAATATTCCCAGCCCTCCTGGCTGTTTGAATCTAAAATTTCTTCTCAAGATACAGGGTAGTTGGAAGGCTGGGAGGAACCTTGCCCAGCCACTGGCAGTGCCAGTTCTAAATGTCCCATAAGAGATGCTTCAAGAGATTTTGAGCAAAGGCAAATCAGAAATTTGTGTGAAACAGTTTCCTTGAAGGAAAGAAATGCAAAACCCACTCTTCTAGGGAATGTCCATAGGAAGTGTTTCTTTATGCCTTCTTGCCTAAATAAGTGTGTCATTAGTCCTACCATGAGATGAGATCAATATAAAAATCTGAACTGTGGACAGTTTCCAGGAAACAACTGTTTTAAAAAGCTATTATCCATATGTGACATTCACAGTCAATGACGTACATTATTGTTATAATCAGAGATTCCTTTTTAAACTGGAAACTGGACTTTACCCATTCATTCAGGCAGAAATTTTATGAGACAGATAACTGTTTCTCCATTCTGTGCAAAACTGAACACTATTAAATACTGTACTAAGGAAGGAGGAAGTAAGTTTAGTCCATACAAATGGACTAAAACTGAAGTAAATTATGTTCAGTTTTGAAGTATTGAATTTTTTACCATAGTTACTGTACAGAATTTGTGGGGAAGATAGAAGCAAAGATTTGCCCAGGAACAAGCTTTATCTTTTAAAAATTATTTTGAGCCTGAACTTTTTTCTTTCTCAAAAGATAGTTTGCACACATCTCTGGAACAATGTACATGAACTATGTTGTAGTATTTTCTGGTGTGTTTGGATTTATCTTAGCTGTTGGACTTGGTGCAAACGTTTTGGCTCTTGCTCTTTCCATCAAAAACAGTTCCTTGAAGAAAAATCAACTGGATGTTCTTCTCCTAAGCATGGTTGTGGCAGACTTGCTTACACTTGTCCTGATGCCCTTTGTGCTGGCTTCTGTCATCTACTATACTTGGCTCTGGGGAGATGTATTCTGCAAGTTTTTCCAGTTTTCTTCAGCTTTCTCTTCAGCTGCTAGCATCTATTCCCTTTGTGTTGTCTCCATTGCTAGAGCTAGAATTATCTTGAAGCCTTACAGAATTCCAAAGACCAGAACCATGATCTTTATGCTCGTCTCGGTTTGGATCCTGAGCTTTGTTGTCAGCATGCTGTTGAGACTCCATGCCACAATGGAAACGAGACTTTCTACTAACATATCCTTCTGCTTACCAGCTCTGTCTCAGAAACATTACCAAGTCCTCCTCAGTCAGTTCATCCTGTACTATCTCATTCCAGTTTTGGTGATTGCATTGAACTATATCCGACTCATCCTTTTCCTTCAAAAATGTCCAATGATGTCTGTGGTAAGTTCTAAAAACACACGAAGAGCTTCTGTAATGATTTTGACTGCCACAGCCACCTTCTCAGCCTGCTGGCTTCCAGTATATATCTTAGAATTATGTATCTATTTAAGAATTTATGTCCACAGTTACATTTGGGACACTTTTTATTTTGTGTGCAATATCCTTCAATACCTTCAACCCTGTGTTAATCCTGTGCTGTATGTTTTACTGGCCAAGCGATACAGAATGCGAAAAACAAAAAAATTATGTTGCAAAAAAAACAGAGTGAATCCACAGATTCACAGCATAACTGAATATAAAAAGGGAGCATACATTACGTAAAGTTGCCATCTCATTTTGGGTACAAAGGAATCTGTGGTAAATTTGAATGTGACAGTGGAACTTGTGCAGGAATAAAATGGAAAGAGAATAATTTCAGTAAGATGAGATGTATTGAAAGGGGAAAGATCACACATCCTACTTAGAACTGACACCTTAAAACACTGACATGGTCAATGAGTGATCTCTTATTTAACACTGTATAATGAATATTAGTTTTATTTATTTAATATAGACTATAAACGAATGTAAAGAAAGTCAAATAACTATAACTTCTTCACTACCACCATTTTATCACCTCCGTGTGAATGAGGATACACATTCAGAGCTGCATCCATTTAAAGTTATACAGTACAATGCAGAAAACTGATCCTGCAACCAAATGCCCATCTAGATGAACAAGTGCCAAGAATGCAAGTAATTTCATCCATCCACAGATCGCCTATCTGCATCAAACCAATACTCCAGATTACGTCAAAATACATCTCTTGAAGAATGCTAAACCACAGAAGTCTTGTTGGCTACACATTAGAGACTCTGAAAAAGTGTTCTAGTTCAAAATTTCAAAATTTGGTTTAATCAAACTATTCCTGTATCCTATGCTGTCTGATAACTTGTAAATAAAACTTTTTCTGGTCAGCAGAAGGAAGGTTGTTAAATATTTTGATATTATCCCATGTACAGAATTACGTGTGTGTGTGTGTGTGTGTGTGTGTGTGTGTACATGTTCATGTGTGTAGATAGGAGTTTATCAGATCACCTTTAAAACTATCTCAAGCCTCCTGGGCTGTAGCCATGACACTGGATGGAGGCCAGGATTATCACATGCTAAATCGGCACCTAATCGCCACCCACCATCAGCCCGGGTCCAAACTGGGTCCCAGCCACGTTCCACCAGCACTTTTTCGAAGTTGAAAGCTTTCTGGCTTCTAAAAAGTGCTGGTGGGGTGCGGCTGGAACCCAGGCTGATAGCGGGTGGTAATTAGACAGCGATTTAGCATGTGGTAATCCCCACCTCCATCCTGTGTCCCAGCTGCAGCCTGGGAGGCTTGAGACAGTTTTAAAGTTCATCTGATAAGCTCATTTAAATTGCTCATTTATCCTCTGGTATGAAAATTATGAATTTTCTAAAACGATTAATAACAATGATAAAAAGCATTTAAGTAGTACTTTAGTTTACTCAAAGTGCTTCATACACAACATCTCCATAATTCTTAAAGCAGGCCTTGTAAAATAGGCCAGTAATGTTTTTCTTATAATGTAGATGGATGATGAACACAGAGAAAATGGGCCCAGTGCAAGATTTGAACTGGAGACTCTCTGATTCCCACCTCATACTATACCATCCTCTCTTTTAAAGTTGCGGGGAGGGGGAATGTAAATCCAAACAGTAGTACAGCTTCTGTCAATAAATAGCTTTCTGTTGGTTGTGCAATGCTCAAACTTTTAAGTCACTCTGGAGCTATACAGTGCTTTTCTCAAAAGATCTCTTGCAATCATGTTTCAGTTCTGGGAGAATATTGGGGTGAGAGGAGAGGTTTGCTTGTATTTGCTATTTCACGTTTACTTTTTTTGGCATAAACAGTCTGTGTGGATTTGATTAACTTGCATTTTAAAGGAGAGGTTCCATCACTGTGGCATGCCAGACATTTCAGAGTCTATGGTTATACTCAGCCACCTCTGGGAGATTGCTTTCAAATGCTGTGGCAGGAGATGCAAGGACTCTGAAGGTGAAGGCAGAGGTGAAGGCAAATTCTGAGCAAGCAGCTTTCTGTAACTGCATTGTGGTAGAAAGTAATGCAATGAGACATAACAAACTCGTCATGTGACGACAAACTCCCATCAGGTTCAGCACATTCTTGTCAGTGTTCTCTGGTTTCACTGGGATATTTTGACTGGGGGAAGAGTGAAGCATTGATCATGGAGTTGTTGACATGGACTGACCTTCCTTCAAGTTTCACCACCCTGAAGATCATGTAATGCAACAGGCTCGATTCCAGAGATTTAATACTTTTAATGTAGACATTTTCACCTCTGGCATTAAAGCTACATTAAACCTTTGAAATTACTCTCTTACCATCCTCTGCCCTCATTCCAGCCAAAAGCTTGCCTTTCAAAAGCTAGTCAGTTTGGTCTAGATATAAACAAACTTGCAACACAGCTCACAAATTTTAGAAGTGTATTTTTGGGCAACCAGCTTGATATCTAGCATACAGAACTAATTCTCTTCTGTGTTTGAATATTTTTATTAGGATGGCGATACTCAGTTGGATCAAAATGTAACCTGGCCTTACCTACATATGGATGAGAAAACCAAACTGCAACAGCTGTGAAAGGTTCCAATGAGTTGCATTGTTCCTATCTTTTCAACATTTATTCATTGACTTTATATTGGTATTAGGTGGGCTTCCCAGACTCTAGGGAAGCCTGGAACATTGGGGGAACAAGCTCTTTAGGGTGGGACAGGATGATGCTTAGAAAGCATTCCATCTACAAGGACATCTAGGTGCCTCATGCTGAAAAAGAAAATAAAGAAATCATTGATATTCATGACCTTTTCCAGGCAGATCACTAAAGAAGTATATTCTATGTAGGGCAACTGCAACAGTAATATTTCTTATTTTCTTAGGATTCAGCTTAGGAGACCTAGTACAAAACAAGACTCAGGCATCACATATGATTACACATATTTATATTATTGATAAATATAAATTTCTGATAATTGGGCTATTGCCCAATTATCAGAAACTTATATTTATCAATAATATAAATATGTGTATTCATATGTGATGCCTGAGTATGTAAGAGTATGTAAGGGAAACACACAATGTTACTTTAGCTGAAAATTCCAAGTCTTAATCACTCCATTTAATGCCAGTAATAATAGGTAGGCTATCTTGCATTAACTCTTCAAAGACTATGGACTTTATCACACTACCCAAAAAGACAGGAGCATAATGACATGCTCCCGTCAATATCACGCAGTAACACTAAGAGTTTCACACAATGTCTTGTGATTATCCCATGAATAAAGAGGCATTCTAGTGCTGCTTTTTATTCACAGGATAATTGTGCGATAACCACAATGTCACGAGATGTTGTGTTAAAATCTTAGCATTATTGTGCAATATTGACAGGAGCATATCACTATGCTCCTGTCTTTTTTGGTAGTGTGATAAAGTCCTATGTTCTACCACAAATTATGCAGTTGAGTTTCCCGTATTCTGTAATAGAGCTGAACAGACAAAATTCCATCATTCCTTAAAGTATGATGCAAAAGGATTCAGGATGCAGAAGGAGAAGAAACTGTGCAGAAAGTTTAAAAAACAACAAACAGTTGTCAGAATGTGTTTATGCTGCAATCTTGTGTAACCCTACAAAGTTGTATGTTGCTGCATGGGCAATTGGTCTGGATGATCCTTGTAGTTCTATGATTCTATAAGGTACCAAAATTTAACTTGTATGACTTAAGGGGTTCAGGTTCCATTTAGGCTGATCTCAGCTGCATCCAGTTCACTCAAGGAAATGTATTTCAGAATTATAAAATGAAGGTGGCTGGGTTTACTGTTAATTTTGTAGGAAGATGTGAATATGGGGGGCTGGTGGAGGTAAGGCGAGCAAACTGAGTTTAGTTTATGGTTTGGTCATTATCTTTATAGCCATCTAACTAAATTAATAAGAAGCCAGGTTAATATAATTATGCTTTTAAATAAATCTAGCTAGTTGTCTGCTGTTACTATGAAAAGAATAACTACTATGAAGAAGTCATTTCCATTAATTAATGTGGCCACATATTAGATGCTATCAGAAGTATCATGTCTCACTGGATTAAAAATCTGTTAGAAACCCCTTAGTCCCCACCCCAAGGCTACTTCCCTTCTCCTCTTCCCTTGTTTGTTTAGTTGATATTTCGCCTTTCTCCCATTGTAAAACCCAATGCATTCCCTCCTGGTGTGGGATTGAAATCTGTTTGTCCCACCCCCATACTTATCCACCTCCACTCTTTCTTTTTCTCATTAATCTTTCTCTCCCTCTACTCCACTGCTTGTTTAGCCTTTGCTTTGCTAGATCCACTCACCTCTTACCAGGCACCAGGAAATTCCATCTCTTTATTGAAGATTTTGGGAGCTCTGAGAAAGCAGCATGCCCAGCCTAGAGGCTCTGTGGAGGATACAATCTCCCAGGGATGTTGCTACTTTGGGAAGGATTGCCATCCAGTGGTTCAAAGGATTACTGCAGGCTACACTCACAGTTCAATTATTTAAAATTAAAAAACAAAATAACTCAGGAAGCTCCTAGTGTTGATATTATTAGTGTTCATATCATATTTCTGGTATCTAGGTTTTACAGTCCTGGAAATGAACAGAAAGATAGATGGGTGAATGGAACCACACACAAATGTATGTTGATAAGATTACTTAACTTTTAAAACTGTGATTGCATGTGTGGATGCATGCCTTTTCTCAGCACTATAACATGACAATCTCACTTTTTCAGTGATAGTTTTACATAATCTTCTGTTTTAAAAACTTACAACAAAGGACAGTCAAGATGATAAACATCAGATTTATGCTAGAAAATGGCCTATTTGATCAAGTAACTTCCCTAGCACTGCTGTACTGTATCTCTGTTCTGTGCAGCATCCTTTGATGGTATTAAATCCTTTGGTGGGGGGGGGGGACTGATACAGTTTTAGGTGCAATGGAAATGAACTGTGAAATAATTTCTGTATACAATATATCTAGAAACTAAATTTTAAAGAATGAGTGGATTGTGTGCAGCCTCCACGGGCACTTAATCTGTTGGTTACTTCACTAAGGTCCAAAACACACTGCAGAAATAATCCAGTTTGAGATCACTTTAACAGCTGTGGCTCAGTGCTAGAGAATCCTGGGAACTGTAGTTTGCTGTGGCACCAGAGGTCTCTAACAGAGAAGGCTAAATATCTCAGAAAACTATAATTCTCAGAATTACCTAGCACTGAGCCAGGGCACTTAAAGCAGTCTCAGACTGGACTATCTCTGCAGTGTGTTTTTGATCCAAGTTACTGATTTTGTAGATTTTTCTAGTGATTTCACCTAACATTATAGATCTCACAATTAAGACTGAAGTTAAAATATGTTGTAGTGAATTAGGTCATTGGAATTTGTTAGAATTAGTTAGAATGAGGGACTCTCTCTCTGTCATACTTGGTAAAAGAGAAAGGCCTGCTACCCATTAGATTTTAAGAACATGCATCACATGGTTCTGGTGTTAGGCAGTGTTAGCTTGTGATTTCTTTGGGAAGACTACTAGAAGGAGGATGAGGAAGAGAGAAATCTGTCTGGAGCAGAAGAGCTGGGTTTATCAAAGGGAAGAAACCTGAGTTAGAAATGGAAAACACGAAAAAGTGACCCAGGAATGAAATGAGAATGAGTGTAGAATATGAACTTGTTTCCTTTGCAGGAGTCCTTGAAGCAGCTACAGTTCTTTCAAAATGCCAGGTCTGTTAGACCTGGTTTCTCTCCAACCTGCTTGGGCCTGAATGAAAGGAAGGAAGATGTTTGGAAGCTTTGTGTGTGTATAGGAGGAGTTCATTGTGACTCTCTTCAATTATTTCTCCTCTACTGGTTATATTCTGGACTAGTTTGTATTGTATATTATTGTATTATACACCAGTTTTATACAATTTTATTTGGGATGAGGTGCAATGGAACCCCTCAGAATTCTTTACTGTGTTACACAAGAAAGGCAGAAAAGGAAGAACAATTCAAAGTAAAACCTGGCATGAATTCCAGTGGCTCCAGTGTCAATGAGTATGTGAATCCACTCCTGTTCCTCCTTCGCCATCTTTCTTTACTTCCAGCTGTTGGAAAAGCAGGGCAGGAGGGAAATGATTAGTGCAGGAGCCTGCACAATTACAGTGGTTGTACATTGGCTGTGGAAAGCACTAAATCAGTAGTTCCCAACCTTTGTTGGGCAGTGCCCCCTTGTGGCTGTAAGTCCCGCCTGGTGGTCCCCTGATTGGCTGGGAGGCCAGGAAGAGGCAGGACCTACAAGGGAGGGGGAGGCCCAACCTGGCAACCCCCAAGGAAGGGTTGATTGACCCCCCCGAAGGTGTTGCAACCCCCACGTTGGGAACCTCTGCACTAAATGAAGTAAGCCAGGCCAAAACCACCTTCACCCCCTTTGTTTCTTCCTCAGAGAGCCCACATCCAGCCCAGGTGATCATGTCACACAACCAGCATCTCTGAAAGGGCTCTGCTTCCTGCCACTCAGCAACAATGGTGGTGAGGCACTTGGCTCTCCTTGTTTCCCAGCCATCCCAGTTGAAAGGGGGCTGCCCACCTCCAGTCCAGGAATGACTGTCATGTCTGCGTGTGTCCCCCTGCTTTTCCTCAACTACTCTCTTCAGCTCATACCACTGCCTAGCCAAAACACTCCCTCACACAGAACTTTATCACACTAGATGAATCCTGCTCAGAAATGGGATTTAAAAGTAGAAAAACCCACAAAGGTGGGAGGTGTTTCAGACAACGTTTATTCCAAACAGCCATAACGCAAAAATAAAGCAAATGGAAAGTGGACAAAAACAACATCTTTTTACATTACTTTACTTCCCGAAAGTAAAAAGGTGTCATTTTTGTCCACTTTCCATTTGCTTTTTTTATCCCTTCGCAAAAATAAAGCGAATGGAAAGTGGACAAAAACGAGACCTTTTTACTTTACTTCCCAAAAGTAAAATGGTGTCAGGTTTTTAAAAAAAGTTCAACTTTCATAATAATAATAATAATAATAATAATAATAATAATTTTATTTCTATCCTGCCTCTTCAATCAAAATTGAGGCGGCTTACCTCAGTAAAAGCCATATAATACAATAAAATGAATCCCACTATCCCTTCCTTCCTTCCTTAAAACAAATTGACATAATATTTACAACATAACAATGACTATGGTGAAATACAGTTAAAATCATTAAAACAATCACAACAAGAAGAGATCATGGGGTAGTCATTAGGATAGTCCATATCAGTGGGGGTGGCTGAGTCATTCATTCAGGGAAGGACTGTTGGAAGAGATAAGTCTTGACAGCCTTTTTAAAGTCATCAAAGGGGAGAGGTGTAGCCATAATCCATAAAAACAATCTCACTTTAACCAGGATACCTATCCGTGCATTAAACCACATTGAATGCATTTACCTTCACTTGAAGACCAGGGAGAGTTTGGGGATTCTGTTGGTCTATCGTCCACCCCGTAACTTAACAGACTCCCTAGCTGAGCTGACACCACTAGTCTCAGAGCTGATGTTGAAATCGCCTAGGCTTTTAGTCCTGGGCGACCTCAACATCCCCCTCAAGGCTGATTTGACTAATCTTACTGGTGCAGCTCAGGAGTTCATGGGCCTCTCCCAGATAGTCTCTGAGCCCACGCATTCCGCAGGTCATACTCTTGATGTGGTCTTCTGCACGGAACAGGCATATCCGTGGGCAGAAATAACTAGTATCTCCGCATACGGATCATTTCCAGGTTAAGGTTGGGCTGAAGACTACTATTCCTCCCTCTGGGGGTGGAGGACCAATTAGAATGGTCCGCCCTTGAAGGCTGATTGAACACATTAGGTTCCAAGAAGCCCTGGGGGTTCTATGGTTGGCAGTGCCGGCAACTCTGTCGAAGTTCTGGTTAATTTGTGGAATAACACATCACCAGAGCTATAGACATGATCGCTCCCAAGCGTCCTTTCCAACCCACTAAAAACCATAAACCTTGGTACACTGAAGAGCTTAAACAAATGAAGCGGGTTGGACAACAACTAGAGAAGCGTTGGCTGAAATCTCAATTCATATCTAATGAGATACTTCATAGGAATTTTCTTAGTTCCTATCCAGTGGCAATAGATACAGCCAAGAAATCTTTCTACTCTGCATCTATCGTGTCTATGAAATGTCGTCCACCTGAGCTGTTCAGGGTGATAAGGAGTTTAACAAAACTGTGTCCCACCCAGAACCTTCTATTAGAGTCAACCATAGCTTACTGTGATGCTTTTAATGATTATTTCATAGATAAAATCTCTCGGATAAGAGCTCATTTGGATGCCAACTTTAAGTCAGAAGCAATGAGAGAGGCATCCAACTCCCCACCATTACTGTTAGACTGGACCAATTTGAGTCGGTAAGTCCTGGGGACGTGGACAAGCTCCTTAGTAGTCTGGAAAAAATGACTTGCCCTCTCGATCCTTGCCCATCCTGGCTGACTGTCCGGGGCGGGGGGAGGTGATACAGTCAAGCTGATGCTGAAAAATATAATCAATGCATCCTTCAGGGAGGGTACCCTGCCTTCTTGTCTTAAGGAGGCAGTGGTCAGACCACTCTTTAAAAAGCCCTCCCTGGACCCTCTGGATAGAAATAATTATAGGCCAGTTTTGTTGTTGCCATTCTTGAGCTAGGTGATCGAGAGGGTGGTCGCCAATCAACTACAGGCAGTCTTGGATGAAACTGATTACCTGGACCCATTTCAAACTGGATTCAGGGCGGGATACGGAGTTGAGACGGCCTTGGTGGCCTTAGTCGATGATCTCCGTCTAGGCATCGACGGGAAGTGTGACCCTGCTGGTGCTCTTAGACCTCTCAGCGGCCTTTGATACCATCGACCATGGTATCCTTCTAGAATGCCTGAGAGAGTTAGGTATCGGAGGCACTGTTCTACAGTGGTTCCAGTCCTAGCTCTCAGGCAGATTCCAGATGGTGGCGCTAGGAGACAGTTGCTCTTCTAAAAGAGAGCTAAAATTTAGTGTCTCTTCCGGCAGGCCTTCCCTACCTAGTTCCTCTCCCCATTTACTGTGACTTACGTCACTCTGTCCACCAATTCTTCTCTTAAATTAATGAGAAGAATTAAATTAAATTAAATTGAAATTATATTCTGGCCTCAAAAAGAAGAGCCCTCCCTCCGCCCCAGTTGTCATCATCAGACCTAGGAGAGAGTGAAAAAGACAGGCCCGATTTTCATCAGGCCTAACTGAATTTACCGTAACTCACGTCGCTCTCTTTTATTTTACTGTACAGTCGGTCCTTCTTATACACTGATTTTTTATACACGGATTTAAGCATACACGGTTTGAAAATGTTCCAAAAAAGTATAAATTTACCTTGATGTTCCATTTTTTATTAGGGACACCATTTTGCTATGTCATTATACTTAATGGGACTTGAGCATACACGGATTTTGTTATACACGGGGGATCTTGGAACCAAACCCCAGCGTATAACAAGGATCCACTGTATTTTATTTATTTTTGTATTTTATTTTATTCTCTTTATTTTTATTGTTGTAACCTGCCCGGATTCCTTGTGATTGAGCAGGCTATTATGATGATGATGATGATGATGATGATGATGATGATGATGATGATGATTGGTAATATGTCAGATCTCCTCCGATTGGCCATTCCATAATTTGGGAGCAGCAGATGAAAAGGCCGTATGGGTAACTGCAGCCAGCCTGGTTTTTGTTGGCTGTAGTAAATTTTCTCCAGAGGACCTACATGCGCAGGGCGGATTTTATGGAAGAAGGTGGTCCCACAAGTAGTCTGGACCCATGCCATGAAGGGCTTTAAAGGTCATCATCAACACCTTGTACTATGCCCAGAAACTAATAAGCAGCCAGTGAAGAGATTTTAGAATCAGTGTTATATGGTCACCTGTACATCTCCCAGAAACTAATCTGGCTACCATATTTTGGACTGGTTGAAGCTTCCGAACTAGGCACAGTTAGTCCCATGTAGAGCACATTACAGAAGTCAAGTTGTGAGGTTACCAGCGCATGTACCGCAGTTTTCACTATTCATATGCCTATTCTTCACACCATGGCTTTGCCTGAGCTTCTTCCAAAATAAAGCAGCTGTTTTTATGGTTCTTGTGCCTTAAGGAACCTCTCATTCTTATGGATTATTAACAGAAGAAGAAAGGAACAGATTGGCTGGGCTTCTATTTTCTGTAGTCTTTGAAATAATGTAATAACAGTAAGGAACTTGCATTCTGCTTTCATTCTGATATCATACCACACCTAATTAATTTGACTAAGTGAATATGAAATGCTTTGTATACAAGAAAATGCCAAATAATACACTTATTCCAAAACTTCTTCAGTTAGTAGCAGACTCTGATGGATATTGTGGCTAATCTATCAATTAGAAGGAAAAAAACATGACAAAATTGATCTGACAGTGCCACTTATAGGGGTGCTAATAGTTTCATATAAGAAGAAAAAATGTCTCAATATTCTCTGTGTGAGAAAGGTATCTTTGTTTTTTGGCTCCCAATAGTCCATAAAATTATAAGCATATTCAAGCTAACATTTATGGAATCCCTTCTAAGTGTTCTCAAGTTCAGGATGAAGTTGATGTATATGGGAGTTCATTTGCGGACAGGTCTGAGTAGGACTCCATAGGCTCCTGAACCATCCACATATATTATGCCCCCATGTATTCTCTAAATGCTCAGGTAAGGCATGGATATTCAAAGTATATAGCAATCCTAAACTGAACCTATCATGGGATTTTCTAGGGCTGAGAGTGTGTGTCTTGCCCCAGGTCACACAGTGGGTTTCCATGGCTGAGCAGATAATTAAACCCTAATCTCCAGAGACTTAGTCCAAATGCTCAAACCACTACATCACACTGGCTTTATTCAATCTATAGACTATATAAAAGAATGCATTTTTAAAGCCTGCATAGTGTGGATTACTTTCTGGAGAAAAGGCATCCATGTGAGGCCCAATTCAGACTTAGAAGGAATTGTCATTTCTCCTCATGCCTTCTCCCCACACCACAAAATAAGCCTCTCATCCATTGCTATTTTCTCTGAAGGCACTCTTTGCTGCAAATAGCAGTTATGAGAGAAAACAGTGCTGGGGTATTTCACGGAAACAGTTATCTCTCCCTTATGCCACATTTATTTAATGAATGTATTTATCAGAGAATTAGTTTTCTCAGAGAATTAGTTTTCTCATATGACACTAATGTGGTTTGTCTGATATTTTGAAAATTACTGGTAACATCTGGACCTGGATCAAGGGAGAAATCCCTAAGCTCTTTGCTCAGGAAAAAATCTGACTGCATGGCCATGGACCAAATTGAACATCAATCAGTCTTCAGCCTCCCCTCAGAGTTCTTGTGGGTATTGTGAGCCACCCTTTGGTCACCACTGAAATTACAAGCTTCATTACAACTTTTTTTCAATCTTGGCTAAATTTATAATGAGGGATAAGGAGATAATGGAGTTGGAGATTGACAAGGCCTTCCGTGTGAATTCATGGGTGGCCAAACCAAAAAAATTACCGAGAGACATTGTAATCTACTTTGTAATGATAAATATGAGGGACTTAATACTTCAACAACACTTTGAAACTCAATTAATGGTGAACAACGTTGAGGTGCAACAGCTGAAGGACATACTGGGAGCGGTATTACAAAGAAGAAAAGAATATGCATTTTTGACAAAGAAATTAAAAGAAAACAATATTAGATAACAGATGGGAGACTCCAGAAGGAGTCTTCTTCAAATACAGACAAAGAAGAGTCAAAATCAACAATCTGAAACAGGCGAGAGAATTTATGGATGATTTGTTGAAAGATCAAGATTAAGGACAAGAAGAAGACACAAGATTGTCAATACTGACTACACAAAACCAGGAAGAAAAACTGGAGCAAAATGATGAACTCTCAATATTAACTCAAATGCAAGATGACTAGCTCGGTGAAATTTATGTCGTGAAATGTAAAGGGGCTCAACAGCCCACAAAAAAGGAAACACATATATCATTTTCTAGGGGGAAAAGATGTGACGTTATATGTTTGCAGGAGATGCATACGAAAAAGTCAGAAACAAAATATTTGAAGAATCCTAAATTGGGTACAGAATTTGTGTCAGCTAGAGATAAAAGGAAAAAGGGAGTCATAATCTATGTAAATCAAAAAATGAATGCAAAAGAAATCTTCAATGATCTGAAAGGACACTATATAGGGATTGAGTTAGAGTGGCATCTGGGGAAAACACTGGTTGTAGGCTTGTATGCTCCAACAGAAAATAAGGAAAAATTCTACAAAGAAGTAACAAATCTCTTAACACAATATGACTATGTGAACACAATCATTATAGGTGATTGGAATGGGGTCATAGACCCAAAAATTGACAGAAAATTGGGAAAAAATATAAAAAAGAATCAGGGGAAACTTCCCAAATCTTTTTTGGAACTGAAATGAGAGTGTTACTGGATATATAGAGAGTAAAAAATGGCAATGCAAAAGATTTCACATATTATTCGGAGCCACATAAATCATGGTCCTGGATATAAACATGTTCATGGTTTCTTCAGCAATTGCACCCAGAGTGGACAAAATGGATATTCTCCCCAAAATATTATCAGATCATAACCCAATCACAATGAATGTTATATTTGGAACAAAGGAATTCAACTGGAGATTGGACGAGGATTTGTTGAAAAATGAGGAGATGATTGTACAAGCATGGAAACATCTACAACTTTTTTTGGAAAATCTTAACAAATAAGTAGAGCCACATATAGTTTGGGACACATCCAAAGCAGTAATGTGGGTTTTTTTTCTTGATAAAGAATGCAGAGTGTAAAAAGAAAAGAAGGAAAAAGATGGAAGAACTTTTAAGAGAAATAATAAGAGAAATTAAGTTTAAAAAAGACTTAACTAAAAAAAATCTGATAGAGAGATAAAACTATTGCAGAAACAACTTATAATGATTATGTCAGAGGAAATGGAAAGAAAAATAAAGTATGCAAGACAAAAACAATTTGAATGTGCAAATATACCAAGAAGATGTCTCGCGTGGAAACTAAAGAATATAAAAGAGAGAAAAGGTGTTTCATGAATTCTATGGGAAATTGTATGAAAAAAAATTATGTGGAGAAAAAAGAATTAGAGAAATATCTACAATCTGGAAAAATTCATAAGATAAATGAGGAACAACAAAAAGAATTGAACAAAAGGGTTACAGCGAATGAAACACAATTGGCAATCAATAAATTAAAAACAAGGAAAACTCCAGGTCCTGATGGTCTTTCATCTATCTACTACAAAAAATTATGGGACATTATAATCAAACCACTGAAGGCTGTAATAAATAACATATTAGACTCCAAAATTCCTGACTCATGGAACTCGGCCTTTCTAACTGTGATACCAAAAGAAGATAAAGAAGATAAAATCCAAAAAATTATAGCCCAATCACCCTTTTAAATTCGGATTACAAAATATCCACATATATATTGACAGAAAGATGTTAAAAAGTATTGAATGAGTGGATAAATTCAGATCAATGTGGCTTTTTGCCTAATCGACAAATGAAAGAAAATATAAGGTATGTGACTGAATATCATGCGAAAAGATCCCATAGACATGCAGCCTTGATCTTTCTTGATGCTGAGAAAATGTTCAGTAATTTAAATTGGGAGTTCATATTCAGAATATTGGAAAAAATGAATATCGGTAACAATTTTACAAATTGGATTCAGGAGATTTATAGTGAACAAAAAGCAAAAATACTTGTTAATAATTGATTTACAAAAGAATTCCAAATACAAAAAGGCACAGGACAAGGATGTCCGCTGTCACCGTTATTGTTTATAACGGCATTGGAATTTCTAAATGTCAAGATTAGAGAGGAAAAATAAATTAGAATCAGAGAATCAGAGAATCAGAGAATCGTAGAGTTGGAAGAGACCACTAGGGCCATCCAGTCCAACCCCCCGCCATGCAGGAAATCACAATCAAAGCATACCTGACAGATGGCCATCCAGCCTCTGCTTGAAGACCTCTAAGGAAGGAGACTCCACTACACTCTGAGGGAGTTTGTTCCACTGTCGAACAGTCCTTACTGTCAGGAAGTTCGTCCTAATGTTGAGGTAGAATCTCTTTTCCTGTAGCTTGTATCCATTGTTCTGGGTCCTGTTCTCTGGAGCAGCAGAAAACAAGCTTGCTCCCTCCTCAGTATGACATCCCTTCATATATGGGCTATCATATCACCTCTTAACCTTCTCTTCTCCAATCTAAACATCCCCAGCTCCCTAAGTCATTCCACATAGGACATGGTTTCCAGACCCTTCACCATTTTTGTTGCCCTCCTTTAGACACGCTCCAGTTTCTCAATGTCCTTTCTGAATTGTGGCGCCCAGAACTGGACACAATATTCTAGGTGGGCCCTGACCAAAGCAGAATACAGTGGCACTATTACTTCTCTTGATCTAGACACTATATTTTTATTGATGCAGCCTAAAATTGCATTGGCCTTTTTAGCTGCCGCATCACACTGTTCACTCATGTTCAACTTGTGGTCTACTTGGACTCCTAGATCCCTTTCACACGTAGTTTCATTCAGCCTGGTGTCACCCATCCTATATTTGTGCATTTTATTTTTCCGCCCTAAGTGCAATACCTTACATTTCTCCGTGTTGAATTTCATTTTGTTAGCTGTGGCCCAGCTTTCTAGTCTATTCAGGTCATTTTGAATCTTGGTCCTGTCCTCTGGGGTATTAGCTATTCCTCCAAATTTGGTGTCATCTGCAAATTTGATAAGTATGCTCCCAATTCTGTCATCCAGGTCATTGATAAAGATGTTGAATAGCACTGGGCCCAGGACAGAGCCCTGTGGGACTCCACTGGTCACTTCTTTCCAGGATGAAAAGGAGCCATTGTTGAGCACCCTTTGGGTTCGGCCAGTCAACCAGTTACAAATCCACTTAACAGTTGCCTTGTCTAGTCCACATTTTACAAGCTTCTTTGCAAGAATATCATGGGAAACCTTGTCAAAGGCCTTACTGAAATCAAGATAGACTATATCCACAACATTCCCTTTATCTACCAAGCTGGTAATTTTATCAAAGAAAGAGATTAGATTTGTCTGGCATGACTTGTTTCTCTGAAACCCATGTTGAGTTTTTGTGATTATGGAATTGCCATCTAGATGTTCACAGACTCTTTGTTTAATTATCTGCTCCAGAATCTTTCCTGGTATTGATGTCAGACTAACTGGACGATAATTGTTGGGATCCTCTTTTTCCACCTTTTTGAAGATGGGGACAACGTTTGCCCTCCGCCAGTCTGCTGGGATCTCTCCTGTTTTGCAGGAGTTTTCAAAGATTATTGCCAATGGCTCCGATATTACATTTGCCAGTTCTTTTAATACCCTTGGATGGAGTTCATCTGGTCATGGAGACTTAAATTCATTTAGATTAACAAGGAGTTCCTCTACTATCTCTTTACTTATTCTATGCTGAAATTCCCCTATTCTGTCCTCTGCTCCATTATCCTCAGGTTGAGCACCCTTTGCCTTTTCTGAGAAGACTGAAGCAAAGAAGGTGTTGAGTAATTCTGCCTTTTCTCTATTCCCTGTTAACATTTTGCCATCCTCTCGACGCAGTGGCCCTACCATTTCCTTCTTCTTACTTTTGCTGCGGACATATCCAAAAAAGCCCTTTTTGTTGTCTTTAACCTCTCTAGCAAGCCTGAGTTCATTCTGCGCTTTAGCTTTTCTGACTTTACCCCTACACATGCCTGCTATTTATTTGAATTCCTTTTTCGTGATTTCCCCCTTTTTCCATTTCTTATACATGTTCCTTTTCAAACTTAACTCAGTTGAAAGTTCCTTAGTCATCTATCCTGGTTTCTTGAGACACCTCCCGTTTTTCTTTTTCACTGGAACTGTATGAAATTGTGCCTTCAGTTGTGGTGGAAATTCCTTTTTGAAATATAAAAACTATAGAAAGATGGAGTCACCTTTGTCAGCCAGAGAAATGGTTTTTGAAATAAAGGCTTGGAGTTTAGGAAAACTAGAGCAAAGGAATAACTAGTGCATCTTGACCTAGATGGAAGCTGGCACCAGTAAGAAAGACATAACATAAACTACTGAGATATGGATACATAGTAGACATTCAGATGCAAGGTTAAGAGGGAAAGCCACTGAATTCCTACAGGAGGGGTAAGGAGTGATGATGCAGTTTTAATGTATGCATGTATTTCTGTTCTGATTGTAAGAATTCTGTATGTTTAAATTGTAATTAGCCAATCAGGTGTATTGAAGAAGCTCCTTTGTCTTGAATAATATAAAAAGAGCCATTTTGTCTTGTTCGGGGTTCTCAGCTTTTGGAACTTGAATTCCACTGAGTTCAATGTTTTCCTTTGTCGACAAATGGAAATAAACTTATGGATTTTCAATTACTAGGTCCTCTTGCCGATCCTATTAATCTGCTAATCCTAGAAATCTAAGTTTCCTGAAATTTCTGTTACACAGTATCTCCCTTTTGAGAAAGCCCCATCCGTCCTGAAATCCTTTATCTTTTAGTATTTCTGACCATGGAATCGCCCTCAATACTGCTCTAAGTTTACGGAAATCAGCTCTCCTAAAGTCTAAAATGTGTGTTTGATTATGCCTGGCTTCTCCTTTCCATTGTATAACAAACTCCAGGAGAACATGGTCACTTCCACCTAATGATCCCACCACTTGCACCCCATTAACCAAGTCATACTTGTTGGTTAGGATCAGATCTAAAATAACTGACCTCCTTGTTACCTCTTCTAGTCTAGATAATCGGTTTCATCCAAAATGACTTGGAGCTGAAGGGAGACAGCCCTCTCAATCACCTTGCTCAACAATGGAAGCTGAGATACTGAGATTCTTCAAATCCAGGGGGTCCAGGGAAGGTTTTTTCAGGAGCGGTCAGTTATTTCCAAGCCTGCGACCAAAATTATCCTCATCCATCTGAAACCCAAATTCGTATTCGACCCACTATTAATTGCCTAATTAATATGCTTTTCACCCGTTGTTTTTCTCTCTGTGTGATAAGCATTAGCGAATTTGATTGCTTTTCCGGGAGACAAACACTTTAACCGTCAAAGAGCCTGGGCTGGACTGGGCTGCCTTGGTCCCCGGAGGGCCAGAGAATGCCAGGGCCAGGGCAGGAGAGGCATCAGGGACCCAGGATGGTGGACTTCCCAGCCAAGGTCAGCACCAGGAGCAGAAGCCCTGAAGACATTTCTAAGCAGAGTTGGAAGAAAGACTCGGAGAAAATAGCCAGCCAGTCAGAAAAAGCAACCGCACCATCCCCAACCCAGGCCTCCTAACTTTCCATCTGGAACATCTGTAACCAATGTCTTGTGCTGCTGGAGGGGGAGGGAGGGAGGGAGGGAGGGAGTCTGTGTCTCCTCTAATTACCAGAGCCAGGAAGGGAAGCCTTAGCAGGATCTCTTCCTCTGGGCTGTTCTCCATGCAATTGCCTATTAAGAGTTAACATTCAAGAGCTACGCTCCATCCAATGAGATAAAGTAGCTGATGGGAAACTTTGTTAACATAGAGGTGAGTATTCCTCCCCCAGCACCTTTTGTTGGATCGATCCCATGTGACAGCAGTGCATGATTTGTGAACATACCACATTTAGCAAACAGGGAAGATGGCAAGAACATGGCAAGGTCAGGTAGGGAACTATGTCACATTTACCAAAGCGCTGCAAGGCGTGACTTTGTACAAGCACAAGCCATTTGGTGGTGGTGGCTGTTGAGTTTTGAGAAGAGTTCTCTTCTTTCCTGTGTTAACAGGACTTGGAAAGATATTCGAAGAAACAAAACATTTCATAATTGCAGATATGTCGAAGGTGGAGCCAACAAAGCTATCAAAAAACGATTGGGAAATATTTGCGAGATCTATGAAAATTTTGCCCCCCTCAAAAAAAAAGGCATCAGAATGGTTAAGAACAATAAATAAATACTAAATAAAATAATAAATAAAACTTTTATTTATATCCCGCTCTTCTGTAGCAAGACAATCAGTGCGGGTCACACTAAAACATCCACATACAATATCATACATAAAATTACAACATCCCCCCTTTAAAAAATTAAATATTGCATGAAACATGAGTATTCCTTTATCCCAAAGACTATCCAAACTGGGAATATCTAAGCTCAGCATCCCATCACTCACTACAAGGTAAAGCAAAAGTTTTGGTTCTAAAAATTCTGGAAACCATTTGCAACCTCACTCTCTTCTTTTTGGGCACTATAAACATTGCAGAATAAATTGTTTTCTTTCCAGTATATCAAGTGAAGCTTCATGAAACCCTCCTCATGGCTGGTAGATATGAACGGCTGAAGCTATGCATCTATTAGAACCACCAGTTCTAGGAATACCTATCAGTGCAAAAATGTACAGCCAAATTTCACGCCTAGGAGCTTGAAGGCACCATGCAAATGTTGAAAGGGCTTTTCCCCTTAATTTTAACCCCTATGGAAAAATGAAAGGATTAATTTAAATGTAGATTCTTCAAGGTTTTGTTGCTGATAAAGTACAATTTGAAGCATTTAGAGTGTCCTACGAATATCTATCAATTCAGAAAAGTACAGCCATAATTCACTCCCAAACGCTTGAGGACACCATGCAAACGTTGAAGACCCCTCCCCTCATTTTAAGCCTGATGGACAAATGAAAGGGTTAATTTAAATGTAGATTCTCTCCAGGGTATATTGCTAATAAGGTACAATTTTAAGCCTTTGGCCTGTCATTGGAATATCTATCAATGCAAAAAAAATTGCAATCATATTTGATTCCCAGGAGCATTTCGGGAGTTCATCCAACTGTGGTTTAAACAGACCATGGATGATGCTCCATGACTTCCATTGTGATGCGCTTCTTGTTCTATGGCAGTTAAGGCTGTCACAAGGTGCCCAGGATGAGGCAGTTCACTGCTGATATGTGTCAAGAAAAGGCAACTAGTGGCTGGTTATTTCAAATCTTCATTATTTTAACTGCCTTTCTGGGAAGGGAAGCACGGTTTGCGGGATTTTCAGCCTCAGGTACCAACATGTCTTCAGTGGCACGGTTATATTTGCTCAAGGGAATGGAGGAGGAAATGTAGTGTTTAGCAAATCTCTTGGGTCAGCCTTGACAGGACAAGGCTGACCAAAGAGAATTGATCCATTCAAGAGAGTGGGCCATTTGGTTTAAAGGAGGAGGAAAGGCTGGTAGGAGAGAATGGATTCATCTTGGAAGATGAGAAGATCCAGAGGGAATGATCTAAGAATATCTAGAGGGAACCATCCATGAAGAGTCAGACCCCAAATGTCTCACTGCGTCCCAACTGCAGCTGTAGAAATTTGAGCAGATTTGGATAGATAAAGCACATTTCCACATTTCCGCCAAACCCTTTGCTTTCTTATTTACTGCCACGGTGACCCATGAGTCCTTTCTTTTGGAGTCACTTCTTCCAAACCAGCTGCAAAGTCTGGTTTGCTTGCTGGTTTGCATAACTGAAGAAATGACTCCAGGCAAGTGAAGCTG
>NC_056526.1:102259920-102436251 GCF_019175285.1 Sceloporus undulatus
AGTGAAGCTGCATAAACTCTCCTTCTGGCCACAGATTCAATGCTAAAACTGTGCACCTTCAGATTCTCTAGTTGGGTTGGCATCATCACCAGGGCAGGACCTTTGCTCCCAGAATGTGAGTAGCTACTGTCTAATTGTTTATTTTAAAGTAGTTTTTAGTGTGAATTGTTTAATTGTTACTTTGGGGGGGGGGATACTGGGATCTGGGATTGTACGTTTTAATTTGTAAGCTGCCCCGGTTGTCTTAGACAGGAAGCAGGATATAAAACAATTTTTTTTATTTATTATTAGAACAGTAAGTGTACTAAGACTACTATTAGTACTTATATTAGTATAATAATTACTAATTAGTAAAGCTCCCTTCCGCAACTTCAGAATATGTTGAAGACGTGGCACATGTAATAAACGGCACCTCTCATAAGCACCTTTAAAAAAAAACCCTGCCAAGGGCACCCCCCCCTACGTGCCAAATTTAGGTGGCCCATAATCTCCTGAACACTCCCTAGAGTTGCCTTTCTAAGAGAAGAAAAATTACGAACACCGAGCCTTAGGTCAAGTAGTTTGTCATCTGGGGTCTACAACATTGATTGCCCGTGTCAATCGGTATGTCCAAAAAAGTAGTTGGCTGCATGGACCCTCTGTCTTTTTCTCCTCTAAGAAACACTCAGCTCACCTGCTAATGTTTCAAAACACTGAAGTAATGGAGACATTTACCAGAACCAGAACTCCAGTAAAGAGGAGTCATCTCAATAATGTATTACCCCGTTTAATCTCGACTTATACTTAACTGCCCATTCCAAGCCGTTGCAGTGACTAAGGATGGCATCTCTCCTCTAGAAGCCTGCCTTGGGTCAGTAATGGACTGGATGAGGGGAAAACAAACTCAGGCTGAATCCGGGAAAAAACGAGTACTCACGATAGGTACCCTAAATCCGGGACGGAGATTTGTCAACCCAGTCCTGGATGGGGTTACACTTCCCTAAAGGACAAAGTTTGCAGTTCGAAAGTACTCCTGATCCATCCCTGCCGTTGTCATCTCATATAGATGCGACAGCCAGGAGTGCTCGGTATCAACTTGGTTGATACACACTGCGTCCCTACCTGGACGAAAGGAACCTTGAAGCAGTGGTACTTGCACTACTCTAATCTCTCGTTTACAGTTCTGTAATGCGATCTACTTGGGGCATCCTTGTACCAAGTCCAGAAGCCTCATTGGTATAAAATGAGGCCGCCAGATGGTCACAAGGTACATCTAGTTTTGACTATATAACACAACGTTTTAAACTTCTCCACTGGCTGCCAATTACCTTCCAGGCGCAATACAAGGCATTGGTTATTACTTTAAGCCCTCACAGGCTCAGGCCCGGTTACTTGTGGGAACGCCTCTGCCTCACACAATCCGCCCCGCACTCTCAGAACATCAGGGAAATACTTATTGGAACATCATAGTCCAGGTTAATAACAACTTCCCACAGGGTGTTTACAGCCGCTTCCCAAATTATGATGAATGGCCTGTCGGAAGAGATCCGTTGCATTCCACCCTAGAGGCCTTCAAAAAAGCACTCAAAAGAAATTCTTCGACGGGCTTATCCACCAGATTCTATGTAAAAGTCGTGACAATAGCTCACTCTCGACTTTGCCCTGATTATTGATAAATTGATTTTAGAGTACTAATAGGAATTCCTAAATTCAATATAAGTGTTTATTGATTGTATTAATATTTTGTACTATTGTGTTTACTCTGTATTATTTATTGCTGTAATCACCTCGATCTTTGGAGAGGGGCGGAATACAAATTACTATATTATTATTATTATTATTATTATTATTTTATTATTGTAAAAATTTCAAACAAAGAACACGATACTGAGCCTCCCATGGGGAAGTGCTCAGTTCATATAAAACTCCCCATCAAAACTAAGCCTAACAATTCAAAATCATTAGGGTGCACCCGGCAACAGTCTAAAGGCCGATTTAATATCACACTTTGTCAGCTCAGCCTTACTTCTTTCATGGCCATATCAAAAGAAGTATTCGCATGGTAGCCAATTCGTGTGGAATGGTCCTTCAAACTGAGTCTCCCATAGGATAAGATAAATGATGTATAAGCCTGAATTCTCCTGGTGTCTTCTTAGGCACTCTCCCAAAGGAGAGCCCCTCACGTTTGGGACAGGATGTTCTCAAAAGGAACCAGTCACCCTACCCTTGGAAACCTCCTTTGCTATCTTTGTCTCACTATGTCCTCCTTACCCCGAACTGACCTCAAGTTGGACGCCATGAAGGGCGTCAAATGCCGCAAAGAGGATCTTAAAACCACCAGTGACACCCGCTAACAAAAACAAAGCTGCCACCCCTAACAGGATAGCGACTTAACTAAATAGAGAGGGTATCCAAATTTATGGGACTAGGTCCCTTGGAAGGAGGGCTGGCAGAGCTGCCACTTTTAGGAACCTGGTCCTTTTTGGCAGACTGCCCATGTCCTCGAGTGCAGATTTTGAATGAGTGATTACCCCCACACAGAATCCCTACAAGCCTATTGCAGAATCCCTACAAGCCAAACTCCCAGCATAAAAACTTCTGCTGCTGTCCTGGTGTTCCTGAACCACGAAAGGAAGGAATGTAACCAGCCCTTTCTGCTTCTAATGAGGTTCATCATCACTGTCATTATCAGAGTGAACCAGCTGAACCCACATGGCAATAAAAGTAAACAACATCCACGCTATGAAACAATTGGGTAATATAGAAGCACAGCCCTCTCAATAGGATAATAATGACCAAATAACTGTCTCACAAAGAAATGGGAGAGAAATTGAATAAAGTTAAAATCAGACCTCCATCGAAAAACCATCCGGGATAGACCCTGCTTAGCAAAACAACAACAACAAACAACCCCAACACACACAAATAGCCACCCGTCACAAAATGGCTGCCTACAACCGTTAGCCCTACATTATCTTGCATACAAGCCCCGCTGTATAAACAAAATATAGAAACACACAAATACAGTGGCCCGCGGCTAGGCGGGTGCCCCATACGTGTTCCGTTTACGCAGAGCCACGCGTGGAGAGAGAATGCGTGCAAGCCCGCGGCACACACACTCTCCCGTGCCGCAACGCACGAGCCCCATTCAATCAAAGGGACTCAAGCTTACGCATTTTTTGGCTTACATGGGGGGGGGGTCTGAAAAGGATCCCCGGTAAGCCAAGGGACCACTGATACAAATATAGAAATTTCAGAATTTAGAATAACATTGGATCCCGAACATTTGAGGATGACAGACAATATCCTAACAGAAGCTCAAAATAACAAAAAGACTGGGACTGAACGTCAGAAGCCAGCAAGGCTGAGGAACCGCAAACAGGCAAGTGCTCCCTCGCTTCATGGCCAACGCCAATGAGGCAAGGAAGGAGCAAAAGCTGAGGTGCCCACAGTCCAGCAGCTCTCTCCCTGCTCGGCCAAGTCGTAGCAACCGACGGAACCGCGTGGTATCCATAGCAAACACCCAGGCTCAAGCCGACTCTCACAGACATCAGCCCTGCCCTGCAACCAGCACCGAGGGACTGGCTCATGGCTGACGCTGGCCAACAAACCAGCACTCTCCTTGTCTCATTGCCAAGCATGCAAGGTGATAAACAAAGCCAGCCAGCTCCTCAGGGGTGACAACCCCAAACCGAATGAAAGGTGCCCGCCGAGGACACACACAGCGCAACAGGATATCTCCACATCCAACCGATTCAGGACAACAGGAGTGTTGTGCCGGCATCCGAAGTATGCTGCCCGACCTGTAACAAGGCCTTCTCGCGTCCAAGGTCAGGAATGTACTCTGGCTAGGAATGTATTTCTGGACAGGAGCAGGCAGACGAGGCCCCCGCCACAGCGTTTGAAGCAACTGACAGGGGTTGGCGGGTGAGCCTCAAACAGGTTAAACCCGGCCCCACCTCTTCTAACGGCCCGCGAGTGCGTTTTTTATTTCAATTAATGGTCTCTCCAATGAGAGGCCAGCAAAGCCTCCTCCCCAGACCACCGGAGTTTCCAGTAACTAACCTGGCTGCCGTGTTTTGTAGTAATTAGATTTCCAGACTAGGCACAAGGGTAGAGCACATTACAAAATCAAGTCATTAGGTTCCAGTGCATGTACTACAGTTTCTAGGTTCCTTACTCTCGTGTATCATTTGTGTATCAGCCAAAGCTGATAAACAGGCGCTCCCTGATACCGCTGCATTCACCTGGATTGTCATGTGAAGCGAGGGATTCTAACAGCACCTCACGACTGCGAGCACAGCCCTTTGGGAGAGCGTGACCCCATCTAGACTGGAGGTTGCAACCCAGTACCTAATTTGCGGGGCCTACTGCAAGTACCTCCATTTTGTCTGGATTCAACTTGAGCTTGTTTTCCTCATCCAGTCCATTACTGCTTCAAGACACTGATTGAGAGGAGAGATTCCATCTGTCATCGAAGCTGTTGACCGAGGCATGGAGAAGTATCTTTGGTGTCCATCAGCGTACATAACCCTCAGTCCAGCTTTGGCTGGACGTCATGCCAGTAAAAATACACTTTCCACATTTCTTCCAAACTGTCTTCTTCTTATAACCCTGGTGATCTTCCCAACACAAACTCTTTCCTTTCAGTTTACTTCTTCCAACAAGCTATGAAGCCTGGTTTGCTGGTGGTTGGTAACTAAGAGGGGATCCAATCAGTGAAGCTTCATGAAACCCTCCTCATGGCTGGTAGATATGAACAGCTGAAGCTTGCCCTATTGGAACCACAGTTTGGATGGTTTCATTACAGGGGAACCTTGCTTCAGAAAACATGAGTATTCCTTAATCCCAAGGCTATCCAGGTAGACTTGTCCTCCAGGTGAGTATTCTCCACTTTACTTCTAGTCCCCGACACCTTCCTTCAGGTTTTCTGCAAACCAACACCCCGTGAAGTGATGCCTCTTCACCTCCATCTGTAGACTTGGGTGACAAAGAAGGACTGAGTTCCAAAATGCAAGAAAGCTGGAAATATCTAAGCACAGCATCCCATCATTTACTACAAGGTGAGCAAAGTTTTGGTTCTAAAAATTCTGGAAGACATTTAGAATGATTGAAAGAATGACCTCTTTCTCTTCATCTTGCAGACTGGGTGACAACAGCAGGGACTGAAGTATACAAGAAGGACTTAGTATACAATAAAGTCGGAAATGTCTGAGTACAGCATCTCCTCAGGTGAATGAGAGAGGTCCTAGAGAAAGCACAGGAATCATGGTACATCACAAAAGGGGTCTACTTTAAAGGAATGGATCAGAAGGTTAAGTGATGTACAAGAATCAAACGTCTGCATGCAGAACATTGAACAACCTTCAATAGAGTAGACTTCAAGGATGAACAACAAGCACAACAAGGTGAAGCAAAAGTTTGATTCCTCACATTTCTGGAAGCCATCTGCATTTTCACCTTTTCTTTCATACACTATCAACATTTTCATTGCTTTATACAGGTTCTGCAGATGTGGGAGAGGTATTGAGAAAGCCCATTAATTCATACAACATTCAGCAGAAGTTAACTTCAAAGAAACTAAGTCAAGTGAGTGATGATGAACATTTAAGGAGGATGGAGAACATCTCAACAGAATTCAACTTCAAGGAAACTGTCACAGGTAAGTGAGTCCAGAAATGGGACCCTGTCGATGGAGAAAAAGGCGTGAGCCTTAAGGTAAGAAGGAATAAGTTTGGCCTCGAGCAGGAGCTGGCGGGTTGTGGTCTGTGGTCTCTGCTGACTGCCCAGGGTAGCACTGACCGCCACTTTTGGGTCGGGAAGGAATTTTCCTCCAGGGCAGATTGGCCTGAGATCCTGGAGGTTTTTCGCCTTCTTCTGGGCATCCAGCAGCGTCCACCTGTTAGGATGTTTGAAAAATTAATGTATTTGTTCCTGTTGTTGTTAAACTGCCTTCAAGTTGTATTGACTCAGGGTAACCTTATGGAGGAAAAAACTCTCCAAGCCCCTCCATCTCAACCACTTGCACATTCTTTTAGGCTCTGGCTGTAGCCTCTTTAAATGAGTCTATCCATCTGGTATGTGGTCCTATCCTCTACCTCTCTATCCTCTACCATTCCAAGCATTAGCTTCTCTATTATGGTCACATTATGAAAAGGCTTCTAGAGAGGGTTCAGACTTGGTATGTTCCCATATCCATGTCTTCCTGACCATCTATGGTATCCTCAGCATTCTCTCCACGAACACGCTTAAATGAGTTGGTTTTCTTTCTATCAGCTCACTTAACCATTCCCCAGATTCCACAGGACGAGGGCAAGTACAATGGTATGAAGATAATACTTTAGTGTTTATTGTCTAGCTTTGCCTGATGCTCTGTTCTAGTTCTCATAGTGCCCTTCCCAGTCCTCGTCTTCTTGATTCCTTGGATGCAATCTCCGCTCTGATGTAGATGGTCCAGGCTATGAGAGTTTATGTCCAAACCTGAGTGTCCTTACTGTTGTAAAAACCTGCCAGCTGAACTCAGCAGAGAACACAAGCCTCTGAAAGAAAATTAATGAAAGATATACATAGGGAATTTGGAATATGAATTCCACTTTCAAAAAGAATAAATGCTACAAGTCTTCAGAGACCAAATAAGAAACCTTTACCATTTGGAATGGGTATGTAAGACAATGAATATGTTCACTGCAAACGATAGTTCAGTAAGGTGTCCGTCAGAGCTGATCCATTTTTTTAAAAAACCCTGCTTCCTAAATACCATTAGATCCAGTAGCAGCACTGTTTATTAAATTTAAAAGAAATTCAGAAGAAACATCCACGCTGTCCAGACAGAATGGCTTTTCCTTGATGATGCGATTGGACTCTTGAATATGCCAGCATGTCTTCTACTTGGGGATGGAGAGGAGCTTCCCCATTGTTAGCATAAGGAGGCTCTTGTCGACATGCCCAGGGTGCACTTGTCGCACTTTGGGGCCGGGAAGGAATTTTCCTCCAGGGCAATTGGCTGAGACCCGGAGGTTTTTTGCCTTCCTCTGGGCATCCGGCAGGGGACCCTGTTAGGCACTTTGGAGATTCATAGGAATCAAGTTAACAACCATAATGCAAAAATTAATAAAAAATCAGATCTTGGAAATATTTCTGTTTCTTCTCTTTTGTTGTTTACACAATACAGTTGGTTGTGTTTCTCTTGGGGTATCAAGTTCAGAGAGAACCGCCTTGCCTTCAATTTGGTAAAATTTTATGTCACTTCAGAAACCAGGGCTCTCCATCTGTTAATTTTTTAATATAATTGGAGGCAGTCATTCCTAGAGAAAAATCTGTAGATGGCCCTAGTTGAGGTGTTTAAGGCCCTTCACATGAGTCCTTTCACGCTACGCAGTTACAGACTATGATTCCACGGGAATTGCACGGCTCCATCCCATGGACTGTTATCCCTGCCTGCTGAGGGTCACTCCAGTGGATGAATCCAGTGGGGTGAAAAATTCAGCACCCTCATGGCCCCAGGTTAACAATATTTAGGCAGAGGGCTGGGCAAATGCCTGGGTTTTTTTTTGGGGGGGGGGGAGACATTTTGGATCCCTGGGCGGAACTGAAAGCCCATGATGTGACTCTCCAGGCAACCGCTCTTCCAATTTCCCTGCTTCCTTAGCAGAACAGGTATTCCAGCCGTGACAGTGGAAGAAGATGGCTTCATGGGAGTTTATCACATGGGATGATCCTGCAGAACTAATTTAACTGAAACAACCTGCATTTGCACATGTTTTTCAGATGTTGCATGAAAGAGGAATGATGTGAAAAAACCAGACAATGTCCTCAAAACCAGTTCCTTTTACTTTCACTCAATTCAAAAGTACAAAGGAGCTTTCCATTGGATTATTTTGTGTTATTCTCTTTCATGCCAACGCATCTGACCAACAACGCCCAGATTTTAAAATCCCATTTCTGCTGGGATTTTACAATTTGCCTTCTATCTGTATAAAATACTAGTTGCTAATTAAAAAAAAATCCTAATGTCCCTTTGGTGGTAGTGACATCTTGATCGCCTCTCGGACACCTCCTGGGGAGACAGCCAGGATGTTGCCTCACCTTGGTACCCACTGCTTTACCAGAGATCGCATAGAACCTCCCAGAAGCAATTTGGTAATGGATGAAGGAAAGAAAATGATGCACCAGGGCAAACATAAAGTCACCTTCAGTCCTGCCTGCCTGCCTTCCCTCTGGATAGAGGCTTTCAATCTTTGGAAACTGACACAAAGGTTGGGACCTTTCCATGTACCCTTTGATCTATGGGGTCTAACGCTCCTGGTCCATATTGATTCCAACAAGCCAAGTTCATTCTAAGCTGCTAACATATGGACGAAAGGAACTGGGAAAGAGCGGGAAGACCTGGAAGTTATATAGAGGGTGGGTGGAGCTACTGCCCCAAAAGTCCTCTCTAGTGATTCCGAAGTTTCCAAAGCCACAGGTACAGAATACCCATTTGTGTGAATCACAGAGACCCAAGGAAGAACTACCGTTCCCAGAACTCCCTAGCATTGAGCCAGGAAAGTTAAGAGGTCTCAAAATGGTTATTTCTGCAATCTGTTTTGGCCTATATTTCAAAGGAAGAACTGGCCAAACCACCCTGAGTATGCCTTGCCTAAGAAAACCAGCATACCAATAATTGAAACATTCAGCTGTGTATCACTCATCAGCAGTAGCAATTAAACAGAAAGGTTTGAATGGCTGAATGGACCAAGCTTCGGATGTGACAATCCTTAGTGGTCAGAATCTCTGCTTTGGGGACTTAGGGTTAGTTAATTCTCATCTCTGGAGGCAGAAAACAAGAGTCCAGAGATGGTTAGTAATATAATAAGAAAAAAAATTGGAGTATATTTCAGAAAAATAAATATCCATAGAAGGATTGGAGGCCTGAGTGCCAAACTGCACAACATTATGATATTGGACCAGGCTGGCAACATCATTAGCCAGTCCCTTCCAATGGCAGATTGGTACCATTAATTTTATTCCAAATGAATGCTTTCACTTTAGTGTGGAAAATGTATTTGGTTAGTTTTAATATCGTAGATCACTAAACCCCAAATCATTACTCACTGGCTCACTTACAGTGATAGATCTTTTACTTACATTCTCTGCAGTAAATGAAAAGCCACCCAAGTTGATAGGGGAGTTGATGGGGGGGGGGGGGGGGATGCGTATCCATGACAAAACTAAAAACAAAGACAACACAACCACTGTGTTCCGTGTTCAGAATGGGGGGCATGTTGATATTTCTTATGGACAGAAGGTTGAAATGTAGGATGTGACCTAGAAAAGGAGGCATCTGGCCACCCTAAATGTGTTCTCTGTCCAGGAAAGCTGCCAGGACTGCTGATAATGGCTCAACGGACTGACGATCACAGAAAGCACCGTTTCAAAGTCAGGCATCCAAAGGTCAAGGGTTCTGGCAAGGCAGGTATAGAAAGGCCGTCCAAAAGTCAAGGGTTCCAGGGAGTCCCGCTAGTCAGCAGTTCAGAGTCAAGACTTCAGGTCAAGAAGACAAGGAAGTCAGAGAAACGTGCTTTCGCCCGGAGCTCAGATAGTCTCTGACAAAGGAGCTCAGCGTCCTGCCACCTGTTTATATTTCCCAGATCATGATCACAGTCTCCGTGGCCGGCGGAGGCAGGCCCTTTCAGACCTTCACTGGGTAAAGGTAGGTATCTCAGCCTCTGGCTCGTCCATATCTTCTGTGCCTGGAATCTCTGCTGGTGGGCTAGGGCTGAGCCTCTTGACACAGGACCGACTTGCTGGAGCTGGAGAGCAGAGCTAGGGGCCAGCTTAGCTTCCGTCTCAGCCCCAAATTTGGACTCTAATTCAGCCTCTTCCGCCTCAGCCTGGCTGAGTGGTGACGTTCTCCATTCACTGAAGTAAAAAACAAAGGAGACACAACACTGATCAGATTGTGAGGAGAGTTAGATGGGGGGAAAAATAACAAAGCAGATGACCTTCGGCAGGCAGCAAGGAAGAGGGGTGTGGGTACCCAAACTATCCCCTATTGCTGGGCTTGGGCTGAACATAACTGAAGTATATAGAAACTTGGTGACACACCCCATGTGCCAGAACCCACAGTAGTCCTGCCCACCAAAACCTTCTTTTCCCCTCTGGCTCCAGAATGAAGGATTATCTAGATTTTTTGTTACCCACGTTCCTCTGGAATTCACAGAGACTTTCCTGCAAATTGTTGAGAACATAACTAATTGTAACTGCAAGATCACTGTGAGATTTTTGTCAGTGTAGACCTGCCTGGGGAACATTTCCATCATGTTTTGGGATCTTCCAGCCCATTTTAGGGCGCGGAGAAGCCTTTTTAAACAACAGGAAGAGAGGAGAAATGACTTCCTATTCACATCCTCTTTCAAATGGGCCAAGAAAGAGGGAGCAAATCTTGTGGAAATTATTTCCTCACGTACTCGGGACATTTGGGGGCAATTTTTTTGTAAAAGGTGCATTTGGCCCCAAGGGGGCCTGGGACTTCTAAAGAGGTGGGAAGGCATACGACGACAAACCTTTCTTTCTGCCTCTTGCCCCCAAGGACTCCCAAGGCCATGCGTTGAAAAAAAAATAAAACAGGACAATTTTTTTTTAAATCTCCATTAAAATACACTTTTAAAAACATTTTAATAATTTAAAAACAATCCTAAAATATAATTTAAAATGAGTATTGTCAACTATTAACGGCCATGAAGAACACTTTCAGTTACCCAGTGAAAGCTCAAGGTGGAGCCAGTCTAACAGTTGGATTAGTTTCTCCCACATATAGTAGGAGGCAGTCTCTAAATTGTATTAAGTTTTCCATTTATTTTATTGTTTGCTGCCTGAGATCCTTTGGCCGGCATGAATATAATATAATAATATTTATTAATATTATTACTATTATTATTATTATCTTCTGGACAAACCAAATGGCTGTCTGTTCAAGCATTCTGTGACCAACAGCCAACTGCATACAGAAAGCCCATCAGCAGGACATGAGTTGTAAAAGCACCCTCCACAACACAATAAGCATTAAATTGGAATAGGCAGCAACCCTGTCCTAAGAGCACTGGAAAGATTAGAAACATTACAAATCTGTAATAAACAGATATTTTTGATAGAGCACATTAATCTCCCATTTTAACAATGCCGCAAAACATGATATCCACAAGGCAGAAGTACAATGTCCTGGTCCTGAGAGCTTGCCATTTGTACTGAAGAAGGTGGGAATGCATTAGGAACATGATGTAGCAGATGTATCATGAAGCATAACAACGTGGTTATTCTCAAACATATTTCTCCTTTCAATTAATATGGTGTTTTTTGTTTGTGTTGGTTGTTTATTTGATTTGATTGTTAAACTACTTCTCCCCTCCCCTTGTTTGAGTGTTTTTAAATAATAAAACTTTAATTAAAAAAAAAATTCTTTCAGTACAGGGTGACACCTTGTGGCTTGCTTCTACAAATGTGCTGCTTATTAATTTGGCACTCCCAGGACTTTTAAACCACTACCCTAGGGATAGTATTGCATATATCATTTATGTACCTCACAAGGGGTTTTGGGGAATGATTATTATTGTTTACACACATTTTGAGCATGTAAAATACAGTCGGTTCATTATGCAGGCTGTGCCACCCCCTCGCTTGTCATAAGAATTCAGGTGGATTTAAACTAAACAAGCATTCACTCATGTTCTCTCGTTTCCCTTTCTGAAATCCGCAGGTGTAGAGTTGTTGTTTTTAATTACTCTGTCTAAAAATTGGTCATTTGTCCTACATACAGTTAGAAAAGGGAATATTTACCCACTCAAGCATAATATAAGAAGATTGATCACCCGGTGGTTTGCAGGCTCTGTGAGCCTATTTCATAATTGATAGAGCTTTCAGTGGGCTTCTCCATATTTTAACTACTGACATAAAGATTTGTTTAGGTTAACATAGGGAATCTATTGAAATGGATCTACACATTAGTGTTCAGTTAATGGGTATCTTACAAAGACATGAAGTAATAAAAAATAACTGGAAAAGGTGGGGGGGGAGTAAGTAACAAGGTTTCTTCTATGAAGTTAACAGCCATAAAGCTACCCTAAAATAAATAGAAACACACACACACTCCTTTCTGTCATTTTCAGCATTTAATATGATGTATTTATTCCTATAGCTTAAAGTCATGCATGGCCGCTACCACCGTGAACAGGAAGCTGTAAATCTGTGTGAACAAAGAAGAATATTTTCCGCTTTATAATGCAGAACCTTCTGCACCTCAATCCCTCTATAGATGTTCAAAATATTCACATGACTTTTCTCTCTGATTTTTACACACAGGATTGCTCTGTCTTATCTACCGTGGAAAGTGGGGTGAGTCTAAAGAGTGTCTGGCTAAGGCTACCTAGTACAGTAATGGCGGGTAAAGCACCATGGATTAACCAGGGCCTAGTATTAACAATAGGGTGGAAAGTTTCTTTCACTTGTGATTTCCTGCATGGACGGGGTGGCCTTTTAGTCTCTTCTGATTCTTGTTCTATGGAGTTTATCACACGTTGAAATTTGACACTAATCTAAAGCAAATCCGAAGGAAGAAGAAAACAGAGTCATTCAATCCAAGGCAATTCACATGATTATTATCTCACGTGAAGAAGGCGAAATTGTGGTCATTCCTGAGTCAAACGGAGCGAGTCCACATTAATTATTACAGCCGTACATACCATGTGTATTCGCGATCTGAATTGGACCTTGTGCATGCTCAGTGGGCTCTGACGCATTGTGAACCTTGCACTTCTGGGTGAAGAAGGGGGCCACTCCTGTTCCTGTTTCCCATGATGACTCCGACACTGAATTGTTCCTGTCCACCTCTTCCACCGCCTCCGATCGCCCCCTCTGTTGCTCCATCTGCGGCTATGGATTCTGGGAGTTTGAGTTTGTTGTGGGGTCCTTGCTCGAGGCTGTGGAATCTGGGAGTGGAGTAGTTCATGAATTATAGAATCATAGAATCGTAGTGCTGGAAGAGACCGCAAGGGCCATCCAGTCCAACTGCCTGCCATGCAGGAAATCTAAATCAAAGCTCCCCAACAGATCGCCCTCTAGCCTCGTTTATAGACCTCTAAGGAAGGAGACTCACTACACTGCAAGAGTCGAAACAGCCCTACTGTCAGGAGTGGTCCTGTCTCTGGAACAGCAGAAACAAGCTTGCTCCCTCATCACTATGACACCCTTTAAAATTTCAAACAGGGCTATCATATCACCTCTTACCTCCTCTTCTCCAGGCTAAACATCCCCAGCTCCCTGAATCGTTCCCATAGGCATGGTTTCCAACCTTTCACCATTTTAGTCACCCTCCTTTGGACACGCTCCAGTTTTCCTGTCCTTTTTGAATTGTGGTGCCCAGAACTGGCACACGTATTCTAGGTGGGGCCTGACCAGGCAGAATAGAGTGGCACTATTACTTCCCTTGATCTGACACTGTCTTCTATTGATGCAGCCTAAAATGCATTGGCCTTGTTAGCTGCCGCATCGCACTGTTGACTCATGTTCAACTTATTGTCTACTTGGACTCCTCGATCCTTCACATGTGTTTCCTTCAGCAGGTGTCCCCCATCCTATATCTGTGAATTTCATTTTTCCGCCCTAAGTGCATACTACATTTCTCTGTGTTGAATTTCATTTTGTTAGCTTGTTGCCTCAAGCACTATGGAATTCTGGGAGTTGGCGTATGTTTGGGGTTCTTGGCTTGACTAGATTCTGGGGAGTTTGAGTTTGTTCTGGAATTCTTGGCTCAATGTTATGGATTTCTGGGAGTTGGGTATGTTGTGGGGGCCAGAGTGGAGCAACAAACTCCAGCTCCCAGAATTCTGTAGCCTTGAGCCAAAAGAAAGTTAAAGCGGTGCCAAACCATGTTATTCCTTCCCCCGTCACGTCTCCCCCCCAGCCTCTGATCACCCCCTCCATTGCTCCCCTCTCTCCCCCCAGCCTCTGATTGGCCCCTCTGTTGCTCCCATCTCTGTGCCTCGTTCTTGAAGGAGCACCAGAAGCAAATTGAACAAATTGCAGCGCCACACTCATGGGAATTTGCCACCTTGGGTTTGGGGTTGTACCAGGCCCAAGCAAAGTTGCATTCCCCCACCAGAACAATTCAGATTGAAAGTGAAGTGAGCTTGGAAAACAATTTTTGTGAATTCACTAGTTTCCAATTCACCAAAATCAGGAATCCCTTTGGATGACTTTGGATCTGCCTCGGAACGACCCCCCTGAAAGCAACCACATGTGATAATACCCATCACTTTAATGTGCATTCACATGGTTGGACCAGGATTGGAGCTGCAAACCCATCGTGGTATCCTCCTATGTTCTGCATCTACCACTTCCACACCAGGTATCAAAGTCACCTTGGATCCATCTGGGGAGAAAGGAGTGATATACGTGCAATAATAAATTTCACATGCCTCTGTCCTATCTCCCTTACTTACCTGTTTTTTTATGCAAAACACCCAAATGTTATAACTTTTCCCCCTGGAAGAAATAATATAGAGAATTGTTCTCGTTGTCTTTTTTGTAGACATTTCAGCAGTTTTTCCAGTCATGTAACATCAGTTTTTTAGTGCAGTGGACCAGATTCATATATATTCCAATGGGGTTGCACTATATCTGTATAAGAATATTATGATATTGGTAGTTTTATTTTCAATTCTTTTCTAATCATGCCCAACACTTCTAGTTCTAACATACAACTCCTTTCAAAGAAAAACAATAGAAGCATACCGTAACATTTACCTTGATTTCACTGCTACAGCTCAGATTCCACCAATGTATTTTGAAACTGAGATTTATTTATTTATCGCCTCTTTGCTTTCTTTGAATCTCCGTTAGGTACCATTTTACTGCCTATGCTTCCAGTTTTGAAATATCTTTTTAGGAGTTCATCTGCTTTATTCTCACTATCATGAATAATTATTGTCATCAGCATCTCACTACTCACTACCTCAGATTGTTTGAAAAAGACCAGACTTATCCTAGACGAGACTCCCTTGCTAATACCTTTCATTGTAAAAAGAGAATGCATATTGCTAATTTGCTTCCTATTCTTTAACCAACCTTTCAGTTCATAAGATGACATTTTCTAATAACCCCCACTACCAATTTCAGTGAAGCTTTTGGAGGGTCCAAATACACAACATCTATTGATGTATGAAAACCTCCTTCACCCTGCACGTATAAATTCAATCCTTCATGGTGCAGTAGTGCCATTTAAATTTATAAAGGAAGTGCATACGATCATTTGGAGGTGAAGGCATGGTCTTAAAATTCCCCAGGGCCTCCTGCTGCAGTCCCAAAAGGAATGGAAAGATCCGCTCCTTCTGGGGCTACTTTTTGGGCTGCTTATGTGGCCTGGAGTGGTTCCCAGCACTCCGGGGTGTGCATCATGTAAACACCATGGCCCCAGTGCCAGACGTGCCCGCATTTGCCATCTGTTTCAAGCCTAGGTACTAAGTTGTGAGCCCACTACAAATGCCATCTTCCTTGCATGGTCATACTCTCTCAAAACCTAACTGTGCAAGTGGAAAATCACAATATGATAACTTTGCAGGTAAAGTAGGCTATGAATGCTCTGGCCATGCTTAGCTTCAAGATCAGTGGGATTTGTGCCTTCAGGGTTTCCAGGTTGAAAAATAGCAGCACTAATCATTTCTACAACAAAGGAGATTGTTGCAGAAGTGACAGCAAAGAGGGCAGTAGTAACACAGGTTAGGTGTAGCTAGGGTCCAAAACACACAAATAATCCAGTTTCAGACTGCTTTACATGCTAGGGAATTCTGGAACTGTAACTTTGTGAGAAGTTTAGTCTTCTCTTGTCAAAGAGCTTCGGTGCCACAAAAACTACATTCCCAGGACTCCCTAGCACTGAGCCCGGGCACTTAAAGCCGTCTCAAACTGGATTATTTCTGTAGTCTGTTTTGGACCTAACTTTTCCCTTGGTAAAACCAGCTTGTGAGTGACACCTTTCTATAGCTCTTATATGGCCACAAATAACAAGAGCCAGGACATGCAATGTGATGGGAGAAAGCTGTAAGGTGGATAAAACTACCAATACCCTAAAAGGGTTATTTGAAAGAAACAAAGGAAAAAAAAAAAAAATGGAAAAAGGTTTCTGTTATCATTACATCTCTGTTTACAACAAAAATACTTTCCCCAAAAATATGCTTTCTTCTTTTAAAAACATTATTAATGTATTTTTAAAGCTGCTCCAACATGTGTTCTGTAACGTGTTAAATAGCTTGGATAGATCTTCCGCCGAATGAGTTGCTTGCATTCCTGGATGCTCTCTATTCTTTGCGTTATCAGAAAATGAAAAACATATGCTACACAGTGTTTTTAAACAACTCTGATGCAAGGGACTGGCACATATGTCCTCCCCCCATCGTGTACCAGGGACTGGTACACTATTTGTGCTCACTAGCTATAACTATTTGTTTCTTTCCTGGACAACTGGTTCACAGACCACCACTTTGAGAAGCACCAACACAAAGGCAAAAAATCAAACCAGCCTTCCAAGTATGTTGCCTTGCTGATAGTTACTGCATTATAAAGCCAACCAAAAAAACCCTTGTTAACCCTTCCTTGCAAGGACGGCCTTGTTGGGGAACCATAGAATCATAAGTTGGAGAGACCAAAGGGCCAACTTTGGCATCAAAGTTTAGCCAGAATACAGTGCAATGATGCTGCATATTTCTTCCAGTAGGTATTGTATGCCTTTAGGTCATATCCATTTATTGACAACCTTCATCATAGGAGTTTATTGGCCAAGATGTTCAGGGGAAGTTTGCCTTTGCCTTCCTCTGAGGCTGAGACAGTGTGACTTGGGTTTCTGTGTCTGACTGGTTATAAATGGTCTAATGCTGAAACCATTATTTCATGCTGGCTGAAGAAATACAAGTTACTGTCAGTTTGTTTCTAAATTAAACTTAGTTGACATTCTTTATTTGCTTCCATAGGGAGGCAGCAGTAGTGCCAACAAGGCAAAGAAGCAACCACTGGGCCTGTTACAGACAGGCAAAATAAAGCTGCTTTGAGTCACTTTGGAGGTTATATTTTCAATGATGCCTGCGTCCTAAGGTCAAAAACACACCAAGCCATGCTCCCAGTCTATAGGACTGGGTGCAGCTTTGGTTTGGATTTTGGAACCTTGGCTCATGCATCATTGAAATACCATACTCCAAAGTGGACTCGAAGCGCTTTATTTTGGCCTGTCTGTACACGGCCTGAGTCACCTATTTCTGAGTCTCTATTCTGGTTGTGGACTGTGACGGCAACACAAAAGGTACCGTGAAACGCGCGTATTTCTGTAACAATATTCAGATTTCACACTAGGATCCTTGCCATCTTTCATCTCATTTTAATTCTTTAATGATTCCTTCCCACCCCCAAGAGGACAAACCACCTTGGTCAGTTTTTTAACAAAATGCTACGGGGTTAAACTCACAAGTTCAGTGATTTTTCATAGACTTCAGCCGGGATGCAGTATAACATATAAATCTCTGAAAAGGACAGGTGGGTTATGTGGCTAATGGTTGCTCTTTGCCCCACTATAACATGGCAGGGGTTGGACGGATGGCCCTTGTGGTCCTCTTCCCAACTCTATGTTCTATGATAACCTTTCACGGCCAATGAGTTTAGTATGAGATATAAAGGGAGGAAACATAGTATTTTAATGGCTGTATCATAAATCAACTTTATGTACGGGCACAGTGAAATACTGCGGATAGAATTTGCATCACATTGCTTTTCAGTCGTCAGTTCACCACATTCTGCCACCCTTTATCAATATAGAGAAAATATGATCGTCATGTGTAATTTAGTCACATGCATACATTCTAGGCCCTGGATTCCACTCTGGCAAAAACCTCTGGACAGAACATATTTTTTTAAAAAAAAATGCCATTATAGAACTATAAGTCTGTTTCAGTATTTACTTGGCCCAATTCCTCCCGACACAACTTTATCTTTGTTTCTGTCAGATTTAAGCCCTGGAGTGCTTGATAAGCAACACCTTTCAAAGTAGCTCCCACTTGGCTCATTTGCCATATATAATTCTCTTTGGACTGTTCTTTATACTAAAATAAAAATGAATCATGCACATGTGGCATGAACTAATTTTACCCACCACTCATTGGATGTCTTTTTAAGTTGCACAGTTCATCATAAGCAGCTACGTTTCAAAGCATGCAAGCAAAACACTCAGAAAACAGGACCCCTAGGAAAACCTCATGAAGTTTGTTTTATCACACACAGGCATAAGATGAGAGGAACCAATCAATTCACCAACTTTTATGTTCCAGAGTGTGATTTTAACCACCAATTTCTTCCTTCAGGACTCACACCCTCAGACACATTAATGTTTGTATTTTATTTAGATTTATTTATTTGCCATCTTTGTTTTAGAGAACTTGAGGTGGCCTGCAAGGTTCCCTGGTGCTTCCCCCCAGGCAATGACCTGCTTAGTTTCAGGATGTGGCTGCATCATTGCCTTAGACCTCGGCTACATGTGTCAGATGAAGTCATAGCTTTCACTGTCTGGTTGGAAAGAAAGAAACTATGACTGAATGCTTCCTTTCCACTCACTTATTGCATGTAAACACAATATACACCTATCTATCTCTGTCTGGGATATCAGAGAAATGCTTCACTTCACCTTCCCTCTTTGCTGCTATTCAATACATACAAAGCGATTCCTGTAATCCCATGGCGTGGCATTCAGATATGCAACGCCATACCTAGAGCCTCAGGTGAGGCCTCTATGAAAAAAGCTTATGAAGGAACCATGGATCACACCAATACCTCTAGGAACATTGTCTTTTCTGTCACATAGACACAGACTCAATTTGAGTTCACTTTCCTAAGCTGATTTATTGGTGGTATGTTGTGTGAGTGTGTGTGTGTGTAGAAAGGGGACAGAAAGGAAATAGTGAGCTTTGTGAGCTAGTTGAGACTGAGAGGTATCTCAAACCTTCTTCCAATTCCTTGAGACTCTACATTGGAGCAAGGGATGGCTAATCTGACAGTCCAGCTTAGAAACCTTCTACGCTGTTTGCAGTGACATTGAAATGTTTTGTAGACATTATAAAACCTTAATAAAACTTTTGGCCTCGGTGAATTGGAGCTTGTTTTTATTAAGCTCACGGCATGTAGGGACAATTCACGCTTGGCAAGAGCCACTACTTGTGACAGAAATATTATATGCATACTAATTAATGACCCCTGTGAGACATGTGGACCCAAGATTCAGCTTTATCAGTTTGGGGAGCAGGGAGAAAATCATTTTTCTGACAGCATCTTCAGTGGCTCGTTGTTCATGGTTCTGTGCTACCTCTAGGATCAAAGCAGCATGTTGGGGAAACAATGCAAGAGACCGCTATTGCCTCCATGTTCTATTTGTGGACTTCCCAGCAAGCATTTGCCATGGCCGCTGTGAGGAAGAAGATGCTCTACTAGATTCAGCTGCTCCGTTCTTTTGTCCTTACATCTATGTTCATACAGGGTATTTGCTCAGTTTGCTTCCTTTTCTTTGATTTTCACATCCAATCTAAGACATATGGAATGGCCAGTTGTTTTAGGAAAGTAAGAAGTAAAACCCACAAACAACATTGAAAAGACAGTGAAAACAAAAGAGTAAAGCTGTAGTCATACAGAACATATTCTATTAAAGGCCACACCAGGCCTGACAGAAACATAGCTAAAGCTGGGTCTGTCAACAATGATCATGTATCATGTGGCAGTGCAACCCTTAAGAACACAAAAAGAGCCCTCCTCCCTTGTTACTCTGATTGCCTCTTCTTGCAGCCTCCCTCTCAAACTCATACTCCCAGAGGATTCCTCATTGCTCTGCCCATGACCCTTGCTCCCTCTATCAACCACAGCCTCAATATCCTGAACTCTCTTAGCTCTTATGTGACTCTGCCCATTCTCCTTTCTCTCTGTATACTCCCATCTCTCTCATTTCCTACAGAACTCAGCTTGAAGTACCACTTTTAGTGTGGATGCATAGTGCAACAATATTTTCTTTCTGACTGCCAAAGTGATTATACATGGAATTTACATTTCATAGTGAAGTTTGCCCTCCCATGATTTGCAGTCTTCTCATACACCCCAAATGGTGCAGGTAAACCTCTCTTAATTACACCAAGATTACTCATGCAGTAATATCTTGCAGGTTTCATATTTAAAATGAATCGCCCATAAATAGGTGAGCCCTTACCACAGGCCAAAATAAAGCTGCTTTTGGGTCACTTGGAGGTATGCTATTTAAATGATGCAGCATCCTAAGGGCCAGAAGCCATGCCAAAGCCCACCTCAATCCTAAGGACTGGAGCACAGTCTGGCCTTTAAGATGTGTGTGTCATTTAAATAGCATACTCCAAAGTGGCTCGAAAGCCCCTTTATTTGGCCTGTCTGCATGGGCCCAGAAACTTTCCAAAGTCTTTGCTGCACCTGCCAGACAGAATCCCCTCACTGACAGCGATTACTTTCATTAACTGGGTGGAATAAGTCCTGCCTGCTATGCAGCTGGTTTGCGAGTGATGTATTCTGTTCCTGCATATGCTTCACAAAGCTATCATTTCAGCCCTTTGTTCTTTACCAGCAATTAACAAAAGCAAACATTGGAAATCACCTGCAGCTTCCTTTGTGCACACTGCCTCTCATTTGTTGTTTTACCCTATGTTATCAATTAGAAAGACCTGAGGGGAGGCAGCTTTTTCTTGTAAACAAGAAATTTTTACAATGCAAAGCACTTATGTACCTTCCTGGCCACAAAATCAAAGTAATAACAACACGCAGTAGTGTAGTAACAGCAAACACAAACATAAATGTGCCAACATGGTCAATATGGAAAGGATGGCAACTCTTAGAATGTGGACTCTGGGAGAAAATCTCTTCACAAATGATGACTGGAGGGCGGGATTTCCTTATAACTCCGATCCAATTTGACAAATCGAGCGAGCCGACCAGATGTTTGTCCAAAGGTTGGAAAGTGCCTATTGAGCCAACTGTCTGTTAAATATATTGTACTTCGGAAAAACCCGGTGCTCCAAGCTCGGGACAAAAGTGACATCTCTAGTCAGTCTATAATCCATCATTGTGTAGTGTGCAGTCAAATTAAGACCAGATTTTGATGTGTTTCTTTGAGGTAGAGCACTTCATGGGTGGCCAATATTAAAAGAATGCACTGTTAACATGTCCCATTCTGGGTAGTTTTTTTGTCTGATCCCAGTTCCATGGATGCATCCTCAACTTATGTATATTAGTTTCCTCACAGACAGCATCTGCCTGCTTGCGGTGTGAATGTCACATTCTTCAAAGTTAGTCCAGCTGTCAGAGCGCGGACAGTACTGCAAGATATTCAAATTTCGATCTGCAAGATAGAGAAGATATTTAATTTAGAAATATCGCACATAATTTTACAAAAACTCCAGTGTAAACTGCTTTCCTTCAACAACCTGAATGCTGAAGCTTGCACAATCGTAAAAAAAAGTAATTCCTTCTTTCACTCTGTAGTGTGCCTCCCAATGCATAAATCTTGCCCCTGCACTCACGGCTGCGAATTCTGCAAGGGGGCATGGTAGTGATGCCCCAAACTCCACCAGTACTGTTCAGGGTTGTAACATTCACGTGGAGAGGACTGCCCACCAATGGCATACAGTTTCCACAACAGCCAAGCGCTTGAAATTCTAGATCTACAGATGAGAGAAGTGGAGAGTTGCAGTCAACGAGCAAGTACATACACACCAAGAAATTTTTATCAAATTAAAAACATCCTTATCAACCAACAAAAAACATATCTGCACATCTTGCGTTTTGCGCTTCTGTAGGGAAAACTACTACTCCTCGTGCCAGATTACGTTTTATGCACACCTGACTTTCAAATCATGGATCTTATTCTAGATAAACATTGGTTACAGAATTAAATCTATATGCATTCTTTGCCTGTCTTTTTCACTGTTGGCAAAAGCCTGATGAAACCTGTCATGTAGCCTGTAAATGTAAATCCAGTGGATGTAGACTCATGTTGGTAACTGCTAAAGATAGGTCTCAAGTGCTACAGAAAAAAGTTCAGAAAATTGTGGAATGTCATGATAAAATCAGCAGGAGGGAGCAAAGTGAAACAGAAGCCCATGTTTTTTTACGCCTATATATTAACAAAACATAGTGAGTATTTGGTTGAACCCTATATGAATTGTTTGCTTAGACGGGAGGACCACCGGATGCACAGGACGACCACTGTCTTTCTAAAAATGCCTTACTACTTGTTGTTTTACAAAAAACTAGGCTTTCTGCTATCCAGAGAACTAAGAACCAGCTGAGAAATTTGATGTTTTAGATTTAGCCACAATATCTCATTTGAAACATTAATAACAAAAAAACACTAAATTTTGGAATTAAATCAATGTTAAACATTCTAATTTAATTCAATCAATCAAATTTTGATTGCTTCTTTTCATTAGAAATTTTCTAATGTATTGGTAAAGAAATAATTTGTTCCATCACTGGAGGTGCCACCAGAAACAGAGATAGGCAAAGATTTCCCTATGCTTCCAAAGAGGAGGGGAAATCTGGGCACAGTACTGACCCATCAGTCTACCTCTGTACCGTGAGAACAGATTATCTAAACGCATTTACTCTCATAACACTGCAGTGATTAGTGAAGCCAGTTTGATTTTTTTTCCATTTTTGGGGAATGGGGAAACTGGGGGAAAAATTTATTCAGCAAAATCTATGATGAATTTTGTTGATACTCTTTACAACAACTCTTTAGTTGTGGGCTCCTCAGCTGAGGAGCACACCATTCTCAACCTACTCATCAGTGGTTCCTCATCAGTGAGGCGGTTCTGAATAACGCACCAGTGAGTCTTTCGTCTGGCTCCAGCATTTTTCAACATTTTATTCAGTACTTGGATAAAAGGATTGAGAAACCATGGAACAACCTGCCAAAATGAACTGAAATTTCGGGTGTGACCTATGCACAGTTTAATGTACAGACAAAGAGCCAATAGCAACAATCAAATGTATAGAACCAGGCTAGAGATACCTGCCTGGAAAACCGTACATGTGATAAGGATTTGTGATTGCAGAGTGACAAAAAAGATGGAAACATAATACAAATTAGACTGGCTCAGACGAGGTGACATAATAATCAACAGTCCTGTGTGGAAAGGTAAGGAACTGGGGTATACGTTTGTCTTGGAGGGAAGAAATGATGGTGCCACCATAACTATGTTAAAAATATTGTAGGGCTATCACAAGGAACAGAGCAAAGAACTCTCTGTTGGCCTAGAGAACAATTACTCTATCTAAGGGGAATAATTACAGGAAACTAAATTCCAGCTGAACATCTGGTGGTGAGTTCTGATGTGAGCAATTTTGATCTTTCCATGCCATGATTTCACCCGCAATTGCTAGTTGGAAGGTTGCTATTACATTTTAATGGAGACTCCTCTGCATGAAGACTGTGGCAAGTGTAAAATACGGTAAGTCAAGTTCCGTCTCCACAGCTCCACAGTTTCAAGTTTCCCAGGTTGTTTTCCATAACTGCTGTTTATTAAAGGGAAAAATGTACCCTGTAGTCACAATGTCACTGTATGCATTTGCTGAAGCTTCTGCCACCTTACTTAGTGAGAAAATAAGCGTGTATGAATTTGTGCACTTCGATATTTGTCCTATCCGAAATATATTATTAGTGACCAAGAGCTGAGGGGGGTAGTTTATTTCTAGTAGATCTTTGTCTTCTGTGAGTAGCAATGCTACTATGAAATAGCAGCAGTTTCACTGAAAAAAGTACAAAAACAACAATCCAATAGTTCACGGCCTGTCTTTGCTGACATTTACAATTTAGTCACTGTGTGCAGCTCCACCCCCTATCATATTTTTCATCTGCAAGTATCTGGGTTATACATGTAACAAGCTTGGGTCACTGGTTTCAAAGAGGCACATTGTTTTAAAAATTATTTAAAGAAAGCATAAATGTAGATACCACAATATGAAACAGATGGGACAAATACAGCACATTTAGAACTGAACTTGCTTGTAGTAGACATCTGCAAGATGTATATTATATTAAGATGACCTATTTTTTTTCCATATGAGGAATTAATGATGCAATATCTTCACTTCACCCTGATATCACTGATTGATTTGTGTTTGAATGAAGAGTAGCCTGAAACGACAGCAAAGAATTCATGTCATTCTACACTGGCAAGAAAAGGCTGTTTGAGGAGGAATGGAGGGACCAACAGAGAAATCAAGGGGCTGCCAGCAGAGGGAAGTGTTCACCTCCAGACAACATGGAGAGCTATAAGATGCTGAAAATCAGGAGCTCTCATTTCCTCTGCCACTCCCAACCCGGCTGTGTAAAGTTTGCAGGTGAGGGGATTTTGTGGCCTTGTTGCCAAAGAGTCTAAACACTGTTTACTAGACCTCCTTTGTATACAACATTCCAGGGTTCTCTAATCTAATCGCGAGATGTGTTTTCTTGGTACAAACAGAGGCCAAGTTTCATGCATGCTTTTAAACAGCTTGTGGTGTACCTGAAGAACGAATCTGCATGGATTGCCATAGACTTGAAGGCAGGTCTGAAGCTAGCAGGCTGGCATCTGGGTCCAATTTACAATGGGTGGAGGAAACTTGAAACTCTCACTCCTGCGCTTCTCCTTCTGGTCGCAGTAGGATGACATTGTAAACAAAAATCCTTCTTATCTGTGGCGGGACCATTTGCACGTGCAAACTGATTCTTTTGCCTTTAACAACCCACTGATCCTTTGTAGATCCACTGGATTCAACTTGAGCTTGTTTTTCCTCATCCAGTCCATTACTGCTTCAAGACACTGATTGAGAGGAGAGATGCCATCTGTCATCGAAGCTGTTGACCGAGGCATGGAGAAGTATCTTTGGGTGTCATCAGCGTACAATAACCATCAGTCCAGCTTTGGCTGGACGTCATGCCAGTAAAAATACATTTCCACATTTCTTCCAAACTGTCTTCCTTCTTATAACCCTGGTGATCTTCCCAACCACAACTCCTTTCCTTTCAGTTTACTTCTTCCAACAAGCTATGAAGCCTGGTTTGCTTGGTGGTTGGGATAACTAAGAGAGGACTCCAATCAAGTGAAGCTTCATGAAACCCTCCTCATGGCTGGTAGATATGAACAGCTGAAGCTATGCACCTATTGGAACCACCAGTTTGGATGGTTTCATTACAGGGAGGAAACCTTGCTTCCAGAAACATGAGTATTCCTTAATCCCAAAGGCTATCCAGGTAGACTTAGTCCTCCAGGTGAGTATTCTCCACTTTACTTCTAGTCCCAGACACCTTCCTTCAGGTTTTCTGCAAACCAACACCCGTGAAGTGATGCCTCTTCACCTCCATCTAGTAGACTTGGGTGACAACAGAAGGACTGAAGTTCCAAAATGCAAGAAAGCTGGAAATATCTAAGCACAGCATCCCATCATTCACTACAAGGTGAAGCAAAAGTTTTGGTTCTAAAAATTCTGGAAGAACATTTAAGAAGAACATTTAAGAATGATTGAAAAGAATGACCTCTTTCTCTTCATCTTGCAGACTTGGGTGACAACAGAAGGACTGAAGTATACAAGAAGGACTTAGTATACAATAAAGTCGGAAATGTCTGAGTACAGCATCTCATCAGGTGAATGAGAAGAGGTCATAGAGAAAGCACAGGAATTCATGGTAACATCACAAAAGGGGTCTACTTTAAAGGAATGGATCAGAAGGTAAGTGATGTACAAGAATCAAACGTCTGCATGCAGAACATTGAACAACGTCTCAATAGAAGTAGACTTCAAGGATGAACAACAAGCACAACAAGGTGAAGCAAAAGTTTTGATCCTCACATTTCTGGAAGCCATCTGCATTTTCACCCTTTTCTTTCAATACACTATCAACATTTTCATTGCTTTATATCAGGTTCCTGCAGATAGATGAGGAGAGGTCATTGAGAAAGCCCATTAATTCATACAAACATCTCAGCAGAAGTTAACTTCAAAGAAACTAAGTCAAGTGATGTAGAATGATGAACATTTAAGGAGGATGGAGAACATCTCAACAGAATTCAACTTCAAGGAAACTGTCACAAGGTAAGTGATGTCCAGAAATGGACCCTGTCGATGGAGAAAAAGGCGTGAGCCTTAAGGTAAGAAGGAATAAGTTTGGCCTGAGCAGGAGCTGGCGGGTTGGTGGTCTGTGGTCCTTGCTGACATGCCCAGGGTAGCACTGACCGCCACTTTTGGGGTCGGGAAGGAATTTTCCTCCAGGGCAGATTGGCCTGAGATCCTGGAGGTTTTTCGCCTTCTTCTGGGCATCCAGCAGCGTCCACCTGTTAGGATGTTTGAAAAATTAATGTATTTTGTTCCTGTTGTTGTTAACTGCCTTCAAGTTGATATTGACTCAGGGTAACCTTATGGAGGAAACACTCTCCAAGCCCCTCCATCCTCAACCACTCTGCACATTCTTTTAGGCTCTGAGCTGTAGCCTCTTTAACTGAGTCTATCCATCTGGTATGTGGTCCTATCCTCTACCATTCTCCTATCCTCTACCATTCCAAGCATTATTGCCTTCTCTATTATGGTCACATTATGAAAAGGCTTCTAGAGAGGGTTCAGACTTGGTATGTTCCCATATCCATGTCTTCCTGACCATCTATGGTATCCTCAGCATTCCTCTCCAGAACAAGCTCTTAAATGAGTTGGTTTTCTTTCTATCAGCTCACTTCACTATCCATTCCCCAGATTCCTACAGGATGAGGGCAAGTACAATGGTATGAAAGATAATACTTTAGTGTTTATTGTTCTAGCTTTGCATTTGATGCTCTTGTCTAGTTCCTTCATAGCTGCCCTTCCCAGTCCTAGTCTTCTTCTGATTCCTTGGATGCAATCTCCGCTCTGATTGTAGATGGATCCAGGCTATGAGAGTTTATGTCAAACCTGAGTGATCCTTACTGTTGTAAAAACCTGCCAAGCTGAACTCAGCAGAGAACAACAAGCCTCTGAAAGAAAATTAATGAAAGATATACATAGGGAATTTGGAAATATGAATTCCACTTTCAAAAGGAATAAATGCTACAAGGTCTTCAGAGACCCAAATAAGAAACCTCTTACCATTTGGAAATGGGATATAGTAAGACAATGAATATTGTTCACTGCAAAACGATAGTTCAGTAAGTGTGTCCAGTCAGAGCTGATCCATTTTTTTAAAAAACCCTGCTTCCTAAAATACCATTAGATCCAGTAGCAGCACTGTTTATTAAATTTAAAAGAAAATTCAGAAGAAACATCACGCTGTCCAGACAGAATGGCTTTTCCTTGATGATGACGATGGACTCTGGAATATGCCAGCATGTCTTCTACTTGGAGAGATGGAAGGAGGGAGCTTCCCCATTTGTTAGCATAAGGAAGGCTCTTGTCGACATGCCCAGGGTAGCACTGGCCGCCACTTTTGGGGCCGGGAAGGAATTTTCCTCCAGGGCAGATTGGCCTGAGACCCTGGAGGTTTTTTGCCTTCCTCTGGGCATCCGGCAGGGGCCACCTGTTAGGCACTTTGGGAGATTCATAGGAATCAAGTTAACAACCATAATGCAAAATTAATAAAAATCAGAATCTTGGAAATATTTCTGTTTCTTTCTCTTTTGTTGTTTACAAATACAGTTGGTTGTGTTTCTCTTGGAGTATCAAGTTCAGAGAGAACAGCATTTGCCTTCAATTTAGGTAAAATTTTATGTCACTTCAGAAACCATAGGGCTCTCCATCTGTTAATTTTTTAATATAATTTGGAGGCAGTCATTCCTAGAGAAAAATCTGTAGATGAGCCTAGTTGAGGTGTTTAAGCCCTTCACATGGAGTCCTTTCACACTACGCAGTTACAAGACTATGATTCCACGGGAATTGCACGGCTCCATCCAATGGACTGTTATCCCTGCCTGCTGAGGGTCACTCCAGTGGATGAATCCAGTGGGGTGAAAAAATTCAGCACCCTCATGGCCCCAGGTTAACAATATTTAGGCAGAGGGCTGGGCAAATGCATGGGTTTTTTTTTGGGGGGGGGGGAGACATTTGGGATCCCTGGAGCTGGAAACTGAAAAGCCCATGATGTGACTCTCCAGGCAACAGCTCTTCCAATTTCCCTGCTTCCTTAGCAGAACAGGTATTCCAGCCGTGACAGTGGAAGAAGATGGCTTCATGGGAGTTTATCACATGGGATGAATCCCATGCAGAAACTAAATTTAAACTGGAAACAACCTGCATTTGCACCATGTTTTTCAGATGTTTGCATGAAAGAGAAATGATGTGAAAATAACCCCAAGACAATGTCGTCAAAACCAGTTCCTTTTTACTTTCACTCAATTCCAAAAGTACAAAGGAGCTTTCCATTTGGATTATTTTTGTGTTATTTCTCTTTCATGCCAACGCATCTGACAAACAACGCCCAGATTTTAAAATCCCATTTCTGCATGGGATTTTACCAATTTACCCTCTGTATGATAAACTACATAGTTGTTAATTTTAAAAAATCCTTAATGTGCCTTTGGGTGGTAGTGACATCTTGATCGCCTTCTCGGACACCACCTGGGGAGACAGCCATGGATGTTGCCTCACCTTGGTACCCACTGCTTTACCAGAGATCCCATAGAACCTCCCAGAAGCAATTTTGGTAATGGATGAAGGAAAGAAAGATGATGCACAGTGGCAAACAATAAAGTCCACCTTCAGTCCTTGCCTGCCTGCCCTTCCTCTGGATAGAGGCTTTCAATCTTTCTGGAAACTGACACAAAGGTTGGGACCTTTCCATGTACCCTTTGATCTATGGGGTCTAACGCATCCTGGTCCATATTGATTCCAACAAGCCAAGTTCATTCTAAGCTGCTAACATAATGGACGAAAGGAACTGGGAAAGAGCGGGAAGACCTGGAAGTTATATAGAGGGTGGGTGGAGCTACTGCCAAAAAGTCCTCTCTAGTGATTCCAGAAGTTTCCAAAGCTGCACAGGTACAGAATAACCCATTTGTGTGAATCACAGAGACCACAAGGAAGAACTACAGTTCCCAGAACTCCCTAGCATTGAGCCAGGAAAGTTAAAGAGGTCTCAAAATGGATTATTTCTGCAATCTGTTTTGGCCCTATATTTCAAAGGAAGGAACTGGCCAAACCACCCCTGAGTATGCCTTGCCTAAGAAAACCAGCATAACCAATAATTGAAACATTCAGCTGTGTATCACCCATCAGCAGTAGCAATTAGATACGTAAGAATTTTATTGTTTTAAAAAATCATGATCCAATAGTGGCTTAAACAGAAAGGGTTTGAAGTGGCTGAATGGACCAAGCTTCTGGATGTGACAAATCTCTAGTGGTCAGAATCTCTGCTTTGTGGGACTTAGGGCTAGTTACTTCTCATCTCTGGTAGGCAGAAAACAAGAGTCCGGAGATGGTTAGTAATATATAATAAGGAAAAAAATTGGAGTATTATTTCACAAAAATAAATATCCATTAGAAGGATTGGAGGCCTGAGTGCCAAACTGCACACATTTATGATATTGGACCAGGCTGGCAACATCATTAGCCAGTCCCTTCAAATGGCAGATTGGTACCATTAAATTTTATGCCAATTGAATGCTTTCACTTTAGTGTGGAAAATGTATTTGGTTAGTTTTAATAATCAGTAGATCACTAAACCCCAAATCATTTACTCACTGGCTCACTTAACAGTGAGTAGATCTTTATACTTACATTCTCTGCAGTAAAATGAAAAGCCACCCAAAGTTGATAGGAGGAAGGTTGATGGGGGGGGGGGGGAATGCGTAATCCATTGACAAAACTAAAAACAAAGACAACACAACACTGATGTTCAGTGTTCAGAATGGGGGGCATGTTGATATTTCTTATGGACAGAAGGTTGAAATGTAGGATGTGACCTAGAAAAGGAGGGCATCTGGCCACCCTAAATGTGTTCTCTGTCCGGGAAAGCTGCCAGGACTGCTGATAATGGCTCACAAGGACTGACAAAGATCACAGAAAGCACAGTTTCAAAGTCAGGCAGTCCAAAGGTCAAGGGTTCTGGCAAGGCAGGTATAGAAAGGCAGTCCAAAAGTCAAGGGTTCCAGGGAGTCCAGATCAGTCAGCAGTTCAAGAGTCAAGACTTCAGGTCAAGAAGACAAAGGAAGTCAGAGAAACGTGCTTTCGCCAGGGAGCTCAGATAGTCTCTGACAAAGGAGCTCAGCGTCCTGCACCTGTTTATATTTCCCAGATCATGATCACAGTCTCCGTGACCGGCGGAGGCAGGCCCTTTCAGACCTTCACTGGGTAAAGGTAGGTATCTCAGCCTCTGGCTCGTCCATATCTTCTGTGCCTGGAATCTCTGCTGGTGGGAGGCTAGGCTGCTGAGCCTCTTGACACAGGACAGACTCTGCTGGAGCTGGCAGAGCAGAGCTAGGGGCCAGCTTAGCTTCCGTCTCAGCCCCAAATTGGGACTCTAATTCAGCCTCTTCCGCCTCAGCCTGGCTGAGCATGACGTTCTCCATTCACTGAAGTAAAAAACAAAGGAGACACAACACTGATCAGATGGCGGGGAGAGTCAGAGGGGTGGAAAAATAAAAACAAGCATGACATTCAGGCAGGCAGCAAGGAAGAGGGTGTGGGTAGCCCAAACTATCCCACTATTGCTGGTCTTGTGGCTGAACATAAACTGAAGTATATAGAAACTTGGTGACACACCCCAGGCTTGCCAGAACCAACCAGTAGTCCTGCCCACCAAAACCTCTTTCCCCCTCTGGCTCCAGACTGAAGGATTATCTAGATTTTTTGTTCTACCACGTTCCCTGTGAATTCACAGAGACTTTCCTGCAAATTGTTGAGAACATAACTAATTGTAACTGCAAGATCACTGTGAGATTTTTGTCAGTGTAGACATGCCCTGGGGAACATTTCCATCATGTTTTGGGATCTTCCAGCCCATTTTAGGCCGCGGAGAAGCCTTTTTTAAACAACAGGAAGAGAGGAGAAATGACTTCCTATTCACATCCTCTTTCAAATGGGCCAAGAAAGAGGGAGCAAATCTTGTGGAAATTATCCTCACGCTACTCCAGGGACATTTGGGGGCAATTTTTTTGTAAAAGGTGCATTTGGCCCCCAAGGGGGCCATGGGACTTCTAAAGAGGGTGGGAAGGCATACGACGACAACCCTTTTCTTCTGCCTCTTGCCCACAAGGACTCCCAAGGCAATGCGTTGATAAAAACAAATAAAACAGGACAATTTTTTTTTAAATCTCCAATTAAAATACACTTTTAAAAACATTTTAAATTAATTTAAAAACAATCCTAAAATATAATTTAAAAATAGAGTATTGTCAAATATTAAAGGCCATGAAGAACACTGTTTCAGTTACCCAGTGAAAGCTCAAGAGTGGAGCCAGTCTAACAGTTGGATTAGGTTGCTCCCAACATATAGTAGGAGGCAGTCTCTAAATTGTATTAAGCTGTTTCCATTTATTTTATTGTATGCTGCCCTGAGATCCTTTGGCAGGCATGAAATAATAATAATAATAATAATAATTATTATTATTATTATTATTATTATTATTATTCTGGAACAAACCAAATGGCTGTCTGTTCAAGCATTCTGTTGACACAACAGCCAACCATTTGCATACAGAAAGCCCATCAGCAGGACATGAGTTGTAAAAGCACCCTCCACAAACAAATAAGCATTAAATTGGAATAGGCAGCAACACTGTCCTAAGAGCACTGAAGAAAGATTAGAAACATTACAAATCTGTAATAAACAGATATTTTTTGATAGAGCACATTAATCTCCCATTTTAACAATGCCGCAAAACATGATATCCAAAAGGCAGAAAGTACAATGTCCTGGTCCTGAGAGCTTGCCATTTGTACTGAAGAAGGTGGGAATGCATTGAGAAAACATGATGTAGCAAGATGTATCATGAAGCATAACAACGTGGTTATTCTCACACATATTTCTTCCTTTCAATTATATATGGTGTTTTTTGTTTGTGTTGGTTGTTTATTTGATGTGATTGTTAAACTACTTCTCCCCTCCCCTTGTTTGATGTGTTTTTAAAATAATAAAACTTTAATTAAAAAAAAATTCTTTCAGTACAGGGTGACACCTTGTGAGCTTGCTTCTACAAATGTGCTGCTTATTAATTTGGCACTCACAGGACTTTTAAACCACTACCCTAGGGAATAGTATTGCATATATCATTTATGTACCTCACAAGGGGTTTTGGGAATGATTAATTATTGTTTACACACATTTTGAGCATGTAAAATACAGTCGGTCATTAATTGCAGGCTGTGCCACACACTCGCTTGTCATACAGAATTCAGGTCTGGATTTAAACTAAACAAGCATTCACTCATGTTCTCTCGTTTCCCTTTCTGAAATCCCGCAGGTGTAGAGTTGTTGTTTTTTAAATTACTCTGTCTAAAAATTGGTCATTTGTCCTACAATACAGTTAGAAAAGGGAATATTTACCCACTCAAGCATAATATAAAGAAGATATGATCACCCGGTGGTTTGCAGGCTCTGTGAAGCCTATTTCATAATTTGATAGAGCTTTCAGTGGGCTTCTCCATATTTTAACTACTTGACATAAAGATATTGTTTAGGGATTAACATAGGGAATCTATTGAAATGGATCTACACATTAGATGGTTCAGTTAATGGGTATCTTACAAAAGAACATGAAGTAATAAAAAAGTAACTGGAAAAGGTGGGGGGGGAGTAAGTACAAAGGTTTCTTCTATGAAGTTAACAGCCACTTAAAGCTACCCTAAAATAAATAGAAACACACACACACTCCTTTCTGTACATTTTCAGCATTTAATATGATGTAATTTATTCCTATAGCTTAAAGTCATGCATGGCAGCTAACACCAGTTTGAACAGGAAGCTGTAAATCTTGTGTGAACAAAGATAGAATATTTTCAGCTTTATTAATGCAGAACCTTCTGCACCTCAATCCCTCTATAGATGTTCAAAATATTTCACATGACTTTTCTCTCTGATTTTTACCACAGGATTGCTCTGTCTTATCTACCGGTGAAAGTGGGGTGAGTCTAAAAGAGTGTCTTGGCTAAGGCTACCTAGTACAGTAATGGCTGGAGTAAAGCACCATGGATTAACCAAGGCCCTAGTATTACAAAATAGGGTGGAAAGTTTCTTTCACTTGTGATTTCCTGCATGGACGGGGTGGCCTTATAGTCTCTTCTGATTCTATGATTCTATGGAGTTTATCACACGTGAAATTTGAACTAAAATCTAAAGCAAATCCGAAGGGAAGAAGAAACAGAGTCAATTCGAATCCAAGGCAATTCACATGATTAATTATCTCACGTGAAGAGCGAAATTGTGGTCATTCCTGAGTCAAAGCGGAGCGAGTCCACATTAAATTATTACAGCAGTACATACCATGTGTATTCAGCGATCTGAATTGGGACCCTTGTGCATGCTCAGTGGGGCTCTGAACGCATTGTGAACCTTTGCACTTCTGGGGTGAAGAAGGGGGCCACTTCCTGGTTCCTGTTTCACATGAATGCAATCCGCACATGAATTGTTCCTGTCACCTCTTCCACCAGCCTCCGATCGCCCCCTCTGTTGCTCCCATCTCGAGGCTATGGAATTCTGGGAGTTGGAGTTTGTTGTGGGGTCCTTTGCTCGAGGCTGTGGAATTCTGGGAGTTGGAGTATGTTCATTGAATCATAGAATCATAGAATCGTAGTGCTGGAAGAGACCGCAAGGGCCATCCAGTCCAACTGCCTGCCATGCAGGAAATCTAAATCAAAGCATCCCCAACAGATCGCCATCTAGCCTCTGTTTATAGACCTCTAAGGAAGGAGACTCCACTACACTGCAAGAGTCGAACAGCCCTTACTGTCAGGAAGTTCCTAGTCTCTGGAACAGCAGAAAACAAGCTTGCTCCCTCATCAATATGACACCCTTTCAAATATTTAAACAGGGCTATCATATCACCTCTTAACCTCCTCTTCTCCAGGCTAAACATCCCCAGCTCCCTGAATCGTTCCTCATAGGGCATGGTTTCCAGACCTTTCACCATTTTAGTCACCCTCCTTTGGACACGCTCCAGTTTCTCAATGTCCTTTTTGAATTGTGGTGCCCAGAACTGGACACAGTATTCTAGGTGGGGCCTGACCAAGGCAGAATAGAGTGGCACTATTACTTCCCTTGATCTAGACACTGTACTTCTATTGATGCAGCCTAAAATTGCATTGGCCTTGTTAGCTGCCGCATCGCACTGTTGACTCATGTTCAACTTATGGTCTACTTGGACTCCTCGATCCCTTTCACATGTAGTTTCATTCAGCCAGGTGTCCCCCATCCTATATCTGTGAATTTCATTTTTCCGCCCTAAGTGCAGTACCTTACATTTCTCTGTGTTGAATTTCATTTTGTTAGCTTGTTGCCTCAAGCACTATGGAATTCTGGGAGTTGGAGTATGTTGTGGGGTTCTTGGCTTGAAACTATGGAATTCTGGGAGTTTGAGTTTGTTCTGGAATTCTTGGCTCAATGTTATGGATTTCTGGGAGTTGGAGTATGTTGTGGGGCCCAGAGTGGAGCAACAAACTCCAGCTCCCAGAATTCTGTAGCCTTGAGCCAAAGAAAAAGTTAAAGCGGTGCCAAACCATGTTATTCCTTTCCCTGTCACGTCTCCCCCCCAGCCTCTGATCACCCCCTCCATTGCTCCCATCTCTCCCTCCAGCCTCTGATTGGCCCCTCTGTTGCTCCCATCTCAGCGCCACATCATGGGAAATTTGCCACCTTGGAGGTTTGGGGGGTGTACCAGCGCCAAAGCAAAGTTGCATTCCACACCAGAACAATTCAGATTGAAAGTGAAGTGAGCTTGGAAACAATTTTTGTGAATTCACTAGTTTCCAAATTCACCAAAATCAGGAATCCCTTTGGATTGACTTTGGATCTGCCTCGGAACGACCCCCCTAGAAAGCAACCACATGTGATAATACATCACATTTTAATGTGAATTCACATGGTTGGACCAGGATTGGAGCTGCAAAACCCATCGTGTGATATCCTCCTATGATTCTGCATCTACCACTTCCACACCAGGTATCAAAGTCACCTTGGATCCCATCTGGGGAGAAAGGAGTGATATAAGTGCAATAAATAAATTTCACATGCCTCTGTCATATCTCCCTTTACTTACCTGTTTTTTTATGCTAAACAGCCCCAAATGTTATAACTTTTCCCCCTGGAAGAAATAATATAAGAGAATTGTTCTCGTTGATCTTTTTTGTAGACATTTTCAGCAGTTTTTCCAGTCATGTAACATCATTTTTTTAGTGCAGTGACCAGAATTCATATAATATTCCAAATGGGGTTGCACTATCAATCTGTATAAGAATATTATGATATTGGTAGTTTTATTTTCAATTTCTTTTCTAATCATGCCCAACATTCTATGATTCTAACATACAACATCCTTTCAAAAGAAAAACAAATAGAAGCATACTTGTAAACATTTACCTTGAATTTCACTGCTACCAGCTCAGATTCCACCAATGTATATTTGAAACTGAGATTTATTTAATTATCGCCTCTTTGCTTTCTTTGAATCTCAGTTAGGTACCATTTTACTGCCTATGCTTCCAGTTTTGAAATATCTTTTTAGGAGTTCATCTGCTTTTATTCTCACTATCATGAATAATATATTGTCATCAGCATCTCACTACTCACTACCTCAGATTGTTTATGAAAAAGCACCAGACCTATCCCTAAGGGTCTCCCTTGCTAATACCTCTTCATTGTAAAAAGAGAATGCCTATTGCTAATCTTTGCTTCCTATTCTTTAACCAACTTTCAGTTCATAAGATGACTTCTTCTAATAACCCACCACTAACAAATTTCAGTGAAAGCTTTTTGGGGGTCCAAATACACAACATCTATTGTATGTATGAAAACCTCCTTCACCACTGCACTGTACTAAATTCAATCCTTCATGGTGCAGTAGTGCCATTTAAATTTATAAAGGAAGTGCATACGATCATTTGGAGGTGAAGGCATGGTCTTAAAAAGTTCCCCAGGGCCTCCTGCTGCAGTCCCAAAAGGAATGGAAAAGATCCGCTCCTTCTGGGGCTACTTTTGGGCTGCCTTATGTGGCCTTGGAGTGGTTTCCCAGCACTCTGGGGGTGTGCATCATGTAAACGCCATGGCCCCAGTGGCCAGAAGCTGCCCGCATCTGCCCGTCTGTTTCAAGCCTAAGGTACTAAGTTGTGTAGCTCCCACTACAAATGCCATACTTCCTTGCATGGTCATACTCTCTCAACCCTAACTGTGCAAGTGGAAAATCACAATACTGATATACCTTGCAGGTAAAGTAAGGCTATGAATGCTCTGACCATGCTTAGCTTCAAGATCAGATGGGAATTGGTGCCTTCAGGGTTTTCAGGTTGGAAAAATAGGCAGCACTAATCATTTTTACTACAAAGGGAGACTGTTGCAGAAGTGACAGCAAAGAGGGCAGTAGTAACAGGGTTAGGTGTAGCTACGGTCCAAAACACACAAATAATCCAGTTTGAGACTGCTTTAACTGCTAGGGAACTCTTGGAACTGTAGCTTTGTGAGAAGTTTAGTCTTCTCTGTCAAAGAGCTCTGGTGCCACAATAAACTACAATTCCCAGGACTCCCTAGCACTGAGCCAGGGCACTTAAAAGCAGTCTCAAACTGGATTATTTCTGTAGTCTGTTTTGGACCTAACTTTCCCTTGGTAAAACCAGCTTTGTGAAGTGACACCTTTCTATAGCTCTTATATAGAGAACACAAATATACAAGAGCCAGGACATGCAAGATGGATGGGAGAAAGCTGTAAAGGTGGATAAAACTACCAATACCCTAAAACCTTATCATAAGGGTTTATTGGCAAGATTTGTTCAGGGGGAGTTTGCCTTTGCCTTCCTCTGAGGCTGAGAGAGTGTGACTTGGGTTTCTGTGTCTAACTGGGTATTCAAATGGTCTAATGCTGAAACCATTATTTCATGCTGGCTGAAGAAATACAAGTTACTGTCAGTTTGTTTCTAAATTAAACTTGGTTGACATTCTTTATGCTTCCATAGGGAGGCAGCAGTAGTGCCAACAAGGCAAAGAAGCAACCACTGAGTCACCTATTTCTGAGTCTCCTATTTCTGGTTGTGGACAATGACATGTGGACTGTGACAGGCAACACAAAAAAGGATAGTGAACAGCTGGTTATTTCTGTAACAATATTCAGAATTCACACTAGAGTATCCTGCCATCTTTCATCTCATTTTAATTCTTTAATGATTCCTTCCCACCCCCACGAGACAAGCCACCTTGGTCCAGTTTTTTAACAAAATGCTAACTGTGGGTTAAACTCACAAGTTCAGGTGATTTTTCATAGACTTCAGCTGGGATGCAGGATAACATACTAATCTCATGAAAAGACAGATGGAGTTATGTGGCTAATGGTTGTCTCTTTGCCCCACTATAACATGGCAGGGGGTTGGACTGGATGGTCCTTGTGGTCTCTTCCAACTCTATGATTCTCTGATAACCTTTCACGACCAATGAGTTTAGGATGAGATAGTAAAGGAGGAAACATAGTATTTTAATGGCTGTATCATAAATCAACTTTATGTACAGGGCACCAGTGAAATACTGCGGATAGAATTTGAATCACAGTGCTTTTCAGTAGTCAGTTCACACATTCTGCCACCCTTTATCAAATATAGAGAAATATGATCGTCATGTGTAATTTAGGTCACATGCATACATTCTAGGCCTGGATTCACTCTGGAAATGCCTTCAGTGGACAGAACATATTTTTTTAAAAAATGCCATTATAGAACTATAATGTCTGTTTCAGTATTTACTTGGCCCAATTCCGCACACAACTTTATCTTTGTTTCTGTCAGAATTTAAGCCTGGAGATGCTTGATAAGCAACACCTTTCAAAGTAGCTCCCACTATGGGCTCATTTGCCATATATAATTCTCTTTGACTGTTCTTTATACTAAAATAAAAATGAATCATGCACATGTGGCATGAAATAATTTTACCCACCACTCATTGGATGTCTTTTTAAAGTTGCACAGTTCATGACATAAGCAGCTACGTTTCAAAGCACTGCAAGCAAAACACTCAGAAACAGGACCCCTAAGAAAACATCATGAAGTTGTTTTATCACACAAGGCATAAGATGAGAGGAACCAAATCAATTCCAATTTTATGTTCCAGAGTGTGATTTAACACCAAATTTCTTCCTTCAGGACTCACACACTCAGACCACATTAAATGTATGTATTTTATTTAGTATTTTATTTATTTGCCATCTTTGTTTTAGAGAACTTGAGGTGGCATGCAAGGTTCCCTGGTAGCTTCCCCTCCAGGCACTGACCTGCTTAGTTTCAGGAATGTGGCTGCATCATTGCCTTAGACCTCAGGCTACATGTGTCAGAATGAAGTCATAGCTTTCACTGTCTGGTTGGAAAGAAAGAACTATGACTGAATGCTTCCTTTCCACTCACTTATTGCATGTAAAACACATATACACCTATCTATCTCTGTCTGGGATATCAGAGAAAGGTTATGCTTCACCTTCCCTCTTGCATGCTATTACAATACATACAAAGAGATTCCTGTAATCCCATGGAGTGGCATTCAGATATGCAACGCCATACCTAGAGCCTCAGGTGAGCATCTATGAAAAGCTTATGAAGGAACCATGTATCACACAAATACCTCTAGGAACATTAGTCTTTTCTGTCACATGAACAAGACTCAATTTGAGTTCACTTTCCTAAGCTGATTTATTGGTGGTATGTGTGTGTGAGTGTGTGTGTGTGTAGAAAGGGGACAGAAAGGAAATAGTGAAGCTTTGTGAGCTAGTTGAGAACTGAGAGGTATCTCAAACCTTCCTTCCAATTCCCTTGAGACTTCTACATTGGAGCAAGGGATGGCTAATCTGACAGTCCAGCTTCTAGAAACCTTCTACGCTGTTTGCAGGTGACAGTGAAATGTTTTGTAGACATTTATAAAACCTTAATAAAACTTTTGAGACTCGGTGAATTGGAGCTTGTTTTTATTAAGCTCATAGGCATGTAGGGACAAGTCACGCTTGGCAAAGAGCCACTACTTGTGACAGAAATATTATATGCATACTAATCTGTAATGACCCCTGTGAGACAATGTGACCCAAGATTCAGCTTTATTCAGTTTGGGGAGCAAGGAGAAAATAATTTTTCTGAAAGCATCTCAGTGGCTCATTGTCATGGTTCTGTGCTACCTCTAGGATCAAAGGCAGCATGTTGGGGAACAAATGCAAGAGACCGCTATTGCCTCCATGTTCTATTTGTGGACTTCCCAGCAGCATTTGCATGGCCACTGTGAGGAAGAGATGCTCTACTAGATTCAGCTGCTCCGTTCTTTTGTCCTTACATCTATGTTCTACAGGGTATTTGCTCAGTTTGCTTCCTTTTCTTTGATTTCTCACATCCAATCTAAGAATAATGGAATGGCCAGTTGTTTTTAGGAAAGAATGAAGTAAAACCCACAAACAACACTGAAAAGACAGTGAAACAAAAGAGTAAAGCTGTAGTAATACAGAAATATATTCTATTAAAGGCCACACCAGGCATGACAGAAACATAGCTAAAGCTGGGTCTGTCACAATGATCATGTATCATGTGGCAGTGCAACCCTAAGAACACAAAAAAGAGCCCTCCTCCCTTGTATCTCTGTATGCCTCTTCTTGCAGCCTCCCTCTCAAACTCATACTCCCAGAGGATTTCCTCATTGCTCTGCCCATGACCCTTGCTCCTCTATCACCACAGCCTCAAGTATCCTGAACTCTCTTAGCATCTTATGTGACTCTGCCCATTCTCCTTTCTCTCTGTATACTCCCATCTCTCTCATTTTCTACAGAACTCAGCTTTGAAGATACCACTTTTAGTGTGGATGCATAGTGCAACAATATTTTACTTCTGACTGCCAAATGTAGATTATACATGGAATTTACATGCATAGTGAAGTTTGCCTCCCAAATGATTTGCAGTCTCTCATACACCCCAAATGTTGCAGGTAAACCTCTTTAATTACACCAAGATTACTCATGCAGTAATATATTGCAGAGTTTCATATTTAAAATGAATCAGCCCATAAATAGGTGAGCCCGTACACAGGCCAAAATAAAGCTGCTTTGGGTCACTTTGGAGGTATGCTATTTAAATGATGCATGCATCCTAAGAGGCCAGAAGCCATGCCAAAGCCACACTCCAATCCTAAGGACTGGAGCACAGCTTCTGGCCTCTTAAGATGTGTGTGTCATTTAAATAGCATACCTCCAAAGTGGCTCGAAGCAACTTTATTTTGGCCTGTCTGCATGGGCCCAGATCTTTCCAAAGTCTTTGCTGCACCTGCCAGACAGCTCCCATCACTGACAGCATTACTTTCATTACTGGGTGTGAATAAGTCCTGCCTGCTATGCAGCTGGTTGGCAGGAGTGATGTATTCTGATTCCTGCATATGCTTCACAAAGCTATCATTTCAGACCTTTGGTCTTTACCAGCAATTAAACAAAAGCAAAGCTGAAATACCTGCAGCTGCCTTTGTGCACACTGCCTCTCCATTTGTTGTTTTACCCTCTGTTATCAATTAGAAAGACCTGAGGGGAGGCAGTCTTTTTCTTGTAAACAAGAAATTTTTACAATGCAAAGCACTTATGTACATTCCTGGCACAAAATCAAAGTAATAACAACAGCAGCAGTAGTAGTAACAGCAAAAACAACATAAATGTGCCAACATGGTCAATATGGAAAGGATGGCAACTCTTAGAATGTGGACTCTTGGGAGAAATCTCTTCACAAATGATGACTGGAGGGAGGGATTTCTCTATAACTCAGATCAAATTTGGCAAATAGACAGAGCAGACCAAGATGTTTTGTCCAAAGGTTGGAAAGTGCCTAATTGATTCCCAACTGTCTGTAAATATATTGTACTTCAGAAAAACCCGGTGCTCCAAGCTCGTGGACAAAGTGACATCTCTAGTCAGTATATAAATCCCATCATTGTGTAGTGTGCAAGTCAAATTAAGACCAGATTTTGATGTGTTTTCTTTGAGGTAGAGCCATTCTCGGGTGGCAATATTAAAAGACTGCACTGTTAACATGTCCTCATTCTGGGTAGTTTTTTTGTCTGATCCCAGTTCATGGATGCATCCTCCAACTATGTATATAGTTTCCTCAACAGACAGCATCTGCTGCTTGCGGATGTGAATGTCACATTCTTCAAAGTTAGTCCAGCTGTCAGAGATGGGACAGTACTGCAAGATATTCAAATTTCGATCTGCAAGATAGAGAAGATATTTAATTTAGAAATTATCGAACAATAATTTTACAAAAATCCCAGTGTAAACTGCTTTCTTTCAACCCTGAATGCTGAAGCTTGCAACTGATAAAAAAGTAATTCCTTCTTTACCTCTGGTAGTGTAGCCTCCCATGACATAAATCTTGCCCTTGCACTCACAGGCTGAGAATTCTGCAAGGGGGGATGGTAGTGATGCCACAAAACTCCACCAGTCATGTTCAGGGTTGTAACATTCAACGTTGGAGACGGACTGCCCACCAATGGCATACAGTTTTCCACTAACAGCCAAGAGCTTGAAATTAGATCTACAGATGAGAGAATTGGAGAGTTGCAGTCAAGAGCAAGTACATATCACTACCAAGAAATTTTATCTAAATTAAAAACATCATTATCAACCAACAAAAACATAATCTGCACATCTTGAGTTTTGCTGTTCTGTAGGGAAAATACTACTCCTCGTGCAAGAATGACGTTTTATGCACACTGACTTCAAATCATATGGATCTTATTTCTAGATAAACATTGGTTACAGAATTTAAATCTATATGCATTTCTTTTGCCTGTCTTTTTCACTGTTTGGCAAAAGCATGATGAACCTGATCATGTAGCCTGTAAATGTAATCCAGTGGAATGTAAGACTCATGTTGGTAACTGCTAAAGATAGGTATTCAAGTGCTACAGAAAAAGTTCAGAAAATTGTGGAATGTCATGATAAAATAGCAGGAGAGAAAGTGAAACAGAGCCCATGGTTTTTTTACGCCTATATATTAACAAAACATAGTGAGTATTATGGTGGAACCTATATGAAGTGTTTACTATAGAACAGAGGAGGACCACCGAGATGCACAGAAGACCACTGTCTTTCTAAAATGTTCTTACTACTTGTTGGTTTACAAAACTAGGCTTTCTGATATCCAAGAGAACTAAGAACCAGCTGAGAAATTTGATGTTTTAGATTTAGCACAATATCTCATTTGAAACATTAATAACAAACAACTAAATTGTGGAATTAAATCAATGTTAAAATTCTAATTTAATTCAATCAATCAAATTTTGATTGCTTCTTTTCATTAGAAATTTTCTAATGTTATTGGTAAAGAAAATTAATTTGTTCCTATCACTGGAGGTGCCACAGAAACAGAGATAGGCAAAGATTTCCCTATGCTTCCAAAGAGGAGGGGAAATCTGGGACAGTACTGACCCATCAGTCTACCTCTGATACCGTGGAACAGATTATCTAAACACATTTACTTCATAACACTGCAGTGATTAGTAGAAGCCAGTATGATTTTTTCCCCATTTTTGGGGAATGGGGAAACTGGGGATAAAATTTATCAGCAAAATCTATGATGAATTTTTTGATACTCTTTACAACAAACTCTTTAGTTGTGGGCTCATCAGCTGAGGAGCAAACCATTCTCAAAGACTACTCATCAGTGGTTCCACATCAAGTGAGGCAGGTTCTGAATAAAGCACCAGTGAGGTCTTTCTGTCTGGGCTCAGCATTTTTCAACATTTTATCAGTGACTTGGATAAAAGGATTGAGAAAACAATGGAAAACCTGCCAAATGAACTGAAATTCGGGTGTGACATATGCACAGTTTAATGTACAGACAAAGAGCAATAGCAAAATCAAATGTATAGATACAGGATAGAGAATACCTGCCTTGGAAACAGTACATGTGATAAGGATTTGTGATTGCAGAGTGACAAAATGATGAACATAATACAAATTAGACTGGGCTCAGAAGAGAGTGACATAAATGATCAACAGTCCTGTGTGGAAAAGGTAAAGGAACTGAGTATATGTTTGTCTTGGAGGAAAGAAACTGAAGGGTGCCACAATAATATTGTTAAAATATTGTAGGGCTATCACAAGGAACAGAGCAAAGAACTCTCTGTTGGCCTAGAGAACAATACTCTATCTAAGGGGATTAAGTTACAGGAAACTAAATTCCAGCTGAACATCTGGATGGTGAGTTCTGATGGTGAGCAATTTGATCTTTCCATGCCATGATTTCACCAGCAATTGCTAGTTGGAAGTTGCTATTACATTTTAATGGAAGACTCCTCTGATGAAGACTGTGGCAAGTGTAAAATACGGTAAGTCAAGTTCCGTCTCCACAGCTCCACAGTTCAAGTTTCCCAGGTTTGTTTTCCATAACTGCTGTTTATTAAAGGGAAAATGTACCTGTAGTCACAATGTCACTGTATGCATTTGCTGAATGCCTTCTGCCACCTACTTAGTGAGAAAATAAGAGGTATGAATTTGTGACACTTCGATATTTGTCCTACCAGAATATTTATTAGTGACCAAGAGCTTAGGAAGGGGTAGTTTATTTCTAGCTAGATCTTTGTCTTCTGTGAGTAGCAATGCTACTATGAATAGCAGAATGTTTCACTGGAAAAAAGACAAAAACAACAATCCAATAGTTCCACGGCCTGTCTTTGCTGACATTTACAATTAGGTCACTGTGTGCAGCTCCACCCTCCTATAATATTTTTCAGCTGCAAGTATCTGGGTTATCCATGTAACAAGCTTGGGTCACTGGTTTTCAAAGAGGCACACTTGTTTTAAAAATTATTTTTTAAAGAAAGCATAAATGTAGATAACCACAATATGAAACAGATGGGGAAAATACAGCACATTTAGAACTGAACTTGCTTGTAGTAGACAATCTGCAATGATGTATCATTATATAAGATGACAGTATTTTTTTCCATATGAGGAAATTAATTATGCAATATCTTCACTCTTCACCCTGAATTATCACTGATTGATTTGTGTTTGAATTGAAGAAGTAGCCTGAAAGACAGCAAAGAATTCCATGTAATTCTATACTGGCAAGTAAATGGGCTGTTTGAGGAGGAATGGAGGAACCAACAGAGAAATCAAGTGGGCTGCCAGCAGAGGGAAGTGTTCACCTTCCCAGACAACATGGAAGAGCTATAAGCTGCTGAAATCAGGAAGCTCTCCATTCCTCTGCCACTCCCAACCAGGCTTGTAAAGTTTTGCAGGTGAGGGGATTTTGTGGCCTTGTTTGCAAAGATGTTCTAACACTGTTTACCTAGACATCCTTCTTTTATAAACATTCCAGGGTTATTAATAATAGAGAGATGTGTTTTATTGTTAAACAGAGGCCAAGTTTATGCATGCTTTTAAACAGCTTGATGGATGTACATGAAGAATGACATCTGAATGGATGCATAGACTGAAGGCAGGTCTGAAGCTAAGCAGGCTGGCATTGGGTCACAATTTAAATGGGTGGAAACTTGAAATCTCACATTCCTTGAGTTCTCCTTCATGGTACGCAAGTAGGATGAAATTGTAAACAAAATAAATTCTTATATGTGAGGCACATTTGCACGTGCAAATGATCTTTTGCTTTAACAACAACCAAATGATAAATTTGTAGATCCAAATAAGTTATTAGAAGTTATATTCATGATTAGGGAAATTTTATTGAGAGAATCTTTTACAGATTTTATAACACTTTTAAGACTAAAAGATTTATTATAGTCATAAAAACTCAGTCTAAAATAAATCTATTTCTCATAGGCAGAAATATACACCTGAAAAATGCATGCCTGCTCACATATACGTGTCAGAAATTTGAGACATGGCAAAATCAGAAAGGAAAAACAAACCAAAGTATTTTCTAATATACAACACTTCCTGCCTGCACATGCAATTGGGAGCTAAAACAGTGCTTCTTGGGCTATCTAATATGGGGAACCAGCTTTTAAAGTTATGTTATTCTAACATGCCAGAGAGCGATACCATGCTTATGCCCAGGGGGTACAGTGCTTTCTTTCCATCCTGGAAATTCACTGAGGACTATCAGCCAATGGCTTCTGGACTTGCCGCTAGTGAAGGAACCACCACTCTGAGTAGCACTGCCTATCACACATTTGCTCAGCTTCTCTCACAGAAACAATCCCTCCTCTGTTTTGACTCCCATTGTAGAGGAAACATGAGATATTAAATAAATTGACTGAATGGTGGTAGGGGAGGGGAAAGAATGAAGAACAAAAGGAGGAAGGTTTCCCAGGAGTTCCCAAATGCCACTGCCTGGGCATTGCCTTGGCCTTCCACAGCTCAAATACAATGCATTGAAGGAGGTTGTTTTAAAACCTAGGTGGAAACCTGTTAGGATGAGTCTCATGTTTGGGATGTGGTAACAGAGGGGAATAACCTTTTAAAGAGAAATAGGCCAAACAGGAAAAGTGGAGAAGTAGCATTGTATGTCAGGGATGTTTACACATGTGAAGAGATCCAGGACTTAAATCCTGGATGCCAGCTGGAGAGCATCTGGATAAAAAATAAAGGGGAGGGAAACAACAAGGATGGTGTTGTGGGGGTCTGCTATAGATCCTCAAGTCAGACTGAGGAATTGAATGATGCTTTTCTAGAATAGATGAGCACACATTCAGAAAGGAGAGATGTACTTTCCATTCACATGTTTCTAAACATTTCCTTCTAACTAAACACTCTTCAACTCCTACTTATTATTTCCTGAGACACCTGTACACCTATTCATAAAACTTAATATTTTATCTGAATATCCTTTTAACATTTCCCATAATCCCATATGTTTTACCCTTCAGTTTTCTATACATTTTTCCATTACTTATCTATTCTTAATTCTCTCTTTCTTCTTGAATTTCTATAAGGCAGGTTGCTTAAGATCTCCTTTATTCCCTGTTATTTTAAGAATTTCTCATTTGAGACAAAAACATATATTATAAAGTCTTATTCCAACAATTTCTGGTCTTGCTAACTTTATCATATGTCTGAGATTTCTATGTTTATTATACTTTGATATATATACCAAAACTTTATCCCATTCCTATGTCGAAACATCTTTTAGTTCTATTTTTTGTTGTTGTTCCATCATATCATATAGTTTAGCTATCCACTCATCTGTTTGCACTTCCCTATTCAATTTCCAATATCAGGCATAAATTAATCTTGCCACTGTTAAAATCATCACACATAAGAGATGATATTACCATATATCTTTTCAGTGGCATTATCTAACATGCTCAATAGCATTACTTCCGATTTGAATTCTAACTTAATTTCTAGCATTAATGTTTGATTGAATTTGTTTCCAGTACTTTTTAGCTTTTTCACAAGTCCATGATAAATGAAACCCCAGTTCAACTCCTGCAATGTAGGAGCATACAATTAAAGCACCCTGACAGATTGCCATCCAGCCTCTGTTTAAAAACCTCCAAATAAGGAGACTTCACCACTCTCCGAAGAAGTGTATTCCACTGTCAAACAGCTCTTACTGCCAGGAAGTTCCTCCAAATGTTGAGGTGGAATCTCTTTTCCTGTAGCTTGCATCCACTGTTCTGGATCCTGTTCTCCGGAGTAGAAAATGAGCTTGCTCCATCCTCAGTATGACACCCTTTCACATATTTAAACAGGGCTATCGTAACACCTCTTAACCTTCTCTTTTCCTGGCTAAACATACCCAGCTCCCTAGGTCTCCCCTCATTTATGGCTTCCAGACCCTTCACCATTTTGGTTGCCCTCCTGTAGACATGCTCCAGCTTCTCAACATCCTTTCTGAAGAGTGGTGCCCAGAACTGAATACAGTATTCCAGGTGAGGCTTGACCAAAGCAGAATAGAGTGGTGCTATTACTTCTCTTGATCTAGGCACTATATTTCTATTGATGCAACCTAGCATTGCATTGCCTTTTTAGCTGCCACATCACACTGTTGACTCATGTTCAACTTGTGGTTTACTAGGACTCCTACATCCCTTTCACATGTAGTCTTGTTAAGCCAGGTGTCTCCCACCCTATATCAATGCATTTCACTTTTTCACCCTTAGTGCAGTATGTTACATTTCTCCCTGTTGTTCATTCTGTTAGTTTTGGCTCAGCTTTGTAATCTATTCAGATCATTTTGAATTTTGATCCTCTCCTCTGGGATATTAGCTAGTCCACCAAATTTGGTGTCTTCTGCAAATTTGATAAGCATGCCCCCTATTCTTTCATCTAAGTCGTTGATAAGGATGTTGAATAACACTGAGCATAGGACAGAACCTTGTGGCACCCCACTGGCCACTTCTCTCCAGAATGAAGAGGAGCCATTGCTGAGCACACTTTGGCTTTGGCCAGTCAACCAATTATAAATTACAAATCCATCATAGAATAGAATCACAGAGTTGGAAGAGACCACAGGGGCCATCCAGTCCAACCCCCTGCCATGCAGGAACTCTCAGTCAAAGCATCCCCGACAGATGGCTATCCAGCCTCTGTTTAAAGACTTCCAAGGAGGGAGACTCGACCACACTCTGAGGGAGTGTGTTCCACCGTCGAACTGCCCTTACTGTCAGGAAGTTCCTCCTAAAGTTGAGGTGGAATTTCTTTTCCTGTAGCTTGCACCCATTGTTCCAGGTCCTGTTCTTTGGAGCAGCAGAAAACTCTTAACAAATCCAGCCAAGAAAACTCTGTGATAGGATCACCTTAGGGTTGCCATTAAGTTGGAAACAACTTGAAAGCACACAGCAAGAACAAAACTAAATTAACAACTTTTTCTGTGCTGCAGTCCTTCAAGTATCTGAAATGCCTACCCTGAGGATTGTCTCCTCCAGGGTAAACATACCCCATTACCTTGTCCTTTTCTCACTTATCATCTTTAGTTGTTCTCTTCTGAAATCATTCCAAATTGTATGTCAACACTCTTTCTGAACTGTGGTATCCAGAACCTGACAGAGTACTTACTTCATTAGGTTAGACTCATGAAGACTAAAGTGGCATAATTACTTTGAAGGGACGGAAACTATCATTCTGTTATAGCAATCTAAAATCACACTATTCTTTTCCTCTTTCCTTTTCCATCCAAATCACACTGCTGACCCACATTCAAATTGTGATCAATTATAATTTCAATAGTATTCTCAGATATGCTACTGTAGGACAGCATTATTGTTGAATTCCATTTTGGTCCCAGAATTTGGAATATGAATTTCCTCTGGAAACAATGCTACAACTAAAAATAAAAATGTTTCCTTTCCAATCAAGCTCCTAGTCTCCCTGCTGATTTCTGGTTAAAATTCTGGTTTTAAAATAATCTATAAACTGGGAGTTTATTACATGGGAAAGATTTGAAGTTTAAATGGGGATTATTGTGTAAAAACGTGCATTCGCAGTTAAGATTTTCATACGATATCACCATTAAACTGCCATTATCCTGGGAATATCCCAAGCAAATCATGCAATAGCAATAAAGGTTTGCATATGATGTCACAATGTAAGAGGTTTTTGGCGTTGGAGAGACAGGTGCTATAGGGCGCCCTCGTCATGTGTGAAGGGTGACACTTTCAGATGCCCCTCACCCCTCACACGATGAGGGCGTCAAATTGGCGGCACCCTGTACCGACGGGTGCTGCCATTTTGAGGTGAGGAACGCTTAGCGTCCATACGTCACAGCGCCATAATAATGTCGCGAGTGCTGCGGCTTTTTGTGGGTTCTTTTTGTGCCGCAAGGAAGCTGCACGGTTTGTCTACTGCAGTTTCCTTGCGCAGCAAAACAAGGCACAGGCAGACCACCCTTTTTTGGGTGGTCCATATCCCCCCAAAGTGTCGTTATCCCAGGAATAACCAGGCAATAAACAGCAGGCAATAAACAGCACCATGAATGATTTGCTGCTGTTTATTGCCTGGTTATTTCCGGGATGACTTCTTTGTGTAAAAATCTTAATCACGCCTTAATAGCAACTGCACGATTTTCACCAAATAATCCCCATTTAAACTTCCAACCCCACCCCCGTGTGACAAATGCCTAGCTAGAGTAGATCAGGCCCGAAATTTTGCTGGAAGCCAAGATGACAAAACTGAGGCTGTGACAGTGTGATGACATCATGAGAAGGCATGACTCTTTAGGAAAGACAGTAATGCTAAGAAGGTGGAGGGCAGAAGAAAGAGAGGAAGACAAATGTCAGATGGCTGAACTCACTAGATTATCGCACTATGATCTTATAGCGCTGCTATTTCACTTTTACTGCTTTGGCTGCCTCCTGTTGCATTCTGGGATTTGCAGTTTAATGAGTGGCATTTAGAATTCTCAGCCAGAGCTCTTAGGCCTCATTGAACTGCAAACCCCAGAATGCAACAGGAGGCAGCCAGCCTTCCACCCTACAAGGATTATCATCTTTTTCTAATCACAGTGGGCCATCTACATTTGCCATGAAAGTGGGGGAAAACCTGCAAATTAAAAAACCCAAAACACTTTTTAAACCAAAGAAAATACCTCTGTGGCCATATTTCTGCACTACAGTGATGTTATTCCACTGTTCCTGCTCTGGCTGCTTCCTATTGCATTCTGGGGCTTGTAGTCCAGTGAGGCCTAAGAGCTCTCTGGCTAAAAATTCTAAATGCAGCTCCCTACACTGCAAAGCCCAAAATGCAACAGGAGGCAGCCAGAGTTGAAGTGGAATAGCACCACTATAAGAGTGTGGTGAGATAGGCCCTATCCACCCTGATGGAATAATCCACTTTAAGACTGCTTTAACTGCCTTGGCTCACTGCTAGGGAATGTTGGGAACTGTAGTTTTGTGAGACACTGGGACTTCTCTGTCAGAAAGAGCTCTGGTGCCACAATAAATCCAAGTTTTGGGGGGGGGGGGTCAAACTCAATTATTTCTGTAGTGCACATGCAGCCAGTTACAAAGAACAGTAACAGCCCAAATCCTCCAAAACAAAGGAAGCATCCTCCTTTTCCAGGACATGTCCTACATTTCAACCTTCTGTTCAGGAGGAATTCTGAAATGTCCTCCATTTGGAGCCTTGGCTCAATGCTTGGAAATCCTGAGAATCCATCCACCATCCAGAGGGAGAGAAAGGCAAGCCAGCTCCATCAGGCCTAAGCAGTAGAAGGGCCTTCCCTCCAGTCCATCTGCTGTGGCCCAGCCCTCTGAGGGAGAGAAGATCTGCTGGACATTTCCCCTTCCTCACTGCCATTCCCTTTGTTGCCAACTTCTGGGGAGTCACCAGTTTTGAAATCCCTTCACTGGCAGCCAATTAGTTTCCGGGCAAGGTACAAGGTGTTGGTGATTACCTTTAAAGCCCTACATGGCTTGGGTTCCTTAAGGGAGTGCCTTCTTCCGTACTATCCGTCCCGCACTCTAAGGTCATCGGGGAAGAATCTACCTCAGCCAATAAAATCTATGCTAACTTCAGTCACCCTGAGGGCCTTTTCCATTGCAGCTCCGAAGCTATGGAATGACCTGCCCAAGGAGATCCGCGACATTTCTACTCTTACAGCCTTTAAGAAGGCTCTTAAGATGGATCTCTTCCAGCAAGCCTTCCCTACCTAGTTCCTCTCCCCATTTACTGTGACTTACATCACTCTGTCCAACAATTCTTCTCTTAAATTAATGAGAAGAATTAAATTAAATTTAATTGAAATTATATTCTGGCCTCAAAAAGAAGAGCCCTCCCTCTGCCCCAGTTGTCATCATCAGACCTGGGAGGGAGTGAAAAGACAGGCCCAATTTCCATCAGGCCTAACTGAATTTACCGTAACTCACATCGCTCTCTTTTATTTTACTGTATTTTATTTATTTTTGTATTTTATTTTATTCTCTTTATTTTTATTGTTGTAACCCGCCCAGATTCCTTGTGATTGGGCAGGCTATAAATAAGTAATCATTATTATTATTTAATCAATAATTTAATCGATTTCTTTCCCGAGATTAATGTCTTCGAGGCTTGTAGGCAACAGTGGTCTTTTCTCTTTAGGGGCCATTCACATTACCTTTTACCCTGGTTTTGAAATCAATTCTTCCACATGAAGTTCATATTGGGCCTGATTCTGTCACAATCCATGTCAAGGCTTGCACAAGGAAATGCCCATTACCACGAGTTATCGGGATCCGGGCTAAAATCCGTCTTTTCTGAAAAGACCCGGGTTCTGCGAAATATGAACTTGCCCTCGATTATGATCGGGGCAAATTCAGGGAGGGATTAAGGTCAGAGGGCGGGCAGAGGTCAGAGCATTCCCTCCCCTCATCGGAGGGAAGGGGGAGGAGGAAAGAGCCGAAGGAAAAAGGGGGATCTGGAGGCAAAGTGACAGGAGGCAAAAAGGGGGTGACTGATGGAATCAATTCAGGGCAGGTCAGGGCGCTACAGCAAGGGAAGCCTCTGCTATCCGGCAGAGACCTTTTTCCTTTGGATTTTATTTTTTTTAATTATTTTTGGCAAAAAATGTGCATGTTTTTTGCTAAAGATAGATAGATAGATAGATAGATAGATAGATAGATAGATAGATAGATAGATAGATAGGCCTGTTACAGACTGCCAGAATAAAGCTGCTTTGGGTCTCTTTGGAGGTATGCTGTTTAAATGATGCATGCATCTTAAGAATCCAGAAGCTGCACCAAAAGCTGCACTCCAGTGCTTAGGAATGGAGTGTGGCTTTGGTGCGACCTCCGAACTCTTAGGACCCATGCATCATTTAAATAGCATACCTCCAAAGAGACCCAAAGCAGCATTATTTTGTCTGTCTGTAACAGGCCATAGATAGATAGATATATCGTGAGCAGGAACAAGGGTCAATTCAGGGCAGGTCAGGGGGCCACAGCAAGGGAAGCCTCTGCGATCCAACAGAGACCTTTTTCCTTCGGATTTTATTTTTTTTAATTATTTTTGGCTGTCTATGCGCATATTCTTTCCTTTGGAATGACTGCTGCAATGCCAATGAATGTTACAATTCGAATGTAATGTTGCAACTTGGCAAATTGATACAGCTTTTGCTAATGTCTCTAAGGAATTCAGGGGTAGCCTAGGGAGAGCAAAAAAAATGCATCCTTTCCTGGCATTCCAAGGTGAAGAATTATTATTATTGTTGTTGTTATTATTATTATTATTACCTGTGCATGAGGAATTCTGGGGTGGAAAGAAGTGGAGGATACAGGATGTATTAGCTCGCATTTTGGGGTTCAAAATGGGGCCAAGGGCAGATCATAACTTACAACACTGACCAAATGCCTACAACACACACACACACACCAGAGGTTTTTAAATTTGACAAGTGGTGCCTGGTCCTTTAAAAAAAAAAAGGAGGAGTGGAAAGCACCCTTCTGATGCCCCTATCAGTGCTGGAAACGTCACCTATGACCATCGCGGAACTTTGATTGACAGCCAGGCACCTTCACCTTAAACCCAAATTCTCCAAGAGGGCATTTGTGTTAAAATGCCCGATTGGTAGTCAGCACTTGCTTCCGGAGAGATTCGGGCTGGGCCCCCCCCCCCAATTTGCCCAGTTCCTTCTGGAGCAATGCCACCAGAGTGAATGAGGCCTTAGATTGTAAACCTGAGGGGGGGTGTCTAATTAACAATTTGTAAGCCGTTCTGATAGCCTTTTGGCTGAATCATAGAATCATAGAGTTGGAAGAGACCGCAAGGGCCATTCAGTCCAACCCCTTTCTGCCATGCAGGAAATCTCAATCAAAGCATCCCCGACAGATGGCCATCCAGCCTCTGTTTAAAGACTTCTAAGGAAGGAGACTCCACTACACTCTGAGGGAGTGTGTTCCACTGTTGAACAGCCCTTACTGTCAGGAAGTTCCTCCTAATGTTGAGTTGGAATCTCTTTTCCTGGAGCTTGCATCCATTGTTCCGTGTCCTGTTCTCTGGAGCAGCAGAAAACAAGGTTGCTCCCTCCTCAATATGACATCCCTTCAAATATTTAAACAGGGCTATCATATCACCTCTTAACCTTCTTTTCTCCAGGCTAAACATCCCCAGCTCCCTGAGTCGTTCCTCATAGGGCAAGGTTTCCAGTCCCTTCACCATTTTAGTTGCCCTCCTTTGGACATGTTCCAGTTTCTCAATGTCCTTTTTGAATTGAGGTGCCCAGAACTGGATACAGTATTCCAGGTGGAGCCTGACCAAAGCAGAACAGAGTGGAGTATAAATAAATAAATATTACCATAAATTATACCATTAATTAAAATAAACATATTATTAATATTATAATATTACATCAATATTAACTGTAGTTGTGTGAGACACTGAGCCTTCTCTATGCAGAAAGAGCTCTGGTGGTGCCACAATAAACTACAATTCCCAGAATTCCCTACCACTGAGCCAGGGAAGTTAAAGTGGGTCGTTTCTGCAGTGTGTTTCGGATTGTAATGTGGTCTGTTGGGGGACCTGGAGAAATAACCCGGTTTGGCAGCGCTTTAATTGTTTGTCTGGTTGAAAGCAATGGAATCCTGGGAGTTGGAGTTCCTTGCTGGCCCAGAACCCACAGCAAACTCAAACTCCCAGAATTCCATTGCCTTGAGCCAAAGCCAGAGTTAAAGCGGGAGCGAGCCTAGAGTGTGGCTGCTGGAGGTGTGTCGCGGTTACCTCTTCTGGTTCATGGGGGCCACGGGGGTCCACTGTCGGAGGCAGGGGTTGTAGCAGTGGGCGGCGGCCACCTCGTGGCTGGTGAGGCGGAGGCCCCCGGCCAGGAAGAGGTAGTTGTCCAGCACCGCCGCCCCGGAGCCCCTGACGCTGCCCAGGGCCGGGGGTAGAGAGCCCGGCAGCGCCACCCACCGCCGGGGCCCCTCCTCGTAGCTCAGCATGGAGGGGCCCTGGGCGCCCTCCTCCGCCTCTGCCGCCTCCCCGGGGAAGGAGCCGAGGGCCAAGAGCGCGGAGGGTCCCCTCATGCGCCGCTCCCGCAGCTGCTGCCTGAGGAGCGGAGGAGGCCGGGCCTCGGGGCAGCGCAGCACTTGGTGGAAGCGGGCCGCCATGAAGTCCAGGGCCGCCTCCTGGAGGTCTCCGAGGCCGTAGATCTGGGCCAGGCGGAGGAGGCGGAGGCAGTTGGGCAGACGGAGCCGGGAGCGGAGGCGGCGGAGGAGAGGGGTCACCTGCAGGAAGGAGGCCGCCTCCACCAGCGCCTCCAGCGGCCCTGGGCCCGCTGCCTCCTCCTCGCCTTCCTCCTCCTCCTCCTCCTCCTCGAGGCGGGAAGTGCGGATGAACTGGAGTACCATCTCCAGGCCCTCGGGGCTCAGCCCCCCTCGCAGCCGCTGCACCTCCACGGAGCCCCCCTCGGCCTCGGCCTCCCGCATCCCCGAGCGGTAGAGGGCCCCGAAGAAGTCGCTCTGCTCCAGCAGCTTCCTCTTGCTTACCGGGAAGCGGCGCTCCCCCAGCAGCACCTCCACCATCACCGCCCCCTCCTCCTCCTCCTCCTCCTCCTCAGGGCCCTCGGCCCCGGCCCCCTCCACCGACATCGCCCCCCAGGCCTCCCCTCCCTCGCCCAGACACAGCCACTGAACCCAGGGAAAGGCCCTAAAAGGCAAAGGGGAAGCGGGGCGGGCTTCTCTCTGGACCCGCCCTTCCTTCCTTCCTTCCTTCCCTTGGACTGCTAGGGAGGGAACCTCACATAAAAACGAACAAGGCCCCACCTGCACTACAGACGTTGTTGTTGTTGTGATTACCTGCCCTGTAGTTGGTTCCTATTTATGGTGACCCTAAAGGGAAGCTGTCATGGGGTTTCCTTGGCAAGACAAAAGGAAATTCAACACAGAGAAAAGTAAAGTACTGCACTGAGGGCGGAAAAATGAAATGCACAGATAAAGGATGGGTGACACCTGGCTGAATAAAACTACATGTGAAAGGGATCTAGGAGTCCAAGTAGACTACAAGTTGAACATGAGTCAACAGTGTGTGATTCGGCAGCTAAAAAGGCCAATGTGATTTTAGGCTGCATCAATAGAAGTATAGTGTCTAGATCAAGGGAAGTGATAGTGCCACTGTATTCTGCTCTGGTCAGGCCCCACCTGGAATATTGTGTCCAGTTCTGGGCGCCACAATTCAGAAAGGACATTGAGAAACGAGCGTGTTCAAAGGAGGGCGACTAAAATGGTGAAGGGTCTGGAAACCATGCCCTATAGAATCATAGAGTTGGAAGAGACCACAAGGGCCATCCAGTCCAACCCCATTCTGCCATGCAGGAAATCCAAATCAAAGCATCCCTGACAGATGGCCATCCAGCCTCTGTTTAAAGACCTCCAAGGAAGGAGACTCTATCACCCTCCGAGGGAGTGCATTCCACTGTCGAACAGCCCTTACTGTCAGGAAGTTCCTCCTAATGTTGAGGTGGAATCTCATTTCCTGCAGCTTGCATCCATTGTTCCGGGTTCTGTTCTCTGGAGCAGCAGAAAACAATCTTGCTCCCTCTTCAATATGACATCCCTTCAAATATTTAAACAGGGCTATCATATCACCTCTTAACCTTCTCTTCTCCAGGCTAAAAAATCCCAGCTCTAGTCACCTAAGGCTTCCTTTTAGAAAGCAATTCAGTATTAAGAAATCTGTCGGGTATGCTTTGACTGAGAGTTCCTGCATGGCAGAATGGGGTTGGACTGGATGGCCCTTGTGGTCTCTTCCAACTCTAGGATTCTATGATTCTAAATCCTTCCTTTATATTTTTAATTTCTTTAATTCTTGATACTTCAGGACAAGGCCCTGCAGAATGTAGGACATTCCAGAAAAATGGGGGACATGATTAAATCAAAGCTCAAAACCCTCCTATAGATATAAATGAATGTTTCTAACTAGATTACTGCACTACACTCTTACAGTGCTGCTATTCCACTTTAACTGCTCTGTCTGCCTCTTGTTGCATTCTGGGATTTGCATCTTAAGGAGGGGCATTTAGAATTCTCAGCCAGAGGGCTCTTAGGCCTCACTGAAATACAAGCCTCAGAATTAACTATCATGTATTGGCCTTAAATAAACGAATAATGCAAAAACAAAAAATCTACAACATGTATAATGTATAAACATTTCTAATGATAAACTAAAAGTATGTTGGTGCTTTACAAAGATCTGTTAGTATTCCATCATTAACCTGTAGAGTAAAATAACTTCCATTGATTGTTACAAAAATCAGTAATTCAAAATAGAATGAAATGCATGTAACAAAATCTACTTTTGTAAACTAAGGGTCCCAATGGGACCATTGCCAGACAAAGTACACTTTTTTGAGAGTCTTGATGGGAGCACTTTGGCAAACTAAGGCCTGATACAGACAGGCCAAAATAAAGCTGATTCGAGTCACTTTGGAGGTATGGTGTTTCAATGATGCATGTGTCCTAAGAGTCTGGAAGCTGCACCAAAGGTGCACTCCAGTCCTTAGGACTGGAACATGGCTTTGGTGTGGCTTCTGGGCTCTTAGGACACATGTATCATTTAACCAGCATACCTCCAAAGTGACTTGAAGCAGCTTTATTTTGGCCTGTCTGTATAGGGCCCCAAAGTCACTGAAAGGTCAATACATTTTGATTTATGTTAGTATATGGTGTTAGGGGTTTTTTTTTGGGGGGGGGAGCTTAATTTTGCATTGATTCAATTCCTTATGTATTTTCTTGTGGTTTTTCTGGTTTTCTTGTTTATCCAAGGTAGATGTTGAGGTGTTATATCTCTTGTGACCTAATTCACAGCCCATGCAAAAGCTGAACAGGTTGAGACATTTCTCTTTACCAGTGCATTAAGCCTCTGTTAGTTAATTCCTTGGGGTTACTTTCTTAAATCACTATCTAATGTAAAACTCCACTGTTCAGTGAAAAGACAAGAGAAACATCTTAGTATAGAAGTAAGCAGCAAAGCCCTATGTAAATAAGCCCAGACAAGCACAAAACAGATAAAAATTCACATCATACAGAAGTTAAAAATATAATTAAACTATGAATAGAATTAAAATCAATTAAATGTATGACCATTAGAAATAAAAATAATGAATTTAAAACAATACAGCTACCTGTGAAATGCTCTTTTCTCCTAGAGGAGTAGGTCATCAAGGGCCTGAAATAAAAAGGTCTTCCCCTGAAATTCTTCTTTAGACCTCGGTGAGATCAAATATCTATCTGGCTACTGATACAAAAGGAACATGGGCTAAATGCAAAGACAACATTGGGACAACACAGAGTTTCTCTTTCTCTACGGATCAGTCTCTTTACTGAGGTTACTGAAGAACACTTCCAGTTGTGCAACATGTAACAGAGATACGTCTTATAGCAAAGTGTGGTTCTCCAAAAGTTGTTGAACTGTAAATCTAATCATTCCTCCCTTTGACTGGGAGGGGGGTGTAATCTATGGCTGATGTTCAACAAAACTATGCCCACCCTTCTCATTTGGCAACTTGAAAAGGGGCATTTTTGAAAGGGCTCCCCATATTGTTCTGCCAATGAGTGAATTTCTGGGCACCAATATTTAGCACCAGATTTACTGAACTCTGTGTAGATTATAATTGTCTTTCTGCTCTATTAATGTTGCCGCCTTACAGTCGCATATCAAGTATATTTGACAATAGATGTGGATCATTTTTTAACTCACCCTCATCTCTACAACAAAAATATTAATAATTATGAAATAAAACAAACAGATATAGAATGGGTGACACCTGATTGACAACAGTACATGTGAATGGGATCTAGGAATCTTAGTGGACCACAGGCAGTAATGTGATGTAGCAGCGAAGAAAACCAAGGCAATTCTAGGCTGCCTCCCATAAGGACATAGTGTCTAGAAGATCAAGGGAAATAATAGTGCCACTCTATTCTGCTTTGGTCAGGCCTCACCTAGAATAATGTGTCCAGTTCTGGTACTAGGATGTTCAGAAGCTGGAGTGTGTTCAAAGGGGGATGACTAAAATGATGAAGGGTCTGGAAACCATGCCCTATGAGGAACAAATTGGGGAGCTGGGTACGTTTAGCCTGGGGAAGAGATGGTTAAGCGGTGATATGATAGCTCTGTTTAAATATTTGAATGGGTGTCATATTGAGAATGGAGCAAGCTTGTTTTTTGCTGCACCAGAGAACAGGACCCAGAGCAATGGATTCAAGATACAGGAAAAGAGAATTCCATCTCAACATTAGGAAGCATTTCCTGACAGTAACAGCTCTTTGACAGTGGAACACACTGTGATGTTTATCACACTATGCTCTTAAAGAGGTACTATTCCAGTGTGACTCCTCTAGCAGCCTCCTGTTGCATGCTGGGATTGGCGGTTTTAAGGAGCTGAACTTCTCTGCCTGAGAATTCTAAATACCCCTCCTTAAAACTGCCAATCCCAGCATGCAACAGGAGGCAGCTAGAGGAGTCACACTGGAATAGTACCTCTTTAAGAGCATAGTGTGATAAACATCACTGGAGTGTGGAGGAGTCTCTTTCTTTGGAGGTTTTTAAACAGAGGCTGGATGGCTATCTGTCAGGGATGCTTTGATTGAGACCACAAGGGCCATCCTGTCGGGAGCAAGTTCAGAGGAGGGATTTAGGTTGGAGAGTGGGCAGAACCTTCCCTCCCCTTCATCGGGGCGAAGGAGGAAGAGGAGGAAGAGGAAGGAGACGGAGGAAGGATGCAAAAAAGGGCAATTGGGGTGACAGGATGCAAAGAGCAATGGGGTGACTGACAGGGGATGCAAAGGGCAGTCAGAGGCAGGGCAGAGGGGGGAACTGAAGAAAGGGTGCCAAGAGTGACAGAGGAGGGAGAAGGAGGATGAAGGAGCTGAGGGGAAGAAGGGGGCCATGGAGGGCAATCTTGGAGGAGAAGGAAGGAGCAGGATGAAGGGTGAATTCAGGGCAAGTCAGAGGGAGGGCACAGAACGGAGCAAGCCTCCGCCTTTGCACCAGGCAGCTTTCTCTCTCTTTTTAATTTTTTTCAAATTATTTTTGGCAGACTATGCATATGTTTTTTACTACAGGAAGATAGATATATAGATAGAATGTGGCTGCCTGCCTGTTCACTTTCCCTTTCATTTCCTTGCTTCCAGCAGCATGGCACTTTGCAGGAGGCTTTTTTTCTTTGTGAATGCTACAATGCAAATGTTACAAACGTTTCTCTTTCCAATTTGGCAAATTGATACAGAATGCCTTTGCTACTGTCTGAAAGGAATTCAGGGGTAGCTGAGGGAAAGCAAAGGATGCATGGCATCCTTTTCTGGCATTCCAAGGTGAGGAATTAATTATTATTATTATTATTATTATTATTATTATTATTACATGTGTATGAGGCATTCTGGGATGGCAAGGAGGGAGGATGCAGGATGCAGAGATGGCATTAGATTGCATTTTGGGGTTGAAAATGGGGCCAAGGGAAGATTAATAACCTGCAGTGACCCAAATATCCACAACACACACACACACACACACACAGAGGTTTTAAATTTTTAAATTTACGCATACTGGCACCTGTTTTTTTTAAAAAGGGGGGAGGGGGAAATCACCCATCCGGTTGCCCAATCGTTGTAAGAATTTCCCTTCCCCCCCTTTTTTTTTTTTTAAAAAAAAAACAGGTGCCAGTATGCGTAAATTTAAAAGTTTAAAACCTCCTCTGTGTGTGTGTTGTGGATATTTGATGACAGCAGAAGAGAATTTGATTGACAGCAAAGGAGCCTTTTTTAACACTGGTTCAGCAAATGAGAACTCTCCCCAGAGCTACATGGCATTCAGGGTTAAATCACCCTGAGGTAAATAGTGGGCACTTGCTTCCGGAGAGATTCGGGGGGAGGGCATCCGGATCTACCCAGTCCCATCCAGCGCAAATAGCTCAGTATGAATGGGGCCTGAGTTGTAAGACCTTTGGTATACTTGAAGGCAAGTCTGCAAGAGTTCAGAGTTACATACTGAAGCACTAATTTAGGCAAAAACCTATAATGATGCTAAGCAGCTTAAAAGACAGCTAGTATTCCTCCCACCCAGCCCAATATGGGAATTCTGAGTGAAAAATAAAAGGGGAAAAAAGATAGAAGGAAAGAGTACAGCTCTGGAAAAATATTCCAAACTAACAACTTGATATGCTGGGAATACTGATGAATAGAAAATTGTTGGATCACTGTGTATATTATCTTTCAGTTTTTTCAGCCAACAGCCTCCTTCTAGGAGAGTACACAGGATAAAGGATAGTCCAATTTGATTAGGAATTAATACAGTGCAGTAAATTTTGTAAATCATGCCGGAGGAAGCAGATAAGTTTTTGTTTGTTACAGAACACTTTAACTCCCTGTGTATTGCTTTCTCTTTTTGTCTTCCATTTTTAACGTGCAAAAGGTTTGCAGGTGCCTGCTCTCAGGTATATTTAGGAGGCAAAAGCAAAGCCAGCTTCTTTTCACAGAACATATTCTCCACGGATCAAGGAGTTTCACAATCACCAAGGCACAGAAAGGCAGCATGTGTTCTCAGAGGATAACTGTGATACCGAATCCTTTTCGGGCTACAGGCAAAAGGTTGAAGAATGGAATTCCTTTGTGCCTGCATCAGGTGAAGAGGGCTCCTTAGCACTCGAAATCCAGGGTCAGGCAGAGAGCAAACTGTGGGCTCATTCCTTTAGCGTCAAGCACTTATGAAGGATTTTTGTTCTGAACAGAGAACAGTAGTGTCTTATTGCTTGCAATGGAGGTCACTATGCTCTCCTTATTATTACAACATTGCATTATCAAGATGGACAAGACATAGTTAATCCAAAATGCTTGGAGTTACCCTCCAAAAAGGTAACTTGGGCACGTTACAGACCCTCCCTTAGGGGCGGCCTGTAGGCGCACCTTTCCCCACCAGATCGGGGCCTCAGCGGCCAGAGCAGCAGCCGCTGAAGCCCCGATTCGCCGCTTTCCAGGCTGCTGGGAAGCAGCAAAAGGCCCCTTCCCCGCAGCCTGGAAAGGGGTGTCCTTGGGGCTTGAAGCCCCAAGGACACCTCGCAGCGGCGGGGAGAAGTTCTCCTTTGGTCCACTGGGCGCAGCCGTCTAAAGGCTGCGCCCAGCGGACCAAACCAGGAAGGAGCTCCGAAACGGAGCTCCTTCCGGGGTCACGAAGACGGCACCCTAGGCGCCCAGCCGCGACCCCAATATGTCACAACCACGCCGCCTCGTTTGGAGGCGGCGCGGCCATGACGTATCGGCGGAGGACGTGTGGAACGGCTGCTGTCATTTTGTGCGCGCACAGCGCGCACTAGGGTTAGGGCGGTGCAGAAGCACCGCCCCGCCTTAACCCTAGTACGCGCTCCACGCGTACTTTTAAGCCTGTCTATAACGGGCCTTGGGCTGCATTGTGGCACCAGCTCAACCAATGCCCTGCTCACCCAGAGCCGTATCACATTATTAAATAAACCCTGAAGACCACATGTCCCAGACAGCTTTTCACCATATAGGAGATATTAAGTTGAGAATATATGTATGTGATCAAGTCTTCAAATATCTGGATTCTGTTCTGTCTGCCCCAAAGCATATTGGTTGTCACTAAATAACTCCAGTGCAAAAGCCTATGCTGACTTACTTAGGAGTATGCCCTCTTAAACTAAGAAGCTTACATCTGTGTAAATATGCATATTGCACTGCAAGATCTCCAGATGATTAAATCAATTTAAAATATGGAGCTCTGATGTCGGCTTCACTCCAAAGGCCAATTGGTGTTTCTTTCCTTAATATCAAAGCCAAATTAGATGTGTAATTGAATCTCTAGACAAGATAGATGTGCTCCTGGTCAGTTGAAAGGCAAATCAGAGAACAGGGATTTAGCCTGTTCAGGATGGGGTTTCATTCCCTCTGAAGACATAGCACAGCTTGGCTGTGTTCCTGGATTCAGCTCTGAGCATGGAAGCCAAGGTTTCAGTGGTGGCTAGGAGTGAATTTCCACAGTTAAAGCTTTTGCACCACCTGTACCTATTCCTTGAGATGTCAGATCTGGCCACAGTGACACATGCCTAAGGATGCATCTACACTGGAGAATTAATGCAGTTTGACACCACTTTAACTGCCATGGCTCAATGCTATGGAATTCTGGGATTTGTAGTTTTGTGGTATATTTAACATTCTCTGTCAGAGAGCTATCAAGTGCCACGACAAACTACAAATCCTAGGATGCCATAGGATGGAGCCATGACAGCTAAATCACTGTCAAACTAAATTAATTCTGCCGTGTGGCAGGTGCCTTACAGCTGAAACAGACAACCCCAAAGGTGATGCAGCAGCTAAAAAGGCCAATGCAATTTTAGGCTGCATCAATAAAAGTATAGTGTCTAGATCAAGAGAAATAATAGTGCCACTATATTCTGCTTTGGTCAGGCCCCACCTGGAATATTGTGTCCAGTTCAGGGCGCCACAATTCAAAAAGTACGTTGAGAAACTGGAGTGTGTCCAAAGGAGGAAGACTAAAATGGTGAAGGGTCTGGAAACCATGTCCTATGAGGAACAACTGAGGGAGCTGGGGATGTTCAGCCTGGAAAAAAGAAGGTTAAGAGGTGATATGATAGCCCTGTTTAAATATTTGAAGGGATGTCATATTGAGGAGGGAGCAAGCTTGTTTTCTGCAGCTCCAGAGAACAGGACCCGGAGCAATGGATGCAAGCTGCAGGAAAAGAGATTCCACCTCAACATTAGGAAGAACTTCCTGACAGTAAGGGCTGTTCGACACTGGAACACACTCCATCGGAGGGTAGTGGAGTCTCCTTCTTTGGAGGTCCTTAAGCAGAGGCTGGATGGCCATCTGTCAGGTATACTTTGATTGGGATTTCCTGCATGGCAGGGGGTTGGACTGGATGGCCCTTGTCGTCTCTTCCAACTCTACGATTCTATGAAGAAGTTGAGAGAATGTGATTTGCTCCAGTTCAACCAGTTGTTTCGATGCCTGAGGAGGGATTCAACCCTAGGTCCTCCAGAGTCCAACACACAAACCACTACATCTTTCTCTGTTTAAATTTTGGAGAAAGATCATTTAGATCAAGGAGAAGAGAGATTCAGAAGAGTTTTCCCTTACTGAGACAGGTAGCAGAGTTGGAACAGATGGAAAATGTTAACATCCCTCTCCCGCCCCAACTCAGTGCCATGCCTCATCACACCTTCATTCCAAAGCCAAAAAATGCAGTGAGGGAAGTTGATATATTTAGAGGAAGTTTGCCATTGCCTTCCCCTGAGACTGAAAGCATATGACGTGCCCAATATCACCCAGTGGGTTTCATGGCCAAGCGGGGAATCAAACCCTGGTCTCCAGAGTCGTAGTCCACCACTGAAACCACTATACCACACCGGCTTGGGTTAACTGCATTGGGCTAAACCTTGTATAGACTCAAATGGTCTGTATAAGGCAGCTTCCTATATTTTGCAAAATTATCTTCTCATTAAAAATCACAAATAACTTCAAGCTATTATAAATTTTTTCACCATCAGTCCGTGATGACTGAGCATGCTCAGACCTCACTGGGTCATAGGGGAGGTGAGTTCCTCACACTTTGTGGGTTTTTTCCCTAAAGTTTTCTTGTACAAGAGAGTCCAGACCCAATATCAGGGGTGGGTGGGGTAGAGTTGGGGTAAGGTTGCACATGTGTGTGTACGTGCATATGTTTACACAACTCCATGCATCTCTCTGCCCAGCCCAGACAGACACAACCCCCTTTCCCACAAGAGAAAGACTGAGACTGAGATCAGTCACACTCATTATTATAGTGCTATTATCGCACTTTAAGTGCTATTGCTACTGCCAGTGATGTCCCCATGTTTTTTTGGGGGGGGGCACTGCCAGTGGGGTGGTGGCAGCCAAAAGGGCACACTGGCCATCCAGGCTTCGTTGTGGCGTGCTCCACACCTGGTCCTATGGTCCCAACCTTTCCCCTCTGGAAGGTCACCCAGGGCTGGAGCAGCCAGCAAGTGTATATGTGCACCGCTCCTCCCCAAAAGTGTAGGAGGGCTTCACCAGTGTCACTCTTCTTCTGGGTGTCACCGGGTGCAATCCACCTCCTCCCCACCCCTGTGATGCCACTGGGTACCATCTGTGGGATTCTGAGGTTTGTAGTTTAATGAGGCCTAAGAGCTCTGTGGCTGAGAATTCTAAGTACCTCCCCTGAACAGCAAATCCCAAGGTTCCACAAGAAGCAGCCATAGCAATTAAAGTGGAATAATAGCACTACAACAGTGAAAAGCAAGAGTTTAAACAGTCATTATCCTGTGAAAACTGTGCGAACGTGGTGAAGATTTTCACACAACCTTGTGATTAAAGAGGACTTATCCTGGCAATAACCTGGTAATAACCAGCAACAAATCATTCACAGATGATAGCTGGCTGAAAATAGATGAGCTCTTGTGCATATTACAAATGGATTAAGTGATTTGTATTAGGCAGAAAATGAAATGCACATGTTGATGGAATCTGTGGAAAGGTTATGGAATTCTGAATAAATTATCAAGTTCTGAAAGTAAGCACCACATCTTCTCTGCTGCAAAATAACCTTTTTCCCCATTAAAAATCTTTTCCTGATTCAGCTGTCTTTGACTCATTGGCAGGAAAAGGGTTAAGCTCCAGTCACCAGATCTGAACAGGGCAAAGAACCTCAGCTGCCATTCTCCCTGGATGCAGGGCTGTGTGTCTACAAGGGGAGCAGTCACCTTACTAACAGTTAACAATCTCAGTTGCTTTTACAAATGGATTACCACAAATCTGACAATAGTATTAATGCATGAATTTGGGAAATGATCTGTTTGTATGTGTTGGAAATATTGCAGGATAGTCTGCATTTTTTTTATTTTTTTATTTTTTTTGCCAACAAAGTATTTCTTTCGGCCTTTCTCTGTAGAGAACAAGAAACAGCAACTCCAGAGAGTTCAGGTAAGAAAAGTGATTCTATACTTTGGGCTGAGTTTTGCAATAGCCATGTTTGTTTGGGTTTTTAAAAAAGAATCTCTTCCATCTCACCTATCTTCGGCCAAGGCAGAAGATAAAATATTGAATTTCAGGAAAATATTAGTGGTTTCTTTTAAAATCTTTCACTTGAAGATGCAGGCTAAGAAGTAAAGGTCTGAAGAGAAACAAGAGAATTATGAATCAAAGCTTTGTTGCGGTACACAGAAATCTCATTGCAAATCTTCTTACAAGTAGTAATGGGATAAGTTTGAACCATAAAAGGAAAGTACAGTAGGGATAAAATGAATGAGGCTGCAATCTTATCCCTTCTTACTTGGAAGCAAGCCTTTGAACTCAGTGGGACTTACTATAAAAAGACATTTAGAAGATTGTACTGAGTTAACAGTGAATATCTAATGCTATTATAAAATCAAAACTGAATGCTGATATCAAGTGATACCACTACTGGCCAATTTCATGTAATGGCTTATAAAATTATGAATTTGTTGTAAAGTCAACTTGGTACTACACCAAGAAGCTTCTGTTCATTTTGTAGAGTGAGCAGTAGCTGTACTGTTCACTCAAAAACTGTGCAGATTAGTTTTTATTCACTTGAAAAACATATCTTCATTTATCAATCAATTTAATTCCAGTCATCAGAGGTTAGTGCTGATACTTCTGTAGACAAAATGTCACTATGCATATAGGTGACAAGTATCTACAGGCTTGGGGTGAGGGAGGACCCAGTTTGCAGATATACAAGAAAACTTTAGGGGGGAAAAATTAAGTGTGGGAAACTCACCTCCACATAGTTCACTGAGGTCTGAGCTTGCTCAGTCGGCATAGAATGAGGGTTTAAAATTTTGGGTAGGAGCAAGAATGGATGGCGTGTTGTAGAGGAAGGCCTGGGTGACTGAATAAAATAAAGAGGAGCCCTTCTGTAGCCAAAATCTATGTAGGGGAATTTTACTTAGCTTAAATTGAGAGGGGGTCAGCTACAAGGACCCTACAAAATTGTCTCCCGCCTATATATCAAGAGACCAGTGAATCTGAGAAATGATGCAGAGGCAAACTTCTCCAATTAAAGTATGGCCTGTTACAGACTGCCAAAATAAAGCTGCTTCGGGTCTCTTTGGAGGTATGCTATTTAAATGATGCATGGGTCCTAAGAGTCTGGAGGTTGCAACAAAGCCACACTCCATTCCTAAGCACTGGAGTGCAGCTTTGGTGCAGCTTCCGGATTCATAGGATGCATGCATCATTTAAACAGCATACCTCCAAAGAGACCCCAAGCAGCTTTATTTGGGCAGTCTGTAACAGGCCTATATTTTATTTAAAAGGTAAAATCACACAGCAGTTCACTATCACACATTCATTCAAGGGTCAGGAAATCAGGGGTAAGTTTGGAAAAGGTTTGAGGCAGAACTACGGGTGATACTTACTGCAGATGAGGCTTGCTTCTGGAATCCAACTGGGTGAAGTAGGATGAGACACAGCCGTTCTGAGAGCGTTGGATGAACGGAAGTGCCAGAGCTAGACTAGAGATCACAGTGACATAGAGTCCCCATGAAATCTAAACTAACACACTGATAGGAGTTTTCCGGGGTTTTTAAGGGTGGAAACTAGCCGCTGGACAAAGGTGTTGAATTGTATGGGGTGAGGTAATCTAGTCTGTCAATAATCAAGGGAAATGGGAAGGGATAGCCAGCTCATCAGGTGATACATTTAGACAATCATCATCCATTCTTCTGATTAGTAGAGGTGATGATGATTCCATTAATGACTCCCAGACTACCTGTTGGCGAGTCCAAGGGGTATTGTTCTCAAGAGGTCCCATGGGGCTGACCTCACCAGGGTGTAATGTGTACATGTCCCATCGCTTTGGGAATTATGGCAGGCTGCAAAGCAGCGTCCATCTGGGGTCATGTGGAATACCACACATGCCAAAATTCAGAAAAAATGCACTATGGCTAACACTTCACACTAACATTTTGTTGCTACATCCATTTAAATTGATTTCTTTGTATGCACTGTTATGTATCCTTTCAGATTATAGTGCTTAATGGAATAAAAAGTAAGTCAATTGCCTTATTTATATAACCAGACTAGGACAGTTGGGTCCATTGCAAGGTAACACAATTCAAACTCCAGAAACAGTGGCAGACATGGTTGATAACAAATTTTAATTTCAGATGTTGTAGGACTTGAAATGCACACCTCTAGCCCAAGTACTATTTCATAGTAGGTAAAATACTGTTATTTCAAGAATACATATAGAAAGCAGGCAAAGCAATTTTTAAAAGACTACTTTCTGGCAGTTTTATTCTGTTGCAGAAACTGGGAAGACTTGTGCTGTTATCAGCTCAGCATTAGCAGAAAGATGTGCAATCTATCTTTTGAAAGTCTTATCAGTTAAAATGACAGGAGAAGCTGTATGACTCCAGGAGAATTTTCGTGTGAAGTTCAGAGTAATTTTTGCTTAGGCTAACTTTGGCTGCATCTGCTCTGCAAAAATAATCCAGATTGACATCACTTTAACTGCCATGGCTCAATGTAATGGAATTTTGGGAACTGTAGTTTTGTGAGATGCCCCGAACACCAGTGAATGTGGAGGGACAAGTGTATATAATTTGATAAATTTAAAGAAAAACAACAAGAAGAAATGGTTTGAAAGACAGATATTGTGTAGCCTCCATGACAGAGAGTAGAGCAGAGAACAACTGAGCCATAAAATGCTGCCACTTCAGGAAATGAGGAAAAGAAAACAAAAAAGGAGAAAGTGAACTGGCAAGCCTGAGACCGTCCCAAAGCATGGAGTAAATGTAGGCTGTAAGCTGCACATCCCCCTTAATAATTTTAACCTCCCACTCCACCCCCCCACCCATTCTGCAAAGGGACCATTTTTAGTAAAATGAAATTTTCCCCAAAGTTTTTAAAAACCGGTTTTAAAAAACCCAAAGAACACTTCAACTGTGGGTAGTTGCCCACCCTGCCAGGAAAGAATATTATATCCTTAGGTTGGCACAGGGAGATATATCACATCTCACACACTGTATATCTCTGCTATATTATGCATGCAAAGAGATCCTATCTAACTCAGGGAAAAGTGTAACACATTCTCTCTTCACAAGTTCTGAACACAAGTCCCACTGAGCTGATCCAGAGCCTTCATTGCATTGCAAAAGTGAGATAGAAGTGGCTTTCTGATTACCTCCCCACATTACATCATAGTATTTCCGTTCTTCCTAGAGGGAGATGGCTGTAAAAGCATGCCTTTTGCCAAACAGATTTTTCCAGCAGGACAAAAGGCACACCTTTATGACTGTCTCCCTGGGGAATAGAACTGAAGTGCTTCAAGGGCATGCAGAATGGGAAACAGAAAGCCACTTCTATCTCGCTACTTCTTGTCTTACTTTTATAATGTGATAAGGCTCACAGACTTTCTCTCGCATGTATATTTAGGGCTGCAGTACAAAGTTCACAGTACTAACCACTATCAGAATTATATCAAGGCAGTAGTGGGTTATGAAGCTATTTAAATAATAAAATTATTTAAAGATGTTCAGAATAAGTAGTGCAGTTAAAATTAATGCAGTAACTAGCCCATTTCAAAAGATTTTGTTTGTTTGTTTGTTTTTAACACAGTTGTGGTGCACCAAAACTGTCCACCATACACACAATTATTCTACCAGGCCAAACACAACTAATCCAGCTCATAGGGCCAACTTTTCAGTGTTCAATCAATGTGTGAATAACAGGATAAGAAAAGTCCTAATGTATTTCCAAAATCTCTTTCATTGTTTCTCAAATAGCTGTCCAGATATTACAAAAATGTGTTTTCTATTTGAAAATGCCTTTTCATTTCAGCACATGATCATAAGCTCTGAGCAGATTGGTTAGCCAGCTGGCACCCAAACATTCTTTCGGTGGACTATGCTTCTGCTTTGGAGAAAAGACAAACTCACTCTACTGAGATGTTTCTGCTGATGGCTACATCGGAAATCTTTCTGCTTTTGGGCTGGGTATGGAGGTCAGACTGCCTTTGCTCACCCACCACTTTTTTCAAGAACTGTTGGATCCGACGCTTCCCAGGCCTTGCAATTGATCTGGAGAATTCACAGAGGAAAGGGGCTCATGTCATCAAAGTGTATACAAATTCCACAGCACAGCAGTGCAGTCAGACCTGTTGTCTTCTAAAGAATGGTAAGAATTATTTTGCATCTGTAAATGATTAAAATAGTCCATATTAAAAACAATGTTCATTTAATGTGTAGTACAAACCCCACTTCCCAATATTCTGTCAAATGTTAAGATGCTGTGGGAAATCTGTGGTCTTCCACATACTGTTGAACCACAACTTCTATCATTCCTGGCAGATTCATCCATGACTATTGGCCATGATATATCTGTAGAGCTACTGGTCCTCCACCCTTGCTCTAAGTGACCAGGAAGTAGAATCCAGAATGATAGAGGCTATAGAGACAGAAGAGGTCTGAGGAATATCAGGATTGTGGAACAAGTTTAGCCTTTATATAAATAGTATCTTTGAGTATATCCCCTTTACCTTCTCCAATGAAAGTAAATGGTTGCTGTTTTCTATTGAGAAGATAATTTCTTCTCCAGTGAAAAGAAAGTTTTGTTTTCATTTATTATGACCAACCATCGTTCACATTTAGTTATGTGAACACTCAAATTATTCTCCAGCATCTTTCTTGATAGAAATAAAAAGGTTCCATTTTGCCTGTTTTACTTTATTCCTTAAAGATATGAAGGAGTGAACAGAGCCCATTGTGATTCCTAGTTAGATGACATTTGAAAAAAATAATTTCACAATTCTGTTTCGACTCTCATTTTAGGAATGAAAATGCTAATTAATCCTTAATAGCTGTAAATAAAGGAAACACAGGTTGGAGCCTGTTGGGACCCTATGCTAGCATAAAAATAATTGCACAAGTTGCATTTTTTTAGAGGCTGCATAAATGCTATCCCTCTTGTTGTCAGTCAGTCTGCAATCACACATCCCTCTCTCACACACATATAGTTTTTGAGTCAACTGTTGTGCAACTGTTGAAGGTTAATTTTGGTTGTTAATGCTATGATAATATTTTATTACCCAGGCATTTCATAAGCTTCTATTTTCTTCTCCTCAGTACCATTATTTTCAACTTCAATTACATCTTTACCCTTAATTCCCTAGTGATTCTCAGTTAAACCATTGTTATTGTTATTGTTGTTTGCCCAGTGGCTTTCCATGTTCAAGCAGAATCAAATCCTGACCTCCAGAGTCATAGTCCAATACACTACGCTGGCTCTTTATCCTACCCTTACCTAAGGAACATAGATCTTTCTTTTTAAACTTACAATAAACCTCTGAATTAGGTTAGATTGAAAGAGAATGACTAGCACAAGCATGAATGTTGAATATGGCAATGGGGTATATCATAGTGGCTCACTAATAAAGCAGATTCTATTTTGAGTCCAGTAGGTCAGCGATATGGCTAACATAGATGTTTTCTGTTTGTTGGCATGGGTAAAATGCTAGCAGGCATAACAGGCTGGGCAGGCCAGAGTGGAATAGTGACAAAAGCATGCTAGGGTACACTATAGTCTTGTCAATCCCTTTTTAAAAAATCAGCTCATATCTTCCTTCAAGTTTAGAGGGGACCGTGTAAGACTGCCCTTTGTTTGAAAGCTCAGTTCTAAGTACTAAATACACTGTTACTAAAGAAAGCAATGAATACTTGGAAGACTTTTTAAAAGTGTAGTTAGCATCTTTGGATTGAGAAAACACAGGTAGATATTTTAAGGTTAATTTCCAAATATTTATCAGGATTTAGAAGGAATAGTTCAGTTAGACAGACACAAAGGCCTGTTACAGACTGCCAAAACAAAGCTGCTTCGGGTCTCTTTGGAGGTATGCTGTTTAAATGATGCATGGGTCCTAAGAATCCAGAAGCTGCACCAAAGCCGCATTCCAGTGCTTAGGAATGGAGTGTGACTTTTGCGCGACCTCCGGACTCTTAGGATCCATGCATCATTTAAATAGCATACCTCCAAAGAGACCCGAAGCAGCTTTATTTTGGCAGTCTGTAACAAGCCAAAGTTGCATTTCCTACAACACTCTATCTGCAGAAAAGCAGGGATTTTTTTGAAAGCTATGAGCTGGGAAGTGTATATTACTTTTTTGTTGCATCTAATTGACTTTGTTGCAAATCATGCTGAAAATTTCCCTGAAAACATAAATTATATCCTAGCAATAATGATGGGTCACAAATTGCTAAGAGTGGGAATAAAAATTACCTGTATTTTATTGCTTTTTGTCTCTAGTCCACATATGGCCAAGAAGGGGAGTGGGCTCTACCTGTATTGAGATTCCTCCAGACTTTAATTGACAACAGAAGTAGCATCTGAGACAAAATGACGGAGCCTGTGACTCTAACACTGTCATTTTTTTCTCCTGTATGATTTTAAGCAGCTTTGCATAATAAAGAAGCCAATGAAGCTTCAAAAGCTGATGTATAGTCAGCCCAAGGTATCAGTGGACTTGCCATGCACGGATTCAAGCATCCGTGGATGGCAAGCCCGCGTTGTCCCCAATGAAAGCATGTGCATGCTGTCACACTGCCATTAGGGACAGCCCTGGTTTATATGTGGTGGCATGTGCACACGGCCACACCTCCATTAAGTTCCATTGTCCCCGGTGGTAGTGCATTCATGCAGCTGTGCCACCGTTGGGGACAACAGAACTTAATGGCAGCTCAGTCACATGCATACGCCAGGATGGGAAAACGGAGGCTGTCCCTAATGGCAGCGCAGCCATGTGTACATGCCACCATTGGGGACAACGGAACTTAATAGTGGCACAGTGGCATGCACATGCTGCCATGGAAAAATGGGTTGTCCCTAATGGCAGTGTGACTGTGTGCACGCGCTGCCATTGGGGACAACACAGGCTTGAGCATCCATGGATCTTGATATCTGTGGAGGTGGGGTCTGGAAGGGATTCCTCACGAGTACCGAGGGCCAACTGTATTTTGTGCATTTTGGTTGACAGTACTTTGTCCACTTTTTGTGGATTTTGTTGTAATGACTGAGTCTGTGACTCTAACATTGTCACACAACAGAGCTGCCCTGTGTGGAATCTCTCACTTCCAATCCCACTTTCTCCACTAATTTACAGAAATTAAATATGTGAACTCAAAAAGGACATCAAGTTATTCTCTGTCCTTTCACAGACAACAGTATACCATGCAATTCATTGCAACAAATTATGTGGCAGATATGTAGAAAGGTGTAGTTAGTATCTTGGGATTGGTAATGCATAAGTGGATATTTTAAGTTCCCAAGATGTGGCTCTGTAGTTAGGTTCAAGATATGATGAGTTTCCTGGGTGTGTGTGGGTGTGTGTGTGTGAAAAAATGATTGTGGGATATTTTAATTTGGAATTGTGAATAAAGTATTTAAGACAGAGTGCTTATATATCTACTCCCACCCAGAGTGTGTGTGTGTGTGTGTGTGTGTGTGTGTGTGTGTGTGTGTGTATATATATATATATATATATATATATATATATATATATATATATATTCAGCAGGCCACATCATTGCAATTCCTTTTCTCAATTCTTTTTATGGGAATGACAACTTTCTGTCTCCTTGACACTATAGAGGGCTGGAGGGGACAAAATGATTTTCTTTGTTTTACGAATGTGGATTGGTTCTTCTCCTTTTGCTGTTGTTATTTTTGTTGTTGATTTCTTGCCTGCTCCTCATGAACAATGGTAGAACACAAAGAGGTTTCTCATAGTTCAGGTGTTTCTTACAATTGTAGCTCCATTTGAAATAAAAAAATAAATAAAATTTAGAAAAGTAAATTTAAATTGTAATAATTTCCTGAGTGAATTGTACTTTAATATATCAAATATAATAATTTTATGCCAGAATAGCACATTTTGTGTTTTTAAAGTAAGGTGTGATAATATGACATTTTTTTTTGCATTGTTCTGAAAATTTATACCCACCCACCCCAAAAAAATGCCTAAGATTTTTCCCCTCATGGCTTCACAATTTATGGATCTCTTGGGAGAGGTGGGAAATATGAATAAAATAATAATCATCATCATCATCATCATCATCATCATCATCATCATCATCTCTAGGATTAAATACACCAAGGTTACTGAATGATCTTAACCAATTACAGTAATACATTCATGAGGAGAATAAGAAGACATAATATCCACATAGGCTAGCAGGAGTTTCCCTGAAGAAAGCAGAGATATAGAATGATTAACAGAAAATTCCTCTTTTTATTTCTATTGTAAAATATGTGACTTTCATGTTTTTAGATTGGCAGATCTAAGTGCAACATAAAATGTCCAGCTAGAAAGCAAGAAGGTATTGGTTAATAATTAGTGAAAGGATGAAAAAAGTTTGAAAATAAAAGCAACATTAAGGCCTGAATTGTTTTTCTTAAGTATGATAGACTTGAAAGAGCAGGCTGAGGGAACACATATTTTTTGTTAAGTTATATGACAACAGCAGCAAGAATGTTATATGCAAGATATTGGGGAAAAATAATAAGATCCCAAGTGTTATGGAATGGATGGAGAAATTAGTGGATTTGGTGGAAGTAGATAAGTTGACAAATTTATTACAAGAAGACTAAATAGGAACTTACTTAAAAGTATGGAAACCTTTTACAGACTATTTAAAGCAACAAAAGTGAGATATTGTAACTTTAGGCTTTAAATACATAGAAAAAGTTTCTGGTGCCATAAGGACAAATAGTAAACATGATAGATGTAATTTAGAGAGAAGTAACATTATATTTATGTCAATACAACATAGTCAAGGAAAATAGAAAGTGATTTAAAAGGAATAGGGGCTAGGGAGTATGATTTTATTTATTGTCTTATTTTGTCCTATTTTCTTTCAGTATTATATGTTTAGTTTTTTTAATTGTCTTTGTCCTTGTTCAAGTAGTGAATGTGATACTAAAATTTATCAATAAAATTTATTTTTAAAATGTCCAGCTGTATAAAAGAGACTTTGGTACACTCTCATCTGTTAGAATATCAAAGAATTTTTATACATTACATGGTAAGAAACTGAGATTGAGCATATGTGTGACAGAGAGCTGCAGCCAAATGAACATCTTTGACAGGTGTAGCTGTATGGGAGGAGTTTGCATAGACATGGTTGTCTAATTCACACATTACATCTTTTAGTATATACATTCATGTACTCTAGGAATCATGGAGGAATCATGATCCTTCCAGATGGTGGCAATACAGCTCCCAGCATTCCGTTTCATTGACTGTTTTGTCTAGGGCTGATGAGAATTGAAGTCCAACAGTATCAGGAGGACAACTTGATTCCTATTCCTAATGTAATATGTAAAATGAGCACATGTTTCTTTAAAAGGTGGACAACTAGCAAAGTAGCATGTCTATTCAGTGCTTCTTTTGATCATTAGCTTTGATCTCAAATGCATTCTACTGTATTCCTGAATTTTAAGGAATCCTATGTCTATTTTGCTGTTTGAACAACAAAGGTTGTTCAAAGGTGTATTCTTGTAAAGACAGGACCAAGACCCCAGCTCTTAAATTGTCAGCTCAAAGCCTTTCTTCTGTCCAAATTTTCAGTTTCCTGTAACTTGGCAGTTTTCTACTATGAAACCAACAACCAGAATCGCAATTGCTTGAGTATTTATTGTCCAGCCCTGGAGAGCTGCATACTGAAGCCTATGATCAATGTTGTGTTATACAACATCACAGCAGGTAAGTCAGTATTATACACCAAAAATGGCCTACCTGCATTTACATTCGTTTGAAAAAGCTGCTTTGGGGGTGGAGATCTGAAACAGAAAAATAGTGGGAAAATGTGTGCTGTACCATTTCCCTGGCCAGACCCTCATTATGCCACTGATCCTCTTCTTTAAATTTCCCCCCTCCAGATGTTGCTTTTCTGTTTTTAAAAAGAAGGTGGGGGAAAGGCTACAGAACTCCATTATGTCAAACACAGCCTTATGAGGAACAACGGAGGAAGCTGAGTATGTTTAGCTTAGAGGAGAGAAGATAGCTATCATGTCACCTCTCAATCTTTAAATATCTAAAGGGCTATCATATAGAAGATGGACCAAGCTTGTTTCTTTGCTGCTCCAGAGACTAGAGCACAAACCAATGGATTCAAATTACAAGAAGACCTAACATTAAGAAGAACCTTGTTTGTATGTACAGCGCTGTGTAAATTCACAGCGCTATATAAATGAAGCATAATAATAATAATAATAATAATAATAATAATAATAATAATAATGTAAGAGCTATCTGACAGTGAAATAGATCACCCTGGAGAGTGGACTCCATCTTTGGTGGTCTTTAAACAAGGTTTGATGGGCACCTTTCAGGAGTGTTTTAGTTGTGTATACACTGCACCCGTGTCATATGCTAGCGCGATAGCCTCGGTGCACACTGGAAGGGGTAATAGCGTGCACACTGCGCTGTGGGCATGAGCCCCATTATTTTTAATGAGGCTTGAGCATATGCATAATTCCCCTTATGCATTTGGGGGGGGGGAGTCCGGAACGGATACCCCATGTAAGGGTAAGGCCTACTGTACTTACATGTGAAGAGTTGGACAATATGGTCCTTCTGATCCCTTCCAAATCTAAGATTCTATAATTCTAAATAGTTATTTTCCTTTCTTACGGTTCTTTATCTTTTAACAAAACCTTAACTGAAGAAGTGTTCCAAAAAAACAGGAAAATTTGGAGGGGATTACAGCCATTTTTTGCCCCTATATCACTCCAGTAGGCTGCAGTAGCAGCACAAATGTGACAAGAAGTGACATCAGTTCTGGTTTCATTTGGGTGTTCTTTTAAAAAAAAAAATGGATGGGAAGGACAGGTTGCTTACATGCCACTGTATTTCTTTGAGTGGTCATCTGTGAAATCACACAAATGGGTTAATCTGCACCTGTGCATTGCATCTTCAGAAACTTCTAGAGCTATTACATAAGCATTTTGGTACTAGTTCTCTCCACTCTTTCAGTGACCTACCCACTGCCTTCCCATCTAATCCCTCAGTTCCATGGACACCAAAGCTGCAGCCCAGGATCTAGGAAGAAGCAGGACACAATAAGGGAAGGATGGACAGGGTTGTGTGATTTCACAGATAACCACTAAAAGAAATACAGTAACAGGTAAGCAACCTGTGCTCCTTCTTTGTGGTCTCTGTGAGTCACACAAATGGGAGACTAGAAGCTACTAACCATAGGAGGAGAAAGTGTCATGTCACACAGGAGAAATGCACAGCCTTCACAAACACGCCTCCATTTGTTACCCCAAGTCCAGGGGATAGTAAGATACAAGAGTGAGCAGTCTGGAACATGTGGCAACTCTGCAGATGTCATGCAGAGGAATCCTTATCAAGAATGTAGTCAAGATTACAATCACCCTAGTTGAAGACAATTCCATAATCACAAAAAGTCAACATGGATTTCAGAGAAACAAGTCATGCCAGATGAATCTTCTCTCTCTCTCTCTCTCTCTCTCTCTCTCTCTCTCTCTCTCTGTCTCTCTCTTTTGATAAAATTACCAGCTTGGTAAATGAAGGGAATGCTGTAGATATAGTATATCTTGATTTCAGTAAGGCCTTTGACAAGGTTTCCCATGAAATTCTTGCAAACAAGCTTGTAAAATGTGGGCTAGACAAGGTAACTGTTACATGGATTTGTAATTGGTTGACCGGCCGAACCCAAAGAGTACTCAACGCTCCTTTTCATCTTGGAGAGAAGGGATCAGTGGTGTCCCACAGTGCTCTGTCCTGGGCCCAGTGCAATTCAACATCTTTATCAATGACTTGGATAACAGAATTGTTGGCATATATCAGATTTGGAGATGACACCAAATTAGTAGAAGTAGCTAATACCCCAGAGGATAGGATCAAAATTCAAAATGACCTGAATAAACTAGAAAGCTGGGCCAAAGCTAACAAAATGAAATTCAACACAGAGAAATATAAGGTACTGCACTTAGGGCAGAAAAATGAAATGCACAGATACACCTGGCTGAACAAGACTATGTGTGAAAGGGATCTAGGAGTCCAAGTAGACCAAAATATGAGTCAACAATGTGATGAGGCAGCTAAAAAGGCCAATGCAATTTTAGGCTGCATCAATAAAAGTATAGTGTCTAGATCAAAGGAAGTAATACTGCTTTGGTCAGGGCCCACCTGGAATACCATGTCCAGTTCTGGTCACCACAATTCAAAAAGGACATTGAGATATTGGAGTGTGTCCAAAGGAGGAAGACTAAAATGGTGAAGGGTCTGGAAACCATGCCCTATGACTTAGGGAGCTGGGAATGTTTAGCCTGGAGAAAAGAAGGTTAAGAGGTGATATGATGATAGCTCTGTTTAAATATTTGAAGGGATGTCATATTGAGGAGGGAGCAAGCTTGTTTTCTGCTGCTCCAGAGAACAGGACCCGGAACAATGGATACAAGCTATAGGAAAAGAGATTCCACCTCAACATTAGGAGGAATTTTCTGACAGTAAGGGCTGTTTGACAGTGGAACATACTCCCTCAGAGTGTAGTGGAGTCTCCTTCCCTGGAGGTCTTCAAACAGAGGCTGGATGACCATTTGTTGGGTATGCTTTGATTGAGATTTCCTGCATGGCAGGGGATTGGACTGAATGGCCCTTGTGGTCTCTTCCAACTCTATGATTCTATAAAAGACTTTTCACTTGGACAGAAGGCAGCTTGCCTGCCAGCTCATATGTCATCCCGATAGTTGTAGCAATCTACTCATAGAGATACTGTCTAGACATAGGCTGTCCCTACTTCATAGATGTATGAAAGAGGAAATAACTCTGGAGATTAGTACCTTACAGTCCAGGCAGTTATAGAAGAATTGTTGCTGTGTGCCTTCAAGTCATTTCTGACTTATGGCAACTCTATCATAGGGTTTCCTTGGCAAGATTTGTTCTGAGGAGGTTTGCCATTGCCTTTACCTTATCATGCAACTTGCCCAAGGTCCCTAGCTGGGTTTCATGGCCAAGCGGGAACCGAACTCTGGTCTCCAGTCATAGTCCAACACTCAAACCATTATCCTGGAAAAGAAAATGTCCTGTTTGAGATGGATAGGAGACAGAACCATTAAAAAAAAGGAAATATCTGGCCTAGCAAAGGTGAGGTTCATCCCCTCACAAAGTATATAGCCCTCCTGGCAGTGATGATTGTCAACAGAAAGGCTATCCACCAGTTGTGTGATATGAAAGTAGAAGAAGCTATAGCTTTCAAGTGTTTCTTGGACCACTAAAAATAATCAGGAGATAGAAGAAACTGTTGCCTTCAAGTAACTCTTAGACAATTAAAGGAAATGCACCCAATCCAGGAGGATGTAAGGCACTGCAACAATTCAAAAACTGCCTGATCCATGAATTCAATAAATAAGAAGGCTCACCAAGTCACTGGAAATGCCATGATATAGAATCATAGAGGTGGCAGACATCACAAGGGCCATCCAGTCCAACCCCCTGCCATGCAGGAAATCACATTCAAAGCATCCCCCACAGGTGGCCGTCCAGTCTTGATTGCAAAGAGACACTTAAGACAGGGATAACAACTGGATAAGGTCATCAGAAGGTCCAACACATGAGTGACTGTGGCCTTGTTGGAGATCCTCTGGAAACAAAAACGTTCTTAGAACTCAATCTACTTATTGTCATAAGAACACTAAGTAAACAGCCTCTGAGCTCAGCTCAGGTATTTGATTGTGCACTCACCTGTTAATTCAGGTAAAAGATCACAATGAAGTTGTCTATAATTATCATGACTGGGGCAGGCCCGAGAGAACGGCATAGGGTCAATTGTTCCCCTCTAAAAACAGATTTCATTTTCTCCTTGTTATGACCTGAACAGTATACTCTTCCCAGAGAACCAATTGGTAACATAGAGGGACATTGTTAACTTGCAAAGATAGGACTGTAGCAGAGGTGGCATAGTCATTCTCTAAAGAAAGAGAAGCCAGAAATGCATAGTAGCACTAGCAATGGCTATCCCTGAGCAATTTCAGAGTGTCAGAGTTTGGTGCAAGAGCACTAGGTTTACCTATTGTGCAAGAACACAAGGTTCCATCCCATTTTGGGATGGAAACACAAACTGCCTACAAAACAGGGTGGCAGAGGAGGTGGGACTTTCTTGGTGGAGAAACTCTCTCCCATAGAGAGTTCTGCTCACATATGCACCACAGTCACCACAGTCAGCAATTCATGAGAACAAGGAGGAAGCAGAATAAACTTTCATTGCATGACAAACAGATGGTTTACCCCTGTGTCAACTGGAGCAGAGTAAGTCCTTTGAGAAGTCTTGGAATGGGCAGCATCCACAATAATTGGCTTGGGTTTCCATAATTATTTTAGAAGACTCCCATGTCCCTCCATCGAAAATTATCCACACATTGGAAGAAAAGTGATGGTGTTGGTGTCACAGGGCTATATTTGGAACATAGTCCATATGGAACTAGAGAAAGGTACCAATACCTGGCCCTCAGTACTGAGGAATTGACTTCTCATTATATGTTTTCCATATCCAGTAGAAAAAACATGAAAGACTATGAAACCCAGGCACAGAAGCTCAGCCTCTTGGTCTGATTCTTCCATAGAGGATTAGAATATGATACCTGTGATAAACATTCAGTACGGAAGGACAGAACTGTTATGTTTGCTTGATTATGGAGTGAGAGAATGGTACCAACAATTGGAACTCTTTATGGAGGTACTGATATAGTCTGTGCCCCCAGATGGAATGAGAGGATTGTTGTGGTAATCGTCCTTTAGTATGGAAGGATAGATTTATTAAAATTTTTCTGCATGAAGCAAGAAGATGGTACCAATTATTAGTAAGTGCAGAGAGAGCCAGTGTGGTGTAGCAATTTGAGCATTGGTCATGCAGGAAAGAAGTAATGGCTTGTGTAATTAGGTAGATTGTAGTCAACTGCATTTGCATGATACATTGAAATTAAACTTGTATTTTTTATTTTGATTCTGCTCTAACAGGAATTGATCCAGATCTCCTTGTTTTTGAGAAGCTCTCTTTTAAGGATATGACTACCAGGTCCTCTTTTAATAAATGGGAAAGGCATGGAAGTGTAAGGGTTGCTGATTCAGAAAAATGTCAAGATGCAACCACCACCTCAAAGGACCTCCCCCCTAAAGCTTTATCTGCAGTGGTACAAGAACTGAAAACTAACAGTAAAACTACAAGTACTACAGGTGTCCCTATGTACAAGACTGCACCCACTGTATATATAGGACCTACAGTGGCATCAGTGAAGGGCCATTTTACTAAAGTGACAGACATCATTTCAGGAAAAAATAGTTCAAGAGCCACATCTGTCAGTACAACTGCACTTCCTTCCTATGCATTCACATCCTTGAAGATGTTATCACATTTACCCAGCATGGCATATCTGAATAACAGCAAACACCTGAATGAAACCAAAGGTTATGGTGGAAGAAATTACACGTCAGATGACCAAGGCCAGAAACCAGCTTGGGAGGGAGTAGAAAGGAAGACCTGGTTGCTCCCAGTGATGCTTTGTTCTTCACTGATCTTGATCTGTTGTTGCAGTATTTTTCTTGCAACAGGATGCCATCGAAAGAGGCATGGCCACTATAAACCAAGAAGGAGAGGAGTGTCAGTATACAGGCAAAAATAGTTTTTAATGGCAAACATTTCAGAGACTGGATAACATCTCACATTTCAAAAATGTGGGGTACTAGTGACTAAGAAATGAAAAAGTAGCTGTGCTTGTTTAGAAAAATAAAGTAATTCTGCCTGTTTTGGAATGGTTACAGTATTTGAATACTTTGTCATTAGAGCAAGATACTTTTAATTTTTTTTAGCATGCAGAGGGATCTTGCAGCACCCTTGAGACAAACTGAAAGATAGATGTTGGTAGCATGAGCTATTGTAGTCTTGAGCTTCCTTCCTCAGATACATTTGGTGGAGTGGAAAGCCCAGGGACAGACATATATAGCAGTCTGTGTGTGAGAGAATGTCCATAAGTATGCAAAACTTTGTGAGTATGGAGATGAGGTGAAATGTTGCCATGCATAGCCTCGGGAACAGCCCTAATAATTGTCACCAAAGACGCTGACAAAGGAGGAACTGTAGTCCACATTGACAAATCTGAATACATGCAAGAGGCTGAGGGCAACTGTCCAACACTACATTTTGCATAATCCTGTCTGGTGATCCCACAGAGAAATACTGGAAGGAATTACACAAACTGCTCAGGGAGTTTCCCATGGAGGTGCAGAACCAAATCCGAATAGACACACCATAAGAACCTAAACCAGGCATATTCTACCTATCACCCAAAATACACAAACAAGGCAATCCTAGATGACCTATCATCTCAAGCATTGGAACCCTTACAGTTGGCAACTCTGGATATATGGGCAATACAGTATCCTTAAACTGTATGCTATCAACACTCTGAGCTATGTGAAGATCACTACTGACTTTGTTCAGAACATACAATCCATCCATGACTTCCTAGCCATTATGGATGTGGAATCCCTGTATACCAACATCTCACACAATGATGGACTACAAGCTGTCAGAAATATCATTCTAGATGGGACTTTAGCATACCTAGACAACAAGCCACTTTGTTCTCATACTTAATTCACCCTTGGTAATAACATATATTAAGTTAATGGTACTGCCATGGGCACATGCACGCCGCCACAATATGCTGACGTCGTCACGGCTGACTTAGAATAACACTTCCTTAACTCCAGCATCCAGAAACACTCCATTGATGATATCAATCTGGACTAATGGAGAGGATTAACTCAAGGCATTCTACCAGAGTTTCAACAACTTCTACCTTACCATCAATCTCAGCCTAGAACTATCAGCAGAACACCACCACCATACAGCTACATAATGGAAATCTAGGCACGACATTATGTCACAAACCCACTGACCACTACACATACTTACATGCCATTTTCCGCCCCTGAACACACCACAGATAGTCTACAGCCAAGCTCTCTGATACAGTCACTTCTGTACAGACTCACAAGGCAGGGATGCCAAACTTATGCAATTACTACAGGCATTCCTCAAGCAAAAATGCCCACCATATGACTTTTTTAAAAAAATAAACAAGGCAAGATTTGTACCCAGGACTAATCTATTATCGCTCTGAGAGCCTTTAGGGCTGAAGGGCGGGGTATAAATACTGTAAACAAACAAACAAACAAACAAATATTACCTAACAGACAGAGAACAAAAAATGACAGAACCCCACCAGTGGTGACATATAGCTCACAGTTGAGACACATCAATGAACTACAACATATTCTGGACAATAATGGTGCCCTCCCAAGGGCTCTTGGTGGCAGGCTTTTACTCACCTACTGACAGCCTCCAAACCTCAAAATGACAGACAACACAGATGTGGACACAGGTACAAAGCCTTGCCACACACCCTGGTTCCACCTCTGCCCACATATCAATTTAGGAAATATCATCACAAGACGTAATGAAATCAACCACAATATTAGAGGGACTTTCGCTTGCTCATTCTCCAATGTGGTTTATGCCTTACTGTGTCAGCAATGCCCTTCAGTACTCTACATTAGGCAAACAGGATGGTCCTTGCACCAGAGGGTTATTGTTGGTAAATGCCTTCAAGTCGATCCCGACATCTCCAAGACTCCCTGTACTCCACAGCTCTGTTTAGGTCCTGTAAATTCATACCCGTGACCTCTCTAATACAGTCTACCCATCTAATGTGTGGCCTTCCTCTCTTTCAACATCCCTCCACGTTTCCTAGCATTATTGTCTTTTCTAAAGAGTCATGCTGTCTCATGAGGTGGCCAAATTATGACAGCCTCAACTTGATCGTCTTGGCTTCCAGGGAGATTTCAGGCTTGATATGCTCAGACCACTTGTTTGCCTTTTGGATGTCCATAGCATCTTCAGCACATTTCTCCAGCGCCACATGTTTTGAATGAATTGATTTTCTTATTATGTAACTTCTTTAGTTCTTACATCTGTATATGGTGATGGGGAATATAATGCCTTGGACAATTCTAACTTTAGTGCTCAGTTGTATATTTTTACTCTTTAGGATCATTTCTAGTTCTTTAACAGTTTTGCTTCCCATTCCTAGTCTTCTTCTGATTTCTTGAATGCAGTTTCCTTCCTGATTGATGTTTCATCCAAGGTACAGGAATTCTGTTACTATTTCGATTTCCTCATTGTCTAGGTTGAATGTATATAGGTCCTCTGTTGTCTTTATTATTTTCTTTATGTTCAACATTGAGCCTGCCTTTGCACTTTTTTCCTTGACCTTCCTTAGTAATTGTTCCAAGTCTATGATGCTTTCCACTAGTAATATAATGTTATCTACTTATCTTAGATTGTTGATGTTGGTATTGCATGTCTTCAATTTGTTTCTGACTTATGGCGACCCTAAAGCAACCCTATCATGGCGTTTTCTTGGCAAGATTTGTTTATAACAGGTTTTCTATTGCCTCTCTCTGAGACTGAGAACATGTTACTTGCAAGGTCATCCAGTGGGTTTACATGGCTGAGCTGGAATTTGAACCCTGGTCTCCAGGGTCATAGTCCACTGCTCAACCCACGCTGTTGGTTTTTCTTCCTATCTTTATTCCTCCTTTTCCCAAGTCTAACCTGCTCTTTATATGCTATTATCTGTATAAAAGTTGAAAAAATAAGATAGAGTGCATCCTTGCCAGACCCCTTTGCCAATTGGGAACCGTTCTGTTTTTCCATATTCTGTTTTTACAGTGGCCTCTTGTCCTAAGTACAGATTTCTCATCAGGTCTATCAGATGTGGCACTTTCATGTTTTTAAGAACATCCCGTAGCATTTCACAATCTATACAAAGGCTTTGCTATAATCTATAAAACACTAGAGGATAAATGGACATAAATCAGACATTAGGAATGGTAATATACAAAAACTCATATACTCCAGTCTTCCTGGGCATTCCATCTTGGATTTAAGAACAGTGATTCTTGAAAAAAAGACTACAAAGAAAGACTGGAAAGAGAAACAGCAGAATTGGAATATATCAACAAACTGCAGCCCCCAGCAATGGTTTCCTGGCACACTACATTATAACACTAAAGATACACAACTGAGCATTCATGGGGGGTCTGTTGGCCAATTCATCACATCTTCTTTTTGGCTCCCACACTACATCTCAATACTCATTCATATGGTTATCTACTTACCATGGCTTCAGGCAACTTGTTACTTCATCTCCATACCCACAAAGTTTTACATTCCTATGGACATAATCACAGACTATAGCAATATACCTATAGCAGTATAGGTCTGTGCCTGGGCTTTCCACTCCACCAAATGCATCTGAGGAAGTAGGCTCAAGTCTGTGAAATCCCATGCTACCAACTTCTAACTTTCAGTTTGTTTCTAATGTGTTGCAAGTTCTTTGTGGGTTTTTCAGGCTATGTGGCCATATTCTAGAGTTTTTTCCTGACATTTTGCCAGGATCTGTGGCTGGCATCTTCAGAGAACCCTTGCCTGGAAAGGAGTTGTGTATAATGTAATGTAATAAAATTTATTCGGTCATTGACCAGTATAAGTTGTGTATAAATATTTTGAATGTGTGAATGGCTGCATAAGGATTATGTGTACAGTGCGCCCTCGCCTTACGCAGGGAATCCATTCTGGACCCCTCCCTGTGTAAGGCAAATCCCGCTTGTGCTCAAGCCCCATTCACTTGAATGGGGTGTGCCTCTGTGTCACGCAGCGCATGCCATATGCACATGTCCCATTCACCTTATCAGGGCTCGCCATCCGCATGACCTGAAATCCGTGTATGGTGAGCCTGCATATGGCATGGGCACGCTGTAGTTCTGTCCAGTGCATTTCTATCAGAAGGCAGAGCTTATAATTGTAGCTTTGAAAATTAATTTCACAATGTTAAATATTAGAAATTTTTTAAAAAATTAACTAGTACAAACACTATTAAATGAATTTGATTTGGTAAATTATCATTAATTAACTCATTGATTAAAATGAAGAGCCAGACCATGATTTACAGACCATGACACAGAGGTGGTCATTGTTGAAGTATACAGCTCTTTCAAAAGGCTTCTTTTTCTCTTTTTAGTGTTACTTCTAACCTAAATCCCCCCCCCCCCCCCGCCACAAAATTACAAAGCCCACAATAGAACTGTGGCCTGGGAATGGTGAAAATTCTGCACATCAGTGAACTCTCAGGTTGGGAAGAATGTCCCAAAACCTTTTTTAGTTCAGTTTGTCAGTCATCTTAGCTGTTACAATCGGCCCTCAGTATCCGCAGATAGCAAGCCCACATTGTCCCCAGTGGCAGCATGTCTATGTGGCCACATCACCATTAGGTCTCTTCCAACTCTAGGATTCTATCTCCTACATTTTGAGGTGATTTGTCCTCCTTTGTAGTTTGGACATCTGGTCACCCTGGCCTCCTCCATCTTAGGCACTGAGTGGGTTGGTGCTATGACGAAAGACTAAGTCAGAATAATAGAGGTGGTGGTTTCTGGAGGGAGGAGTTGACGCAGCCTCAAAGGCATCAAGCTTTGGATGGGGGAGGCTTGGGCTGGCCCAGAAACACGGGAACCAAGGAAAGAAGAGACGTGTGCTACCTGCACCACCAATTGCTCCCTTGGGTCCTAGATCACATTGGAAAAGGGGGGGGAGAAAACCTCCCACCCAAGCCCACTTCATGCATGGGTTGGATGGAGGAGGATCTAGTTTGCCTGTATTCAGTGACCTTCCATCCTTCACTTAAATGGTCCCTAAATGCACATGTGGAGCATCCTTAGGAAGTGATGCACTGGAGGATGCACTTCTCTGCCCCTCTCCCGGAGCTGGGGTGGGGGGGGGGAGAAGGGATTGGGGCTTCCTTTATGGGGCCTGTCTCCTTCCCTCTTCCCAGGATGGGGGGGGGGAAGGTTTGTACCATCCTTGATTAATGTGACACCCGAGCCCGCCCTATCCTTCTTTTCTCTTTGTCCTGCTCTTGGTCCACGATGAGTCTACCATGATTTCTTCCTGACAACCCAAATGTAGGACATTAGCCATCCTCTTCATCCAGGCCACCTGCCACTGAAGTCTCATTGTTCCTAATGGCAGAGCAGCCACGTGCAAACACCATTGGGGACAACAGAACTCGAGCATCTAGACATTTTGATATACATGGGGGGTGGTGGTGGTGGTCTGGAACGGATCCCCCACAGATAACATCTTATTCGTTTCAGTTTATGGTGACCCTATGAACAAGACACCTGTGAGTCTTGGTCATCAACAGCCCTGCTCAGATCTTACAAAAGCTTCTTTTGATTGGATTAATCCATCTGTGATGTGGCTTGTTCTACTTCCTTCAGCTTCATCAAGCAGTACTGTTATCTCTTGCATCAAGTGATCTCACAATGTTTAGAGTACGATAGTCTTAGTTTAGTTGCTTTAGCCTCTAGTATACTTTATTTGTTCTAGTACCCATTTCTCTGAATTTCTGACAACCTCGCCAACACATATTTCAACCATTCTTCAACTGCTTCTTCAGTCTGGAATGTTAAGTGACATAGTAATAAAAAATATTGAATTAATAATTTGACAAATTACCTAATGGGTTTATGCCAAACTGTGGTATGAGACAAAGATCTCCAACAAAGTAGGATGTCAGCTGGGAACATTTATGCAAGGCTGATATTTTTCACAGTAGTCCTGTGCTTCAGACAGATAGTTCTATCCTTAAATCACAGATTTTTCCTTAATCTTAAAAATGTTTGGGATTAATAGGATAGCAGATGGTTTCTACCCTTTCTTTAACTGGCAAACAAATGCTTCATATAAACAGTGTAGTAGTTCTGCAGTCAATGTTGAAACCCTAGGAATCCCATTCTGAATCCCATCCTAAATAGCTTAGTTTCACCTTCAAAAATATTCTGAGCCTCAAATACAACACATTCGACTTTATGCATTGCTTTGACTGCTTAGAGAAAATGAACTGTTTTACAATGTCTACCAGCTACAGCAACTGAAACAGAGGATTTTGCTAGTTACTCTAGTACTTTTAGTTTTTCTGGCCTAGCTATTATGTTCCTATATCCTGATAGGAACCAGAAAAACAGAATAAAAACTCATGCAAAAGTAATGGCAACAAGTACTTAAAGATATCTATCAGGTAACAGAAAATTTACCACACAGATGATGGAAAGCCCCCTCTCCCCATCATATTTGCCTTTGCATAAATCTTTTGCTCAAATACTGGTTGAAAAGGTATGGAAATCTATATCAAGGTAGCTGAATATTTGCAGAGATAATGCAATCCCTAGAACTCCCAGCTACTAGACAACAGAATACTTTCCAACTGTACTCAAGGTGGTTACTTTTTTGGCAAATGATACTTTGAAAGGAATGTAGCATAATCCCTTGTGTTAAGAAACAAAGTATGAAGATCAGCATTAAGATTAAACTGGATACTGCTGTAAATTTTATTATGTACATTTTTGTGGGTACATCTGCATATGTACATGTACATATCCAACTCCACTAGAAATAGTTCTACGAGCTATTAATATTTAGTAGTTTTTTGACAGAGTTCTTATACTGAAAAAGGTTCTTCTCATTTTCTCCTTCATTTCTCAATGCAACTATTGAGTTTTTATAAGACAGAATGATCTCTGAGGCAAGAAGCTCCTCTCTGCTGACTTCTTCAGCTTTTTCAACTGATCTTATTCGGAGCAACGTGTCCAAAGCATTCTTTTCAGATGCACTGTTCTCCCAGACATACTCTTCCATGTCAGCCTCTGTCTTGTCTTTTTCCCACTGTTCTGTTTTCTGAAAGATAGGCAATACTTTAGATAGATAGATAGATAGATAGATAGATAGATAGATAGATAGATAGAGACTAATGGGAAGGTAAGGTAATAGTATGGTCATGCTATTCTAGTGTTCTAGAACACTAGTTTCCAAACTGTGTTCAGAGGAACCATGGTGTTCCTTTGAAAAACAATAGAGGTTCCTCAATAAGGTCCATAATGGCAGACAGGCCTTTTTGAATGACAGTTTGATCACTGCTATTAATTGCATATACACATATATTCATCTTTTCCTATGAAGCACAACTACAGGGTATGTTGTAGGGTAGTGCTTATTGAGCTATCTGATGTGACCAACAATTTGTTTCCCCAATGTTGTTTCTTTCCTGGTAGCTTTCTAGGGACCAACCCCATTCCACATACTACATTTAAGTAGCACTGTTTTAGAGCATACTCAATTTGTTCAGAGACACTGAGGCTCCCAAAGTATGATTTATGCTTTGCATCAATTGACTTCAATGGATACAGTTTTTCAATCATTTTTCAACTTGATTCTGGTAGTAATGTAACATGAAACACACATTTTAAATAAACTGTTAAAAACATCCTGATTGCAATGTTAATTAAACTGAATTCAAGTTTTAGCTTATTAATGGTTAACATAACACAGTAACACTTTCCCAGCCTCCCAATAATTTGTTAAAAAAAATCTGAAAAAGAACAGAATAATGTCATTAAATTTTCCTTACAAATTCTTAGCTTCATCCTACCTTTCAAAAGCCCAGCCTCAAATAGCTATGTCTTACAACTCTCCTGAAATGTGTATAAACTCTGATTGTGGTGAATCATTAGTAAGGAAGGAGTTCAACAACTGGAGTCTGGCAGAGTTTTGTTCCTCAGAATTAAGCAGGAATTACAAATGTAGTTTCTAACAGGTTACATATGTCAATCAGTATCCTGATGTATAGGACAGTGTGGTTCTCAACTTCTGGGGTCATGGATTGTTTTGAGCATGGTGGTGGTAACTATGGATCCCCTCCCCCTGAAAAGAAGTACAGTACTTGAACACAGGAAGGAAACTGAAAGGGAAAACATTTTTCTCATCCACAGACCATGCTTAAGAATTCCCGATACAAGCCTTACAGTGTTTTACATGAGAGGATATCCACAATTCTGTACTCATTCATGTTTTCATGAAGAATGATTGCCATAGTTAGCAACCTCTCAACATTTTTTTTCCAGTTTTGCCACTGGGTGGCAGCAAACTTTCAGCATTTAAAATTTTGAGGTCTAGAAAAATTAGCGCTTGCTTACACCGAGCATCCCAGAAGTACAAACTGGAATTTATTTATGCTAAAACAAAAAATAATTCTTGTATCATAATTATTATTTCAATTACAAGCTCACTGGAGCAATGTCTTCTTACATTTTATTTTGATGTGTTTTATTTTAATGTATCCACAGAGGGGTTGGATGGACAGATGGAACAAAGACATAAATGGGTTCTTCTAATAATCTGGATAAACATGTTGCCCTGTTTATCACTCTCAAAAGTCTTGTGTGAATGAATAAAAATGTTGTTGCCCTATTTCCTGTCTTCTTGTGTGAACAAAGTACGAGGCTTTGCAGATGCTACATAGCTTTTTGGCTGAATATATGGTCCAACAATAGGCTAATTCATTCACCAACGTTTACATAGAAATTAATGTAAATGAAGACATTTCCCATTTGATTTTAGAGGAATCAAGCCACTGTCTCGATTAAGTAAGGGTGATCACCTACAGCTTTTTTGGACAGAGAGCCCTGAAATCCGCCATGTTTAAGCAGTATGTAATACGGTACAAAGCAAACCAAGGAGCCATGAGTAAGTTGTGTAAGATGCTTTTTCGAACAGGGCTGGTGAGGGAGGTATGGTGGATATAATAACAGAATGGCCAGGAGGATGGATGTCATAAAAAGGTGACAAATCATGACTAGTCTATCCCATCAAAAATATGCATTACTGGATAAAGAGAGTACATGATTCTCAGAATCTCTTGCCAGAAAGGAGTAGAATCAGGCCCAGAATGTGACTATGTACTTTTTTGAGAAATGCACCATCTGTTCAACTCATCCTTACAAAGTTTCTTGAGAGAATTAACTTATTCAGTTTTTGGTAGTGATCTGTCTCTTTTTGAAATGATGCTTGAACAGGTGGTGGGTACTCAGCTCCCAGCACACTTGGATGAAACTGATTATCTTCTCCACTGTTTCAAATGGATGTGGGGAATTAAATTGTTTTTGGTTTCTCATATGGATGACCGGCTATGACAGAATTGTGCGACTTCAGTGGCTTTTCTGAATATTTCTTTTGAGGTGTCCAGCACCATCAACCACTGTATCCTTGTGAAGTGTCTCACTGGCCTGGGAACTGCAGACAGTGTATCACAACTGGTCCATTCCGAGCTGGCAAACAACTTTCACAGGTTTCAGAAATCAAAATTTCTGCTCTATCTATGACACTCTATTGTTCTGTTATTCATAGGGTTTTAAAGCATTGCTAGATCAGAGGTATAATCTGGTCCACTACCTTGTTTCTCAAATTAGCAGACCAAGTAACTTTTAAAAGGTCAGAAGCATTACCAGGGGGCACTAGCCCTATTTTTTTTTCCTAGTGATATTTAACTAAGTCAAGTCAATTAAAAGTTTGAAGCAAGGTGTCACCAGTATAACACTTGTAATGACAATCAGTTTACTTCTTTTCATCTAACCCTGATGAGCACTGAACCCAACTGGCACAAGGAACTTCTAACAGACTGGATGAGGACTAATTAAGTGAGACTCAGTCCTAGCAAGACAGTGGTTTGGTAATGCAACAACGGTGATCTGGAATTTGTTTTCTGTTTGTTTTGGATAAAACCAAACTTCTCAGGTTTGGTTATACAGTAGATTGCCAACTGGCCATCGATGTCTTGAATTGCCTTTCACAAATTCCAGCCCTAGCAATGCCCATTCTTGATAAAACTAAGTATTCCCACAATTATCTATACTTTTGGAATGAAAAAACTGATTGCTGAATTGTGTTGTGCACTGTGGCTTTAATGTTCTGAAAGTGCTGACTGTTCCTGCTAGCCCATTTTTTAAAAAAAGCTTCCAAAAAAGCCATTGATGAACTGGTCACAGATCTCTCATTGTCTTGTACTATTTGACCACAATTTACCCCAAGGCCACACAATGAGTTTCACAGCTAATCAAGGACCTGAGCCCTAACCTTGCTCTTCTATTCTGTAACATCTATTAAAAATACTTTCTGTCCCACTAAGCTATTTAAATATATTCTGCTAGGTTGTCCCTACTCCAAAATTAAGAATTTGCACATTTAAAGCTGTCAGAATGTATGAAAGTAGTTCCCTTCTGAGGGATCACCTCTGATCATGGAAAAATTCCAATGTGTTGTAGCAGGCCATGAATTTTTCATTGAAATCAAAGACAATTACAACTGATGAGGCCATTAAGTATTCATGTGGAAGTTGAAAGGTAATAAAAGGGCATGAGACTTGTGTGTATTCAATACACACCAAGCACTCACACAGTAATATCATATGGCCAAGTCTTCCATCACTAAGTAATGCTAGAGCCCAGGACAGATGTGTTCATCTGGAATTAATGACCCCGAGTGTTGAGCTTCCTGCACTTAGAATCAGTGTATGGATAACTACAAAAAAGTAGATGGCAGTGAAGGGAAATTTTGCCTCTTACAGAAAATATTTGTATCTATATACGTGGCAAGATAGGCAACAGATAAGAATTCCTTAGTTGGAGAAAGTGCAATTAAAGCAGTTCTCATTACCTGCAGCAGTGATTGTGAACATTGTTTTTATGCACACTAATACTAATACTAATCCCTTCAATGAGAATATTAGTAATGGCAGACAAACCTCACTAGATGTTTGGCACTGGTAGGTAGCCTGTCTTCCTCTATTGGGTATATTTTACGTGTGCATTTTAGGGCAGACGCTCAGTTTAGATAGGATGACTGACAGGATCTCATGTCAACTGTTTAACTCATCATAACTAAGGCTAGCACTGTCACCTTCAAAAGGAAGAACTAACATATCTATTCTTAATTTTGAGAAATCAGCTTTCTATATAGTCAGAAACATGGATCTGTATTGCTCAGTCTTCTTTCTTTAAAGAATAAAAATAGATCTGTTATGACTTTAGTATTAATGCTTTTTGATAAGTGTTTTGAAAAGATGATAGGCTTATTATCAGGTATACCATACCATCAAAAATTCCTACTTCAGCTGTGGAAGAACAACAGAATAACCCACAGCTTGGTCTATCAGTACTAGAGTGCTACAATTCCTCTTTCAGTATAGATAAGCCATGATTTATGACAAAAAATTAAGCAAAAAAATGTTACACAACAAAGGGGCTCTACAGACCGCCCCAATAGAACAGCATCCCACCGTCCCTTTCAATGCTGGATTGTAGCTATAGCAACCGCACACCATGTCCCAGATCTGGCACTTTGCCGTCTCTAAAAGAAATGGCAAAATGCTGCTGCTTATGGAGCTGGCAAAAATTCACTTTTGCCACTGCGGCAGCACTTTCCAGCACTCCTTTTGGCATGCGTCATCTGTGCGCTGCACCACAGGAGCGCTGTAATGTCACCTGCCGTGTGGTCGGTCAGCGTGATGGCGGCTTGGGGGTGTAATCGGGGCATGTGTTCTGCAGCTGCCATGCTCCCACTCCACCGCTACGCCGGCCTTTTGGTCAGTCTGTTTAACTCCTTAAGTTAAGCTTTGCTGTTTGTTTTTACAGTGCATATTGTACTAAGTTTGTAACTTACAACGTTAAGGGTTTTATTAAAAAGAAAAAACACGTACCCATGATTCATGAAATAGAACTGTTAGGAGATACACTGCATAGTCATAATTTTGTCTTCTTAAAGGGCACCTGAAAGAAAAGGAAAAAAAAATAAATATACTTTCAAATATTTAGAGCTTTTGAGTAGTGGAATTGAAAGTTGAGAATTAGCAGCTTGAAGAACCATAGGATTTTGCCTTGTTATATAGTCGGTCCTTCTTATACATGGATTTTTTATACACGGATTCAAGCATCCACGGTTTGAAGATGTTAAAAAAAAAGTATAAATTTCAAATATCAAACCTTGATTTTCCATGTTTTATAAGGGATACCATTTCGCTATGTCATTATATTTAATGGGACTTGAGCATCCACAGATTTTGTTATCCACAAGGGATCTTGGAACCAAACCCCAGCGTATAACAAGGGTCCACTGTACAAACAGGCTTCCCAGAGTTTTAGATCTGCACTTCAAGTGGTTCACAGTAAACATTACTTGTCAAAATACATCACATTTCAGAGGGCAGGGAGGATTTTTTTTTTACCAAGTACAGCGCGCCCGCTCCATATGCAGGTGCGCCATACACAGCTTCCGGTTTACACAGAAGCCATGCGCGCACACCGCGCTGCTGTGAGCACAAGCCCCATTCTACTGAATGGGGCTTGAACTTACGCGGTATTTGTCTTATGCGGGGGGGAGTGGGAATGGATCCGTGCATAAGGCAAGGCTCCACTGTATTAACATAGTAATATAGTGAAAAGAAACAAAAAGAAAGTTGTTCAGTCATAATCATAATCTGAACCATTATATAAGTTAAACAGCACAGCTAAAACATTTACATCATACAAAAGTTAAAAATTAAATTATCAATAACATTAAAAGTAGTTAAAAACATAACTCTTAAAAAGAAGAACAAATAAAAACCAAACAGTACATAAATGTTGTGAGCAGTAATGTCTCGAAGACCTGCCAAAGGTATCCATCTGTCTATGAAAGGACACAGCATCAGGCATCAGTCTAATCTCTCTTACAAAGGGAGTTGCAAAGGCTGTGAGCAGGCACTCATCCCACTAGATGTATCTATGAGGATGGCTGGACAGAAAGACGGACCTCCCCCAAAGATTTAAAGACATGGGAGGCTCATATGGGGAGGTACAGTTTTTCAGATAACCTGGATCTGAGCCATATACAGGTTTCTAGGTCATAACCAGCACTTTGACTTGAGACCAGAAATAAAAGCACAGCCAGAAGAACTGTTTCAACTAGATGCTTTTGTACTCCCTGTAGCCAGCTCTGGTTTACAATCTGGCAGCACTTTGAAACAGCTGAAGTTTACAAACACAGAGAGTGTGTTAGAGTAATACAAACGGCATGCTACTAAGCCATTTGCTGTTGTTATTGTTGTGTGTCTCCAAGTCATTTTTACTTATGACGACTCTGGGCAAATTTCTTCAGAGAGGGGTTGCCATTGCCATCCTCTGAGGCTGAGAGAGTGTGACTTGCCCATGGTCACCCAGTGGATGTATATAGCTGAGTGGGGAATAAAACCCTGAGCTCCAGAAACGTAGTCCAACACTCAAACCACACCACACTGGTTCTCTTATCCAGACAAATAAGGACCAATTAGGACATACATTGTTTTGGCCACATCAGAATCCAAATGTCATGGTAACTGAACACCTTCAAATTAGGACGCAATGGTGCTGGATAGACAGGCCCTATGGGGTGCCGTTGTGACGTGCGAGGGGCGACACTTCCAAACATGACTTGCCCCTCGCACGTGACAAGGGCGTCAAAATGGCGGCGCCCTGTACATACGGGCGCCACCATTTTGACGTGATGAACACATAGCGTTTGCACGTCCTAGTGCCTTTGTGATGCCGCAAGTGCGCCATTGGTGCCTTGCAGCATCATAACGGCGCTGCAGAAAGAACCTGCTTTTTGCGGGTTCTTATTGCTGTGCGAGGGGGGCCGTGCGGTTTGTCCGCTGCGGCTCCCTCGTGCAGCAAACCAGGGCAGCAGCAGACTTGGATGACCTGTATCCCACCAATATTTTTTACAGTTACAGAAGTTGTTGGAAATCAAGAGAGATGGTTATTAGCAGCTGAGACCTTAACTATCCACATTAGACAATTTTCTCATATTACAATACTGTACCTGTCTGTTGTAATGGTAAGGGTATCTGTGCCCTTGCTGTACCTCTCTCCTAAAAGTTTAATGAGCTTCTTCTTCGCATGGTCATCCAAGTTGAGGCTTGAAAGCTTAATCTGGAGAGAAACCAGTCTCTTAGCAGGTTTGATATCACAATCAATGCTATGTAAGCATATAAGACAACTTGTTGCCTTCATAGATGGCAAAGACTTCATGCACTAACACACATATAGAATCAAGTTGTTCATGAAATCATATCAAGTGAGTTTCTCCCTCAAAGAACAAGAGTCGCCATTAAGGCACAGCATTCAAGAGGAATGGGAGATGTAGAGCTTGCCATACACTTAATGATAGAAGATGGTTAGGTGGGGTGGGTGAATGGAGTTCAACACAGAGGAGTTCTATTGGCTTCCACTGTGATGTGTATAGCACAGGGTGGAGAAACTGTTACAGAAAAACAGGGCTTGATGACATCCCAATGACTGCTAAATCTCAAAATAACTACTCCCAACAGCTTCAAGTAAATATAAAATAATATTAAGAACACAATATTTAATATTTTTGGACACACTACAGTTAATTGGCCAGAAAGTGAAAGCACATAATCCATGGTTATTTTCTGGAACCTATGATTATTATCTGTAAATGCTGATACACTGCAAAATTGTACCTCCAGCACAAGGACATGGTCCAGGATACTGTGGCCAGTGGCATCAAAAAAGCCATTGAAAAATAGTAAGGAGCAGAGTCATAATTCATATTTCCTTCTCCTCAATATTACTTGCCTCAAACCTGGACCAGAACACAGATTGGAACAGACCAAGTCAATTAGTTTAGTCCAAGCACAGATGCCACTGAGATGCCACCATAATCTTGAACACCTTGCCTACAATAAGGTCATGTGTGACACCAGTTTTCTTCAAATCTCTTTATTGTCCAAAGCTTCCCAGTAAACCAGAGAGCCACAGCATTGAAAAGGGGTCTCAGATGTGATTGCTTCTATGGCTTATCATGACACACCTGTCATAAATGGGGGTTCCCTCTTCCCCATTCATATGAGCACTTCCCCCAAAAAACAAAGGGTTAAGATGGGGGAGGGTACATGCTAATGAGGTTGACATCACATTCTAATGAAGGGTTACATCACAACTGATGAAATGCCCATCTGACCAATCACTTGAGTAAGACCAGGAAGTTCGAGAAACTTCCAATCAGATGTTTTAAAAAGGTCTCTGGAGACCATCCATTTTGAGTCCTTTTTGTTCTATCCTGACAGTGGATCCCCAGGATGCTGGTTGAGGTAGGTGATGGAGACAAGCATCCAGCGACATCAAGGACTACAAATCCCATCTAATTGTGAATAGCTTAGAAATATGTGTTGGAGCATCTAGGCCTCTCTGGTTCTTTTAATTCTGGCTTGTCAAAAATAGGAGAAAAAACCTAAAAATAGGTATACTATATATCACTAAGCACGGATGTTAAGAATAAAGGGATGCTACAAAAATTCTTAACCAATATATATAATTGAACAATTCTAAATAAACATGAAATGATGATGTAATTGATATAGGATGAGTGGGAAAAGATGGTCCAAGAGCCCGGGAAATCAATGATCTGCTGTGGGCTAAGAGCCAGAACAGATAGGCTGTTTGGTCCCAGGAACCATCACAAAACCATTCCATAGTTTCCTGAGAGCTTTGACAAAATTAGTTGCTTCTGTAAAATCTCCCATAGCATGAAACTATCCTTCCAACTCCTGACATTTACAGAAAACAACCAATCTAATGGGACCTCCACTTCTGCAGATAGCAATAGAAACCATAAAATCATCAGAAAGGGGGTCTACTATGACAAAGGAGTGCTCCCCGCCCCAATATGTAGACTGCTTCCATCAAATCCTGAAACAAAGGCAAGAATGAGAGTATGCTCTGCTCTATTGTATTGGGAAGCCATGCAACCAAATTCCTAGGGTTTTCCAGGACCATCTCTGCTGGAATGATTGGGAAAGCCCGATGTTAGTAATGGTGCACCAATAGTAAAAGAAGGCCTCACAGCCAATTCTAATGCAGAACTGTTTCTAGGTGAACGTGATGTGGCTTTCATTGATTGTACCAACTCTTCCCACCTGTCCAGCCTGGAGCAGTGTCATACAGAGTTCAGAAGCAAAGTTAAGTCAGGTCTGCCCATCCATCTAGAATCCGATTACCATTTACAGTAGTTCCCTCATGAACAATTACATCATGGATTAGTATAGTACTATTATGAACCAACCCAGCATTCCCCAGCAGCATCCTCATATTCAAACAAATAAACCAGTTCTGTCAGGCATCTCCTTAGGCTAGACTTATGGAAGTTGGAGACAGAATTGGTAGACTCATATTTCCACCATTCTTACATGTTCTCTTTTAGTCAGGTTTTACAAGGCCATACAAAGGCCTATGAGCTGTACTGTTAAATCAGAGTAGCAATTTTATTCAGCCAAGAGTCAGGCTGCTCAAACAGGAATTGCTCACACATTTTTGGAGAACATAGCTGCAGCCTTCTTAAAGCAAGAAAACCTGCTTTGAATATCAAAACTGAGGTTATGCTGTTTTAGGCTACACAGCACTACTACAGAGCATTCCAATTATGAACTACTAGAAACTTTGGGTCTAGGCAATCATTGCAGGAAAAGGGCTACTAAAGAATCTTAATGGAAAAAGCAAATAATATTTAAGAAACAAGAAGTTAAGAAAAGAAAGTCTCAGGACAACTAAGAGGCTTTTACAAAGTTATTAGAATATGTGCCAGGAAGAAAATTCTAATAAACATCCAAATTAATTTTGTAATCCAAAATAGACTGGAGCTGCTTAGTCAGACAAGTGCCTCAAACCGAAGACTAAGACCACAATGAAATATCAAAAATAGCAATAGCAATAGCAGCTTCATTTATATACTGCTTCATACCACTCTAAGTGGTTTACAGTGTGTATGTTAACTGCCTCCATCAAACTGGGTACTCATTTTAGTGACCTCAGAAGGATGCAAGAAGGTGTATCCATATCTCACAGTTCTATGTTAAGACTTACACTGCAATCCTATGTCTCTCCACCTAGAACCCTCAGGCAATGTAATAAGAATAGGGAACCTTTTTTCAGAAAAGGGTAATTTCAGTTTGGAAATTCCAATTTTAGAAGGCCTTGGGAACTGCATTCCAACAGGAGGATGGATGCAATTCTTGCAAAATTGGACATTTTCTCATCAAGCTTGCAAAGTGGAGTTCAAGTCTAGAGTAAACTCTAAAATAGGTTTTCTGGATTACAAACCAGGGGTGAAACAGATGGGCAGGAAGGAGCAGCCAGAAGCTGCTCCTGTCCCAATCGCCCAGGGACCGCAGTGAGCACAAATGGACAGCAGAAAGGAGTGGAAAAGATCCACTCCTTTGGGGGATGGTTTTGGGCTGCCTTAGGTGGCTCTGGCGTAATCCCAGGGTGGCTTCCAAGCACTCCAGGGGCATGCTTTGGAACTCCTGGAAGTCGCCTGTCTACCTGCCTGTTTCGGGCCACAGTTCCATGTAAGACCTTCCTGGGCTGCAAATAAGAACTCCATCTCATGCACGTTTTCCAAGCTGCAAGACACAGAATGGCTCCATACAATAAGCTCATGAAAAGTTCATGGTTAGCCAGGTGGGGAATGTCATAGGCCAAATGTTCCTTATCACTGATGTATTGGTTTGAAACTTTAAGAGACCTTCTCCGCACTGTGAGGTGGTAGAGGTATGAATGGCTATACTGTAAACAGCTAGTGGTGCATTTTCATTTCTATTTTTATATGCTTCACTTGAGAGAAAGTTCTCTGAATGTAGCAAAACTAGCATATTAGGGAGAAGGCTGTGAGGGAATCTCTCCCTAATATGACAAATGTAATACAGAGAATGTACCTAGGAAGCATTCAAAGGTGTGGCTCCTTGCACACTGTAGTCTTAATGTTACTGTTCAGAATTTTACCACTTTGTTCTTGTTGTTTTTTAAAAAAACTGCATGAGCTTCTCATGGACTGACAGATTTCTCATACTTGACAGCAAGCTGAGCTTATTATAAGTTGGAGTGTAATTCTGCTCATTATGAGTTTAATTTGAATCAGAGATAGTGATCCTACAATGGCACATAAGGAGCACCTTGTTGGGTGTTAGGTGTTGCTTCCCAAACACTGTCAGGGATACAAATCAAGCCTTTCGGCCACACAGAGAAGAAAGCACTCCAACGATATCAGGGAGAGGGCTCTGGGAGGGAAATGGACCAATAGCTCTTGGGGGATGTTCCTGCTTGCATGCTGGGAAATGTTGCATTTTCTTTGTTCAATGCAACACATGGATGAATATGTATGTATTTTAATAAAATGAATATTCTGGGGAAAAATCAAATGACTTTAAAGACAGTTCATTTTAATCAAGATCATTCCAAAACAGACTTAATGCACACGGATCCTCACTGGTTAAGAAAGCCCGCTACCTAGCTGGGTAATGTGGACTATATCACTTAACTCAAGTCCTGACTCACACAACTGCATGCTTCTCCATAAAAAAACGCTTCCTATGCATTAAAAGACAAGCATGCATTAGGGAAAGATAAAAAGGGCCTCTTCACTACAATATTCTTTTTTTCTGGGTGAAGTGGATTTTTTGTATGGAAGGGTGTAAGATACTCATTACTGCCTCATATAGTTTTTTATTGGTTCACTGAGAACTGTGTTGTACTCCTTATTCAAATTATTCTCACTAACATCTGCTTTTTACCTTCAAACCTCTTTCTGCTCATTTCTCCCAGCAGATTATGTTGACAGAGGATTAATAGAGCTTCACCACAAGGCAGGATTATCAATCATGTCTGATCCGATCATCAGTGCTACAAAATGCCATATGGCTGGCTGCTGCATGTTTAATAATCAACACTCAGGCCATCTTACACGCAAACTGTTTCAAAAGACCAGGGTGGAGGGGACCCAGTCTTGTTTGGTCAGGGATTTACATAAAATAAGATATTAGCAGGGTTGGTTGGTTGCTTGGACAATGCAACATGATCTTATCACAGACATAAAAAACAAGCAACTTAACTTACAGGGTTATTTTAAAGATTACTAAGAGTACAAGTAAAATGCTTTGACACCTCAAAATACAATCATATATATATGCTAAGCCTGTTGTAAGCCTACAATGTTGTAGCTGTAGTACTGGCATTTAACCACCGCACCACCAGGGCTCCTGGTGATTGCTCTGTCAATGAAAACACTTCTTGATTTGTAATATCTTCTAGGAGTGGCAAATTTAATTGCTTGCTTATTTGCAATCAAATAAACTCAACTAATTTTAAGAGCCCAATGTTAAAAATGAAATGTTTTCTGCAGTTACTTACTCTTAGAGTCACGACTCTTGCTTTAGGATTACGAACAGATGGACCTGCTGAAACATAGTCTACTGTGTCAACTTCTATGGGAAAGTGCTGCATACATTTCTCCTCATTGTTCAGAAGAGTTGGCCACTCTGTGCAGAAGTCTGAAGAGTTAATGGTTGGAGTAAGATCACATTTATCACTTTAGTAACAACTGCTACTCAACATAAGCTAGCCAATAAAATTGCATTTTATTGATTCTAAACTATCAATTTTTCAGATTTGTATGAAGAGACATAAAAGTATGCATGGTTGGGGTGTTGGAGTACCCCCCAGTACCATTACCCTAAATGCATTTACCATTCATACCCTCAGTGTTCTATTTTTGTAGCTCAGGTTTGGGCAACATATGGTACTCTAGCTTTTTGTCCTCTTTGTACTCTAGCCCGAAAACCCCACAAAACACTCTAGCTTTTGTTTGACAGCAGTTCCCATTTACAACAGCTATAATGGAGTCCAACAACCTCTAGAAGGCCACAAGTTCACCACCACAGAAGAAAGAAATAATCTCTCTTCCTAGATATTTTCCCATCTCCCAGTTCTCAAAGCATACTGGATCTGCAAAGCGCAAAAACAGTTACACTATCAATACATGACATAAAGCTGGTAGAGGCAGTTACCAGAGAAACAAAGCAGGCTGAAAAAGGAGGGGAGCAGAAGATCTGGTATAGACTGAATCATGCCAATCAGTTTTCATCTCTGTATGAACTCACCAGGTGGCTTCAGGTAACTTTCAGTTTCCACCATATATATGTAGTATCAAGACAATCTTATAAACGTGTTACAAAAATATTAAGACAGTGGCCTAATTCCTATCGATAGTCCCAAATAGAATAGTTCCATTGATTCAGTTGTTTCACTATACAACAACTGATTCAAAGCATCTACTCTAATTTAAACTAAATAGCAGATTTCCAGTAAAGTCTGTGAACTGTTTCAAAACATCTGAAAGGGTTAAATAAATGCTATGTATTATTATCTCTGCCTATAATTAGACCAGAGCCCTTCTCACACTATACAATTAAAAGCACTTTTAACTTCCAGGCTGCATTTTATGGAATTCTGGGATCTGTGATTTTATGAGGCAGTAGAGCCCTTTAGCAGAAAAGTCTAAACACCTCAGGAAAGAACAAATCTCAAGATTCCACGGAATGGAGTCATTGCAGTTATACTGTAACATTCAAATGTACTACTCGTAGTAGTAGTGATTTGGGAGCTACTTCCACACAGTACAGTATGTGAATGTCAAAACCACTGGGTAGAGTGAACTGCCTGCCTTAGTGACAGCCCTAGGCCTGTCATAGTCCTTGACCTTCAGGCAGTAGAGACTCGACAAATTCATAGAATCATAGAGTTGGAATTGTTTTATTCAGGTTCAGACAGCATTTGCACTGGCTCTTATCTTGGTGACTCCATGATGTTTTTTGTAACTACATGTGAAGGGAGGCTCACAGATATTCTTTGCAGGCACTACTCAGCTAGCACCTGTTAATTTGGAAGCTTCTGAAGCAAACAATGTATATTTAAACCTAAGATATCAACCTCATTTTTAGGGTTTCTTCCAGTGTATTTATCTATTTATTAATTTTATATTATAACTTTCTACCAAAAATGGTACTCAGGAGAATGAAGAATATCATGAAACCTCAGTCAAAATAAAATAAAACAAAGCCAGAAGCTTACCTTTAAGAGCAGCACAGTGCTTCCTGATGGCAACTGGTGTCAGATGCAAGAAATTGGGAATCTGAAAGAGATATACTTTATTAACATATGTATAATGTAAAACAACTACATAATGAGAAAGCAATCACCCAGTACTTGCAAAACAGCTCTGGAAATAAGTAAACCATGATTTTAACTATCTATATACTTGTGTGTTATGTCAACCTCATGTATAACTTGAGGGTGCATTTTGGGGCCCAAAGTATGTTGATATGGGCCATGGTAAGTTGGGGGTAAAACTTAGAAATAACAACAAAGAGAGAATTAAACAAAGACACAGAATAACACAAAAATGCAGACACGCCCCAAAAAGTAAAGAACATTTGAAGCAGCACTACACATATTGTAGGAAACAGGATTGCTTGATAATAATAGGTGACTAGAATGCTAAAGTATGAAACAAAGAAGGAAAACCGTCGGATGATTTGGATTAGGAACAAGAAATTAAGTAGGAGAGCAACTGATAGAATTTTGTGAGAGCAACAATCTATTCATCACAAATTCTTCATAAGATAGAAGACTATACACATAGACATCACCAGGTGGCCAATACAAAAATCAAATAGACTAAATAAATGGAAGCAGAAGATGGATCTCTGAATCCGATCCAACTTGTTTATATCCTTTGTAAAAAGAGGCACCTAGATTGATGTGGTATGAGCAGCACAGAATATAACGGGACCATTACTTCATTTGACTTGAAAATTATTATTCTAGAAATGTAGGTGTAGTGGTTAAATGCCTGTATTGCAGCCACTCACTCAAAACCACAAGGCTGCGAGTTCAAGACCAGCAAAAGGGCTGAAGCTTGACTCAGGCTTGCATCCTTCTGAGGTCGCTAAAATGAGCACCCAGACTGATGGGGCAAATTAGCTTACAGTTGTAAACTGCTTAGACACTGCTTAGGCAGTATGAAGCGGTATATAAATGAAGCTTATTTTTTGTTTTATTTGCCTGTTGTGCTGCAGCACTGCACTGTTGGCTCCTGTTCAATTTATGATGAACAATAATCTCAAGGTTGTTTCTGCATGTTGTACTGCAGAGCCCAGTATCTCCCATGCCACACCTGTCTATTTGGTGTTTGAGGCCTAAATGCAGAATTTTGCACTTGCCTCTAATGAATATAATTTTATTCATTTCTGCACACTTTTCTAACTTATCAAGGTCCTTTTGAATTCTGTTCCATTCTTCCAGTGTATTAGCTACCCTTCCAGCATTGTGTCATCTACATGGAAACACACAGTCCTCTTTGGGGGTGGGGTGGGGGGGGAACAGAAGCAAAATAGTTATCGAGCAGTTCTGCCTTAACCAAGCCAGTGGTAATCCTTATATCAAGTCTACAATTATATTGTACTTTAGTTTATGTTTGTTCTGTGACTATGGTCTCACAGCCCTCTACATTTCTACACAAGCAGTCCATGTCTTGTGCTAATTATTTTGTCCTCTCAGCTTGCACAGAAGATACTAACTAGATCATGTCTTCCATCAGTTGTGTGTGTGTGTATATGTGCCATTAAGTCACTCGACAATTTATAGTGATCCTATAAATTCCACTGGGTTTTCTTAGGCAAGGAATACTCAGGAGTTGGTTTTACCAATTCCTCCCTCTGCAATACAGCCTACAGGCTCTGTTATTCACTGGTGGTCTCCCATCCAAGTATTAACCAGGGCTGATCCTGCTTAGCTTCGAGGATCAGAAGGATCTGGTGTTTTTTGGGTTTGTGGTTGTTGTGTGCTTTCAAGTCATTTCGGAAATATGGTGATCCCAAGGCAAACCTATAATGGGGTTTTCATGGCAAGGTTTGTCCAGAGGAGGTTTGCCATTGCCTTCCCCTGAGGCTGAGAGATTGTGACTTGCCCAAGACAGTTTCATGGCCGAGCTGGGAATCTAAACCTGGTCTGCAGAGTTGTAGTCCAACACTCAAACCTGTAGCTATATTCAAGAGGATACCGCAGAACAATTTGCAGGATGTATCATTACCTTTACAAGTTCCAGGTTGCCTTCTTTTACTGGAGGTACGCCTCTTTTCACCGGGTAGCCCATTCTAATAGGGAGTGGTACAGCAGAGGGCTTAAAAGCTGCTGCAGCTGGATATACACTTGTCCAGTCCTGGTCAACCTCCATCTTCTCTGTCCTGGGAATTCCAGGCTAAAAAAAATTGCAGAAGAAAACCATGTTTGAAAAGATGCAAATAAATTATATATATATAAATTATATCTTCACATAGCTCAGAGAAACATAATCTAGCAACATCTTCTCCACGAGTTTTGAACTCAGATCTTGGTTTAAACCCCTGATCAGCTATGAAGGACAATCTTGGACCAATTAACTGACCAGTCTAATTTGTTGCAGTGTGCCTTCAAGTCATTTCTGACTTATGGCAACCCTAAGGCGAACCTAACATGGGGTTTTCTTGGCAAGATTTGTTCAGATGCTTGCCATTGCCTTCCCCTGAGGTTTATGAGCATGTGACTTGCCCAGGTCACCCAGTGAGTGTAATGATTGAAAGGGGAATTGTACCTTGGTCTCCAGTCATATGGGCCCAAAACACACTGCAGAAATAACCCAGTTTGATACCACTTGAACTGGCCTTGCTCAGTACCAGAGAATCCTGGGAACTGTAGTTTGTTGTGGCACCAGAGCTCAGTTCACAGAATTCCCAAGCACTGAACCAGGGCAGTTAAAGCAGTCTCCAACTGGATTATTTCTGCAGTGTATTTTGGACCATAGACTCCCCCCACCCCCCCACCCCAAAAAAGATAGATAGATATAGAGAAAGCTTAATTTTTGTCCATATATTTGCTTGATGAAGAACCTTTCAGTAGTATAATACATTCATAATACTGGCATATTATAACCAGGTCTATATTCTGATAGGTTTCTATTTTTAAGGCTTTGCTTCAACAAAAGCATATCATACATCAAGACACTAAGCAGATGCTGCCATTACGTACTCAGGTTAGAATATGGATAACCAGAAACCTTGAGGATACAGCTATAGATTGGGACATCTTTTGTTAACTGGAAGCCAACTGTGGACACAATATTACAGATTTAAGCCTGTTTTACAACCCCCCTCCTGCAAGAAACTTGGGCCCATTCCGCATTCTGCCCATTCTGCATGGCACGTACTAGGGTTAGAAAGGGGCGTCCTTTCCAGATGCCCCCAACCCTAGTACGTGCCGAGCACTTACAAAATGGTGCCGCCATCTTGACGTAGCAGACGCTTAGAGTTCACAGGTCACAGTGCGGTAATGACACTGCAAGTGCACCATTGGTGCCTTGCGGCGTCATTACCGTGCCGCAAAAAGAAGCCACTTTTTGTGGCTTCTCTTTGCTGCATGGAGGAGTTGCGTGGTTTGGCCGCTGAGGCTCCTCCACGCAGCAAATGAGAGCGCTTTACAGATCGCCCTTTTGGGCGGTCTGGAAAGTGCCTTAGTCTGCAACCACACTGCAGAAATAATGCAGTTTGACTCTGCTTTAATGGTCATGGCTCCATCCTATGGAATCCTGGGGGATGTAGTTTGCTGTGGCACAGAGCTCTTACAGAGAAGGTTGAATATCTCACAAAACTAAAAATCCCAGAATTCCATAGCACTGACCAGCTAAAGTTAAAATGGTATCAAACTGGTTTATGTTTGCAGTGTAGATTCAGCCTTAAAATGCTGTACTTCTGTAAGTGGGTTTGGAGGGGGACCTGTTGAAGTCCTAGCTCTATCAGAAAACTAGTACCGTAATATGAAGCTTCCTTATTTTGAACCCACAACAGTTAAAACTGGCCATCTTCTGAGACTGACAGAGTGACTTAAAAATTAAAATCTTATAATCATAATATTGGAAGAGACCACAAGGGCCATTCAGTCTATCTAGTCCAATTCCATGCCATACAGGAATTTGGATCTATTGTTCTGAGTCATAGTTTCCAGAGCAGCAGAAAACAATAGGACATCCCTTCATATATATAAACATGACTATCACATCACCTCTTAACCTTATCTCTCGCAGGCTAAACACATCCAGTATCCTAAACCAATCATCAAACAGCATGGTTTCCAGAGCTTTCAGTATTTTGGTCATCCTCCTTTGGGCACACTCCAGCTTATCAATATCCCTCTTGAACTGTGGTGTTCAGAACTGGACACAGTATTCCAGGTGAGGTCTGATCAAAGCAGAATGGAGTGGCATTATTTCTTCTCTTGATCTAGACACTACATTCCTGTTGAGGCAGCCTAAGATCATATTGACTTCTTTAACTGGAGCATCACACTGTTGGCTCATGTTAAAGCTTGTGGTTTACTAAGGCTACTCCCATGCTGCAGAAATAATCCATTTTGACATCACTTTAACAAATATGGCCCAATGCTAAGAAATTCTAGGAACTGTAATTTGTAGTGCTTCTCTTTGACAGAGAAGGCTAAACATCTTACAAAACTACAATTACTGGAATTCCATAGCACTGAACCATGGCTGTTAAGAGTGGTGTCAAACTGCATTACGTCTGCAGTGTGGATGAAGCCTAAGACTCCTAGATCCCCTTTTATGTAATGTTGCCAAATAAGGTGTCACTCATCAATTCCATTTTTATTGCCCAAGTATAATGGTTTACACTGCTGAATTTCATTTTGTAAGTTTTGGCCCAACCCTCTAATCTGTTAAAGTCTTTTTGAATTCTGATCCTGTCCTTGGGGTAATGGATACCTCTCCTAATTTGGTATAACCTACAAATCTGACAAGGATGCCCTCTATTTCATCATCCAAGTCATTGATAAAGATGTTGAATAGCACTGGGCCCAGGACTGAACCGTGTGGCACTCCTCCGGTCACTTCTCTCCAGGATGAAGATGAGCCATTGGTGAGCACTCTTTGGGTTTGGTCCACCTACCAGTTGCACTATCTCATCTACATTTGATTAGGTTTTTTGTACAAATATTACAGGGACTTATTTTGTGGTATTGGCACATTGAAGCAGCACTCAGTCTTTTAAGTTTAAATAACTACTTGTCTAAGATCCACATCTATCTTGAATTTTTACCTCCCTCCGGGATCTTTCATTCTGTGAGGACCTTCCCCCTCGTACTGATGTACCTGTAATATAAACACATACTTTAGTAGTTACAAAGAGCATCCAATATGGGCAAGTATTCTCCAATGATTCTCCATGGGCAAGTATGGTTTCTCAATGGGCAAATATGGTTTCCCTATGGGCAAGTACCATCATTTGTTTTTGTATGTCCCAAACAGGGCTGTCATATCAACTCTTAACCTTCTCTTCTCCAGGCTAAACATCCCCAGCTCCCTGAGTCTTTCTTCATAGGGCATGCTTTCCAGACCCTTCACCATTTTAGTTGCGCTCCTTTGGACACGCTCCAGTCTCTCCACATCCTTTTTGAATTGTGGTGCCCAGAACTGGACACAATATTGAAGCCTGACTAAAGCAGAATAGAGTGGTACTATTTATTATTATTATTATTATTATTATTATTATTATTATTATCATCCCGCCGCTCTGTGCAATGCATTTGGGGCGGCTCACAACATTAAAATATACACTCCATAACATAACTCCCAAAGCCACCCAAATACGCTCCAAATACAATTAAACCATTTACGATTTAAAACATGCTTAAAACTATAACAATACTGTGTAACAAATAAGCAGTGGCTTTGCGCTACCACTCTTTCCACCCTCTGAAAAAACCACTTCTGAAGATCAGGTTCTGTACCCAAACTGAGCTCTATCCAGCACTGGGTCTCAATCTACAGTCTTGCAGCCTTCAGCTCATTGAAACCTCTGGCATTGCTACCAAGGCCTGGGATTCTGGTAATGGGAGTCCTAACAGCTGGAGGGCCAAAGGATGGGGGGGGGGGGCCCCCGATAAGAGAAGAAGCTCCAGACTCCAGAGGGGGGGGGGGAAACAGTATACACAGGGCTACTTCCACAATAAAGGACCATACCAATGGCCAGAGGTTTTGGACTTCATCTCCCAGAAGCCTCAGCGGTGTCGGCCAATAGCCTGGGATTCTGGGAGTTGAAGTTCCCGCGGGGACTGCCCTCCTCCTGGCCCAGCCAATGGGAAGCGAATTCCTCTCTGGGGGCCTCCCTCGCCCACCTTTGCCGGAGCCCCCGGCCACCCTCAGGGCCGTCGAGTAGCCAGCGGAGCTGCGCCGGGGAAAGGATGGTTGTTGCTGCTGCCGCCAGGCGCCCCACGCGACCCGGCTCCGTCCGAGGAAGACCTGCATGGCGGCCGTGGCGCGGATTAGTGACGTAGCGGCCTCGGGGGCGCATGCGCAGTTCCGCTCAAGAAGGCCGGCTTCTCTGGGAGTAAGACGGGCAGCTGGCCTGAGCGCAAAGGAGGGAGCAGCCAGAGGTTCTGCTCAGGAGGAAGCGGAAGCGGAAGCGGAAGCTGCTATTTTTCATGAACACTGGAGGCAAAGAAACATCCGAATATAATGTTTAAGGAGCAGCTAGAAAGATTTGTGAACGGCAAACACTCGCAGTGTAGCTTATAAATGTATATCTATTTCATGAACAATGGAGTCAAAGAAATACACACACACACATATACATACATACATATATATATATATATATATATATATATATATATATCATATATACATATACATATAGTGTGTGTATATATAAATATATATACACACACATATAAGAAATATACAGAATTATATTTCTTATATATGTGTGTGTATATACACACTATATGTATACATGATATATATGTGTGTATATATATACACACACACTATGTATATATATGTATGTGTGTGTGTATATATATATATATATATACACACTATATGTATATATGATATATATATGTGTTTGTGTGTATATATATATATATATACACTATATGTATATGTGATATATATATATGTATGTGTGTGTATGTATATATATACACTATATGTATATATGATATATATATATGTATGTATGTGTATATATATATATACACACACACACTATATGTATATATGATATATGTATGTGTGTGTGTATATATATGTGTGTGTGTGTGTGCAACACACACTTGTCCTTCCATATTCGCTGGGGTTAGGAACACAAGACCCCTGTGAATAGGTAAAATCTGCAAATAACAAAAGCACCTCCAGTGCAACTCTATGATCAGTGCCTGTCGGACGTTGACCACAGAGTTGCCCTAATCTCCAGGTCTGACAGGCGCTGACCATAGAGTTGCACTGGAGGAGCAACAAATGCCAAGTAGAGTATTCTCTCTAGGAATTGCTTAAGTCTTTCAGGGCAACTTTTGGTTAAAGTTGACCATAGAGTTGCACCGGAGGACCTAGATATTCCTAGAGAGAACATATTAATCAAAGCCGCAAATGTCAAAGCCACAAATATGGAGGGATGACTGTGTGTGTGTGTGTGTGTGTATGGTGGGGTGAGTGTATATGTGTGTATAAAAAATATATATATATATATATATATATATATATATCTGTGTGTATACACATATATGTGTGTGATATTTCTTTGACTCCAGTATTCATGAAATATATATAAACGACACTGCAAATGTTTGTCGTTCACCAGTGTGCCTTTCATTTAGATAAATAATTGAAACCACATAATCATACAGTAGGCTGGCTTTTTATTGAGGAGATGGACAGAACCCAGGCTGCATCACACTAGAGAAGTAATGCAGCCTGATGCCACTTTAATTGCCATGTTTCCGCTGTGGAACCACTACAAATCCCACGATTCCAGAGCACTAAACCATGGCGGCGTCAGGCTGAATTATTTCTCCTATGCAGATTGCAGCCCTGGCCAATATTTTCAAGAAAAGGGGCTGTCTACAGTCCCTTGCTAGATCCAGGCTTTGGACACCTTTGGGTCAGTGTGTGTGTTGTTCTTGTGTGCCTTCATGGTGTTTGCGATTCATGGTGACTCAGTCTTGGGGTTTTCATGCCAATGTTTGTTGAGAGGGTGTGTGCCTTAGCCATGTTCTGAGGCTGAGAGAGTGTGACTTGCTCAAGGGCACCCAGTAAGTTTCCAGGAGGGATTTGAACCCTGGTTTCCAGAGTCCTAATCCAATGCTCAAACCATTGCATCACACTGGCTCTCTAATCTGTGCCTTCCAGTTAACTGTCACTTGTCGACCCCATCCATTTCACAGGCTTTTCTTAGGGAAGGAATGCTCAATGATGGTTTTGTCTGTTCCTTCCGCTACAGCACCTGGTATTGGTTGGCAACAACATAGAGCGGATCAAAGTGCTGTATACAAGCATACCTTGGGGTGTAGCCACATTGCAGAAATACTGTAAAGCAGGTTCACACTCCTTTAACTGAGGCGGGTTACAAACCACCATTAGAGACGTCCTGAGGACGTCTCAGTTTGAAAAAGGGGCGTCTCTTCTAGACTCCCTTACCCTATCACGTACTCAGTCCGTACAAAATGGCGGCGCCCTGTTCATACGGGCACCGCCAGTTTGACGTAGCGGACGCTCTGCGCCTGCAGGTGGTGCACCGGAAGTGACGTCACGAGTGTGCCCTTTGGCACTCGTGGCGCCTCTTCCAGGGCCTGAGAAGGAGCGCGATTTCTGCGCTCCTCTGCAGCGTCCGGGAACCGTGCCGTTTAAAGGCTGCGGTTCCCGGACGCTGCAAGCGGAGGCAGAGCCAGACCGCTGCTTCTCAGCAGTCTGTAACGCGCCTGTGATAACTATTCTGTGGGATCCTGGGATTTATAGTCTGGTGAGGCACCAATGCTCTCCGAATACCTCACTAAACTACAGATTCAAGGATTCCACAGGACAGAGTCATGACAGTTAACGTGGTGTCAAGCTACAGCCTCAGTTAAGAACGCTTCAAACATTAAGCTCCTTCCTACAAAGGCTTATCCAACCACCTTTTTCCCTCATCCTCCCTCTAACGTGAAGCTTCTTAAGCAGCATTGCAATTAGGAGAATGGTGACAGAAGGCAGGAAAAGTGTGGGATTCTACTGTTGTTAGCTGCCATCAAGTTGACTTTGACTCATGGCAACCCTGTGTATGAAACATCCCTAAGCCCCTCATCCACACCTTGGTTTCCAGGGAAAATTCAGGCTTGATGTGTTCCAAGACCCATTTGTTTGTCTTTTTGGCTGTCCATGGTATGCTCAGCACTCTTCAGCACCACATCTAAAGAAAGTAATGTAAATATTAAGAGTTTTCTCACAGGTGAAAGAATACCCCTCAGTGAGCAAAAGCATACTGGCCATCAAATGTACGTGTGTGTATGTGCATGTGTGTGTGGATGTGGATATTACTTGGATTTGGACGAAACCTGAAGCTCTTCTGAGTCACCTTCCCAATAGGTTTTGGTACCTTACAGAGTGAAGTAGAATTCCTGCCAGAGCACAGAAAACCACAGATATCTGCCCAAATGTTCTTTGACAACGGAACAGATCAGATAACTGGAGAACAGGTGGCATAACATTCACAAGGTGGATAGAACATATGTCAGAGTGCATAACTGCCCCTAATGTGTAAAAGGCAAGGACAGCAAAGAAGGCTTACTTTCTGAAATCTGATAACATCCATAATCCACCAAACAGTGATGCTTTTACTGGCCAACCAAAATGCACAAAATACAAGATTCAAGCTTTCAAAGCTCAACTGGCTTCTTCATCAGGCAAAGGTATTAACAAATAGGAGAAAGAAAGAAGACATGATTTTGGAGTCATATACCTACATTTTATCAATGTGTTGCTATAGTTCTAAGTTAAGATGGTACAGAGGGATATCCATGTAGGCAGAGGCCATTATGATTCCTTGGCCATGGGGGTGTATAGGACTCTTCATACATGGATATCTACTACTAGAATATTATAATACCAGGTTAACGACAACATCACATAAAGCATTTACTGCCGCGGCCCCTAGATTATGGAATGATCTACCGGAAGAGATCTGCCTCATTACTACCTTAGCGGCATTCAAAACAGATCTCTTCTGGCAGGCTTATCCATTGAACTCTCTATAATAAGGTTATGACGACTACTCTTCCTTGACTATGATTGTTGGCTAATAGATGAATTGCCGTTTTAGAGAACTAATAGGAACCCTTGTTAAATTCAGAGTTAGTATTTTATGGTTTGTATTGATTGTACTATGTGTCTTTTTAAGGTTGTAATCCTGACTCAATCTGTGGGAGAGGCGGGAAATATAAATAAACTATATTATTATTATTATTACAGTATTATTATTATTATTATTATTATTATTATTATTATTATTATTATTATTATTATATCCCTCTGTACATCTTAACTGAGAATAAGTATAACAACATCTTGATAAAAGGTAGGCATATGAATCCAATGAGGTACTTTTGAGGACTGAGGGAGTCACTTTGCCTGCCAGATACAATATTTTTAAAAATGAGCAATTAAAATATATTTTGGAGTCCTGTGCAGGTTTCCTCAGAAGACCTTCTGAACATAATCATATCTATTCATTTGCACGCATTTAGTCTGTTAATGACCTGCTTGCCTCCTCTCCCAAATGCTGAAATGGAGAATTTCTTTATTTTTCTGGCACATTCCCTTGCAGGGTGATGGAGTCTCCTCCTTTGGAGATTTTTAAACAGAGGCTGGATGGCCATCTGTCAGGGATGGTTTGATTGCATGTTCCTGCATGGCAGAGGGGTGGACTGAATGGCTCTTGTGGTCTCTTTCTGTGATTCTATGGGGGAAAAATAGCAGAAGATATGTCACTGATCTGATCTGGGCACTAGATGATCTGCTCCTTCCTCATCAGCACCCCTTTTCCTTCTTCATGTTGTCACCAACAACAATATGAACACATTTAACTGAAACACCTCAGAGTTTGAAGCCCCAGGAAGGAAGGTGAAGGGTTTAGATGTGCAGGTGATATTCTCACCAGCTCTACCATTAAAAGATAGAGGACCACACAGGGACAGGATGGCAATTAATGAGATTTAAGCATAGGAGAAGGACACTTTCCTGCGTGATAATATCCACAATTTCACACATGAAGCACAGCCTGGGACAACTGTATGCATGCTTTCAGCATGCAGAGATTAGGTTCTTGGGATCTATATTTGTACCTGAAATTTATCTTCAAGTGATGCACTGTCTTGTACGATAACAAAGGCTGGATGTCCCTTCCCAGAAATTGATAATGGGATTCTGGGATTGGTTGATACTTTAATTTTAGTGTGACAAAACCAGCAATTGGATCAGGATATCCTCAGGATACATGGATAGGAACAATTGGCTGAGAACACAACAGGGAGTAGGCAGGGAGGTTGGCATACTGCTTTGGGTGCAGGGAGAGTCTTTGTCTCAAGGTACAAGAGGAAATGCAGATGACTTGTGGGGTGGAAGGAGGAAGACAGGATTTCAGTCCCATTGTCCTCAATGGCGAAGCTAGTGGGGATAGCTAAGACTTGCCATCTGTGGATGCTCAAATCCGCAGATGGTAAGTCCCTGGATACCGAGGTCCCATTTAGATTTGATTATTACCTGGTCTCTGGTCTCATCCCTTTTCTCTTGGGAACCTGACCTTGTGTTTCTTAAGGCCATCGCGGCCTCTCAAGAACATGCTGGCTACGAATTAGAAGGTGAATTGATAAAAGGAACTATGATCAAATGGATGCAAGATATCAAAGAATCAATTCCACTGTGGAATTGGGAAAGAACATGGAAAAAAATTTAAATTCACTAAAAGCGCTAATCTAATTGAAAACTATTACAAATTGCTATACAGATGGCATCTATCCCCACAAAAACTGGCTAAGATCAAAAATACGAAGGACAGCAATTGCTGGAAGCGTGGAGAGAACAATGCAGCCTTATTCCATATGTGGTGGGATTGCAAAATCGCGAAAAAATTTTGGGAAGAGATTCATAAAACAATTCAATATACCATACAAGAGGGAATAGAAAAGAAACCCCAACTGTATTTACTAAATATTACTGAAGACCTTAAGGAAAAACTGTGTCGAGATGAAATAGATGTTTTATTGTACTTAGTGACAGCGGCACACCCAGTTTTTGCTAAGTATTGGAAAGGGGGAAAACAAGATCTACAGGAAGAATGGAGAATTAAGGTAAATGAATTGATGGAAATGGATAAATTAACCATGATGATTAATGAAAAGACAGACCAAAACTTCTAAAGAAAATGGAAAAAAGTGAATAAGCGATGGGAATGAAAAGAAAGGGGAAGGGAAAGAAGGGAAAAGGGAGGGAAGCGAAGGGGAAAAGGGAAAAGGGAGGAAAGAGAAGAGAAGGAAAGGGAAAAAGAAAAGGAAGGAAAGGGGGGGAACAGGATAGAATAATTTTAATATGCATCCCCTATTCATCTTATGGCTGGAAACAAAGTATTAACAATCCTAACGGAACAACGGACATGCCGCATAAGAACATAAAAATAATGGATGACGACAGAAAGACAAATGTTGTATACCTGTTTAAACAGCTCAACTACGTTCACAAAACAGAGGTATTAGGTTATATATTCTTTGGCAATTTATATGTATTGTAATGTAAGTATGTTGTATATGTTTTATTCTGTATGTTTTATGTTTCTATATATTTTGTATGTCATGTTAAGTCATAATAAATTTTTCTTTTTTTAAAAAAAGCGGGATATAAATAAACTATTTATTATTATTATATTATTATTACAGATATGAAATATGGGGACCACAAATACAGTTCAGGGTATGCAGAGTGTGTTATCCATAACTAATACGAAAGCCACCTTTGTACAAAGAGCCATTCTGAGACATAACTGTTTTTCTCCCCTCTCTAATTTTAATTAAAATAATCTCATGAATTGTTTGCCACCCCTATTTGCAGTGTGAGATAAAGATACACAATTACGCCCTTACATTGGTTTGTAAAGCAATCGTAAATTTTTTCAAGCCACATGAGAAAGAGAAATTTCTTACAGACTGTGTCTACTGAGTCTGTCTTTTCACACTGTTCAAAGATGCATATAACTGCATAATTTTTCATAATATTTTGTTACCTACAAACTGTCAATGGGGGAATTCTTTTCCAATGCATTACTAATGATTGAAATAAATTCACCATAACAATGCTAGGACACTTTATATAATTAGAGCAAGGAATCAAATAACAGTTGAAGCTCAATGTACAAGAATTTACATTGTCTAATTATTTGAAAGCTTTCTACCACGGTCACCTGATAGCTCTTCAATAAGAATAGGCCTAATATTGCAAGCAGTAATTCTTGCCTTCTTTTATGTGGCTCAATGGGGAACGTTGAGTATTACAAGTGTACAGTGTCTTCAATACACCAATGATTCATTCTTTTTGGTCATTTATATTTATAGAATGATGAAATGTGGGTTTTGTAATTTATTGCATTGATTAAAAAAATTTAGTCATAGAACTAGTCTTAAATTACCAGCCTATCATATTCTTTGAGCTTGGTGGGTATGGCTATGATAGAGCCGGAAAACATTCAGATACTCTTAATTTGTTATTATTTAAGTCCAGACCTGGTTGTTCAGTGTAGGCCATTGGAATTGTATTCAATTGCCATGCATGGGGCATTTTTAAAGTTACCTTCAGCTGGTTTTATAAAGTACTTCAACTGACGATTGAAGATTCTGGCCAGATATCCAGAGTGATTCTGTGAGAGAATAGCCACCTTCAAGATATACCTGAAATTATGTGGTTAATGTATGTTGAGATTTTTGGAGCTGTTATGATTTCTTATGGCAGGGATCATTTGTATCTAAAGAACATGGAGGGGACAGCACACAATAGTTAGGATGCTGAGCTCAGAATGAACACCTGGAGTGACCTAACATATGTTTGGGAATTATTCCTTTCTTGAGTTTCCTATCCATGTCCTGCTAGATTCTGGCGTTCTTCCTGTCACTCTTTTCAGTCCACCTTCCCCAGCTTCTCTCCACCATCATTCCTCTTTGCTCTAACCTTAGGACTGCACCATTAGATAAGATTATTTATTTATTTATTTTATTGTTAACATATAAGTGTTAGGTAAGATTTTTGTTAGATAAGTGATCTTAAAAAAAGGTAAAGGAGAGATGGCTGGTAAAGATCATATTTGGGGACAGATATTCTACATTTGTTGCACTGCTAGAAATCGACTGAGAAGGAGATTTTTGATACATCTTGTTCTTTGAGCTGCTTCTAAAAACTCCTGAATTATGTATTTATTAATCTTGTGTAACCATAAAAAACTAGAAGAGGAACTAGGTGTACATATAGAATTTATCTTTGCCTTGTCTCTAGTTGAAGTGTGGTTTGCTATAACTGCTTTGAAGCCTTGTAATTTGCTGTTGTTAGTGTAATGTAGTATTTTCTGTTCCATATAAGTGGCAAATCAACAGTACACCTCAGTTACTATACATCTTTTGCCTGATGAATGGGTTGTCCACACCAGCCAAAAGGCTCATGTTCCCCCTGGCCTCATGTCATCCAGTTTAGACAACACAGGCCAAAAATGGTGGATCTGGCCTGATCCAAGGTTAAAGAGCCTTTTTTGCTGTAGTGTGCTTTCAAGTTATTTCCAATTTAAAGACACCCCTGAGGCAAGATTTGTTCAGAGGAGGTTTGCCATTGCTTTACCCCGAGGATGAGAGCATGGGACTTGCCCAAGGTCACCCAGTGGATTTACACAGCTAAGCTGAAATTTGAATCCTGGCTTCCAGATTCCTAGTCCAGTGCTCAAGCCACTACACCATGTTGGCTCTGGCTATGGTGAAATGGGCCCAACGTTTTGAACTCCAAAGATTGTCATCGGTCTTATCAAGGTTTCTTGACACTTGAGAAACACACTTCTTGACCATTCCCACAATTGTTTTACCGTTCTTCTCTGCCCTAGCAACTACTTTCTGTACTTAGTGTACAGTTTACAGCTGCTGCACAACTTAGTGTAGAGTAGATTTGTAAATAGTTGAATTTTGTGAAGAGATTTCACATAAATTAACCAAGTTAAAAACATCTATGATAACACAAAACTTGTTGTTCATTCTAGATTCTGAAATTAATTCAGACTTTTAGAGCACTTCCTGAGATTCCATCTCTTACTTCAGGACAATGGTCCATTAACGAAGAAGAAGAAGAGAAACAGTTGAATTAGGATACTGTATATCCATGCACTCCAATGCATTGAATCGTGGGTTAAACAGAGACAGTAGCTTCCTGGTTATAACACTGGTTTTCACCCCAATCTCATGAAGCTCCTCTTAACTACTGTAGTTTATCATGTCTCTTTTCTGATTTCCAGCCAAAACTCCCTCCACCATTTATCCATTCATTCTGGCTGTAGACAATATCTTTCTTCTGCCTTTGCCCCTCAATGACCAAAGTTAAAATTGAACTTGTCACCTCATCACCATACCCATAAGATTTGAATTTCTATTGCTATTTATACAGCCTGATTAAAAAGTTCCTTCCTTGGTGACAGCTCACTCCATGCCTCCAAGGAAATGGGCCAAGGGGGGCAGGTCAGCGGTGGTGGCCCCGCGGGCCCCTTCTTGGCCTCTGCGGAGGCAGGCTGAGAGGGAGGGGGAGGCCGCCGCTGGCGGCCCCGCAGGCCCCTTCTCAGTCTCTGCGGAGGCTTGGGCCTCCACAGAGGCCGAGAGGGAGGGGGGAGGCTATGTGGAGGCAGGGAGGGTGGCGCAGCTGCTTGTAGGAGGCGCCTCCTCGGCCCCAGGTCTTGCTGTCCTCCTCTTCCTCCACCTCCTCTGCGCGGCCATGCGCGGTGGAGGAGGAGGAGGGCAACGAGGCCCCACAGGCGCCTGGAGCAGCGAGGAAACTGTGGCAGGGGCGGCAGGACTGGACTGGGGCCAGTCCCAAGGCCTCAGCGGGCCGCATCTGGCCCGCGGGCCGTAGGTTGCCAGCCCCTGTGTTAGATTATAGGTGTCCCAAAAGAAGATAAATGTATTTTAGCAATTGCTTCTTTCCAATCTTATTGCCTAATACAGAAATGGTTATCGATAACTATTGTTAAAATGATTATACTGGCTAAAGGCATTAACTCTGTTGATAGTATAATTATATTTTACATTTTGCATGTTTTAATGGTATGGATTTTTATCTATTTTGGGTCACAGGGCGGGGAGAAAGGCAAGGGCAGTAGTCCCCTTATGGCACTATCTTTCATGTTCTTGTGGAAAAGGTTTCTGTGCTGTAATCCAGGAGAAAATTGATCACATACCAAGGCTTGTGGATAATCAAGGCAATTGGAATGCAAAAGTAGGAAACACAGCAGAACCAAGCACTCTAGAATTTGGCCTAAAAAGAAGCAAAGCAGCAGAATTATGCATTTTGTGAGGCCAACAGTTTGTTCCTTGTAAACACATTCTTCAGGCACCCAAAGAGACAACTATATACATCAGTGCTTCCTGATTGCCAATACAGAAATCAAAGAAACTGTAATTGGGAACAGAACATGGAAAAACAAGAGCAGGAATAGACTGTGGCACAGACCATGCACTACAGTGCACCCGCGTCATACGCTATATGTGGCTTCCAGCATACACTGGAAGCTGTGCTGGAAAGGCTTCTTTTGTGCCCCAAAAGAAACAATGGGGTGTGCCAGGTGCACGCTGTGGGACGAGCCCCATTGTTTCTAACGGGGCTTGGTTTACGCGGTATTTCCCTTACGCAACGGGGTCTAGAACAGATTCCCCGCAAAAGGGAAGGGCCAACTGAACTAATAGAAAAAAATAAAGTAAAAAAGACAACATGGCAAAATATAACTCAAAGAATATCCATGTAGAATTGAAAGACCATGTAAGAAATAGATTTGCATTAGTAAGGCTAATAAACTAGCTTGTTTGAACCTTGTAATCTGTTTATAGACTGTTCTTCGGTTGATCTTGTTATTTGGTTTTAATCTTAATCCTTTTGTGTATATTTTTTAAATAAAAGATTTTTTTAAAAAAAGACTAATGAATTGGGAGCCAGAAGAACTCTGGAACAAAGCCAGGGAACTGTCCAAGAAGAATGCGAAAATACACTATCTGCAGCCAAAAAGAAAGAAAAGCTTAATTCGATGGCTGATGAAACTTCAGACAGTTAAGGAGAGATGAGAAGCAAAGGTAAAAATGACAGAAATAGGGAGAGAATCTTGAATGCAACTGTTCAGTGACTTGTACATTGAGACAAAGAGAATTATTATAATAATCATTGCAAAGAAAAGAAGAAAACAAAAAACCTCTTTCATAACTTCTGAGAAGTGAAAGGAAAATTCCGATGGGGTGGGGATGGGGATACTATATGACCAAGAAAAGGTAAAGGTACTTCCCTCTGACAAGGTTGTCAAGTGGTGTCTGACTGTTGGAGGTGGTGCTCATTTCCGTTACTAAGCCAAAGAGCCAGAGTTGTCAAAGATGGCTCTATGATCATGTGGCCAGCATGACTGCACGGGCTGTTTACCTTCCCAACAAAGTGGTACCTATTTATTTGCATTTGCATTCTTTCAAACTTTTACATTGGCAGAAGTTGGAACTAGTGATATTATTATTATTATTATTATTATTATTATTATTATTATTATTATTGGAGCTCACCCCATCACATGGCACCTGGGCCTCAACCTGCCAGTCTTGCAATCAACAGAGGTAGCGTCTTAACTGCTTGAGCCCCCATATGACCAAGAAGCGAATGCTATATGATCATAATTGTTTCAAGCTACAAAGGCACAGTCCAACAAAACAGTGGTCCACAGAATGGATGCGCAACATACATTCCAGTTGCCGAGAAAAGGGACACCAAGGATTGAGGTAACTATCAGACCGTTGTATTAATCTCCCATAGAAGCAAAGTGGTGCTCAAAATTATACAACAAAGACTTTTACCAATATAGACTTAAGAAATGCCAGATGCTGGATTCAGAAAAGGAAAAGGAATATCTTATTGTAAATACACACAGGATAACAAAATGCACAAAGAATTTCAGAAGAAAATCAGCCTGTGCTTTATAGATTATATCAAAAAGCTTTGTATGTACAGCGCTGTGTAAATTTACAGCGTTTTATAAATAAAGGTTAATAATAATAATAATAACAATAATAATAATAATGTTTGATTATTAACAGCAGTAGTAGAAGTAGCAGCAATAGTACAGTCCGCCCTTCCGTTCCCCCCCCTCCCCATGTAAGGGGACTTCCACGTATGCTTGAGCCCCATTTAATCGAATGGGGCTTGTGCACGTGGCTGTGGCAGGGCACATGTGCCATTACCCCTTATGGAGTGTGCTGCCCTTTTTCCCAACGCAGCTTTCAGCATATGCTGAAAGCCGCGTAAGGCGTGCCCACGTATGACACAGGCGCACTGTTCTGGATGTGATTATGTTGTTGCTACAGATTACTATCAATCAGTCTTTATTATGGTGCATGACTGGCACTATAAAAGAAGAAGTAAACAACAAAATTAAATTAATAGGCAAAACAAGGAATAAAACAGTGTGTGGGGGGTGAGGTTTAGGGGGGAGTCTGATGGCTTGTAAACAAGGTTATTGTATTGTACACATGGTAGCACAAAATTTAGTGACACTAAAGTAATTAAGGCTTCTTCATTACAAAGAAGGAAGGAAACATAAAAAGAATTGGGTCATCCTGGCAATTGGTGGCATATTGGTTTGAGTGTTTGACTACAACTCTGGAGAGCAGGTTTTGACTCCTGCTTGGCCATGAAACCCACTGGGTGACCTTGGGCAAGTTGCACTTTCTCAGCCTCAGGGGAACTTCCTCTGAACAAATCTTGCCAAGAAAACCCAATTATATGTTTGTCTTAGGGTTGCCATAAGTTGTCAATGATTTCAAGGCTCAACACACACACACACAGAATAATTTTTTTCCTAATATCATAATAAAAAAAGCATCAACGAAGAATGTGGGACACCAATTTGATTTCCTCTGATCCAGAAAGGCACACATGATTAATGAAGGCAATTTTCAGAAACCTTCTCTCCAGCAAAGCTGGGGTGGGGAGGGAGAACTGAAATGTGCTAGTGTGAAAGCCCTTTGAGGCTTAGGAACTGAGAGTCCCAAAATATTGTTTGCTGGCTTTTGCACATAAGGTGTCCTGTTAATTACTGATTTGACCACATGTAGGATGTGTTGCTTAAGTGTTGCTTTGGCTGTGCTGAAACCCAAATTGGTTAAGATACTCAGAGGGGATACAATATTGCTGGAGTGTCTGAAAGATCTTTGGAGTCCAGATTAATTTAAAATCATCTAGTAGGATAAAGGAGGCAGAACCTCAAGGTGAAAAGAGCAAATTCAGCCAAAGGTTGAACATGACAAGCCAGTTTAGTGGCATCACTATGGACGCGCGAGGAGTACACCACACACCAGGTGACAACCTAAGGGGGAGTGACACCATTGCTCTTCAAACATCTGCCTTTGGGCTGAAACAGGATGTGGTATTCACCAATGTCACTTTAAAATGATGAAGAGATGGTGTGAATGGAGCAAAGCTTAGTGGGAGGAAAAAGGAGAGGCCACAGGTTTTTAAAAATAAATAAATTATTTTTTTAATTTAAAAAATATTTAATATTTAATATATGTCATATTTTACCAATTTTTCACTTCAACCACATGAAGCAATGTATATGTAAATGCATTTAGACTGTGCATATGATACTATAATTTAAAGGTATAATTTTATTTTTGCTAGTTTTTATATCAAAATGATTAAGATTACATTCAGTAATATACAGGAATTATGATTAATGGGTAACATGAGTACAACAAATATTACTAACGATTCTGTATGATGTACTACGGGAGGAGGTCAATGGTGTGTATGTGACACCATGGGTTACCACACCTGATGATGCCAAACCTAATGAGCCAGACTAGTTTCTACAGATTACTAAATGAAGTTAAATAGTTGTAGCAGTATAAAGGCAGAATCCCATTGTGTTAAAGCACTTGTACAACTTGTAAAACAGACTTTACTGCAAAACAGTTTGACATTTTTTGCTGCTTGCAATGCAAGATATCTTGGACTTGTGTTAGCAGAAGTCCTTTTCTCCATATGTGTGTACAGCTGCAAGCACACACCTGATCTACCACTACTCTGTGTGTATGTGTGTGTGTGTCTTTTTGTTCCAATGGTGTTGGATAACAGTCGAATGTTGTGATTTTGTAATGTACATTTTGGATTGTACAGTAAATAAGATCCAACAAGCCTTTAATTTTGTGTATATGCCTTGTTATGACTTGTGACTTTAAACAAATCAGTGACTTGATTGTGACAGATTTAAGCCCACCTTCACAGTGTAAATCCAGCAACAGTGATACCTTCATTGGACCAATCAAAATGCACAATATACATGTTGCAAGCTTTCGAAGCTCCACTGGCTTCTTCATCAGGCAAGGTGTTAAAAACCATACAGGAGGGGGAAAAACTAAAGATGTTAGAAGCCTGCATTTTCTGTTTTTGCTCTTAGTTCATATAGTAATGCAGTAATGTGAAACATTCAGGGGTAGCCATGTTGGCCACGCATTATAGCCAGAACAGGGGAATCCTAAGGAGAGAGCCAATAGGCTAGGACTTTACTGTTTGAGGTTACTACCTCCAATAAAGGTAAAATATTTTCTAAAATTGGGACTGCATTGGCATGTTTTACCTCAACACACCTAAAGTTTTCCTGATGCAAAGTATGAAGGCTTCTTGAGAAATTCGGTGCCCTCTGCCTAACAAAGAAGCCAGTAGCCTCACAAAGCTTGGAGACACAAAGGATGGATGTTAAATTTCTTGGACTTTGAGAATCTCCCAGTAGCCACATGGCCAGAAGGAGGAGATAGATGCTAGCCTGTAAGAGATACCCCTTTGTATCATCTGAACTAAGAACAAAAACAGAAAAATGCAGACCTATGACTGACATCTTTTTTTAAAAAAATTCTCCTGTATGGTTTTTAACACTTTGCCTGATGAAGAAACCAGTGGAGCTTTGAAAGTCTGCCACATGTATATTGTGCATTTTGGTTGGTCCAATAAAAGTGTTACTGTTGGATGGATTTTGGATGTTATTGGATTTGCTACATGGCCAACACAGCTACCCCTGAATACTCCCAGCATAAGTTAAAGAACATTACATATTGATAGGACTGGTTCATCATTGGTCTGTATTAGTGGTCCCCAAACATTTTTGGGCTACCACCTCCTTTCCTCTCAGGGGACAAGAGATAACTACTGTTAACTACTTTTCTAGTCTATTACCTTCTTTAATTCTGTATTACTATTTACTTGAAGAGTTTGTGTATATTGATGGTTGTTTATATCAGGCACATTGCTTGTTTTCTGCCGCTCCAGAGAATAGGACCCAGACCAGGCTGCAAGCTACAAGAAAATAAATTCCACCTAACCATTAAAAGGAACTTCCTGACAGTAAGAGCTGTTTGACAGTGGAACACTCTTCCTCAGAGAGTGGTGGAGTCTCCTTCTTTGGAGGTCTTTAAACAGTGCCTGGATGGCCATCTGTCAGGGATGCTTTGATTGTGAGTTCCTGCATGGCAGGAGGTTGGACTGGATGGCCCTTGCGGTCCCTTCCAACTCTATGATTCTATGATTGCATCAAACACACATCCTATCTTCTAGATGCTTATTCTTCGGTACTTCTAAGTTACATATATCCCATTTTTCCAGTTTTGTCAGAATATTTTGTGGAATGTTTGGGGTGGGATGCATTTCATCCATCTCTTGGAACCTTGAGTAATGAATAGTAGTACAGTAGAGCTGTTATCAGGTATTGCAAAGTCTACAATAACCACCTCTACTACTATTCATTAGTAAATGTTCCATGATATGGATGAAATGCACCCTACCCCAAACATTCCACAAAAGGACAGTGCTCCAGAGTGTAGTAAGATGAATTTCAGTCAACTGTAGAGTCAGAATAGTTATTGGAGCCTCTGTGACAGGTTTGCAGAACCAGTCTGGTCTCTTTTTCTGCCCAAACATTCAGAGACAGAATAGAGGCAATTTTCTTGAACAGATAGCTCATGTGCATTAATATACCTTTATGGATTTGTAGCATCTTAGCACTGCTAGGACAGATAAAACAGTTGTGCATCTCAAAGATTAATTGTATTACACCATCTGCAAACTCCCTTTGCCTACCATATACAAAAAGGTATACAATTAAAACATCTGTACTCAGTTAATCCATAAAATCCCCAAAATCTAGAAATATCCATTTTAAATTAAAATGATGGTAATTCAGAGACGAACAGGTGAATTCAAATCTTTTGTGATGCAAAGGTTTTTCTTGGGATATTTCCAGAAGAATTATCATTAATGGCTTTTCTGTGGCAAGAGAAAAGGTAGAAGTGGAACCACAACGGAGGGTTACAACTAAGGGACAGATACTGGAGCCCTTTTTAAATTTAGTGAATGATATTTGGTGATGGCATGATAAAAGTCCTGTGTGGAAGCATTCTTGATGTCTCAGTCACTAGAAAGTGAAGAGTTTTCCAGACCTTCCCTGGAGAAACATGGATAGCCATGTTGTCATTATTGAGTAGTCACCATGTGAAACCGAACCTCCAGCTAATGGATGAAACCTAAGGAAAGAGACAACTGTTTATCTAACAAAACACAGATGTTGATATTTTGTGGCAGACAGTCTAGGGATCCTTTGACTTCCCTTTTAAGTGTATTAAATATAGATTTTGTACTTACCTCTGCCAGCATGCATGCATTATAAGTTGGTTGGAGAAATGGCTGGATTCTCTCTTCCATATTCAGGTTGCTTTTTCCTTAAAAGGAAGCTCCAAAATAGCAGGTGTGTTGATCATGCTTAGCTGTAATGGTCAAGATAAAAGGCATGCTGAAATTGCCTTGCATAGATTTCAGTAAGTCTTCACAGGCATTTAAAACACCAGAGGCTTCTGCAGATTATATAAACTAGGCACTACTGGTGCCAAGACTGAATTCAGAGGAAATAAGAAAATTACACTTAATCCACTTGTCCTGAATTTGAAAATGAGGGGCGCAGAAGGGAAAATCTGCCTGGCAAAACCATGTGCTAATCACTGGAATACAGGGGGAAAGCCACATCTGCTAGACACTGAATGATGCCCTACAGGTTTTGTGCCAAAACAATACTAAGAAGAGAGATGTATGGGAGGGTCCTCTGGATAAGTCAGGGTGGGACTTCATCAGGCAGGGGCAGAGTCAGACAAGGCTCTCGCTGCTTCTATCCTTGGATTATGCCATATGGAGCAGAGGGAAGTGCAAAGAGAAAGAAAAAAAGCAACATGCAACAGGAGAGGGTATGTGCTGCTTTCCAGATGGTTTCAGGTTTTGTTTTTTCTGTGTGCACGTACCAAATCAGGATGAATTAGCAGTAGCTTTACTCTGCAATGATACATTGTACACTAAGGGATATTTGCCTGGGTATTCAAGCAAATTTTATTTACTGGAAGGTTTGAGCAAGCAAGAGTTATCTTGATTTTCTTATAATTCATTCTGAAATGATACACTGACAGGTAGAAAAGTTAAGTGCTTCCATTTAATGTCACTAGAAAATGGAAGAAATGCAGTTAGACATACAACATGCATAATATTAACAGTTTTCAAAAATATATGTTAGGTAAATACAGAAGTTTGTCTCATTAATCAACACCAAAAACTGTCTTGACAAGCCATTTAAATTGGAAATTCTTTCTTCAGTTGATCCTATTCTACTGAGGGACAGACACAATCTATGGCATTTTTTGAGGTCATTCTGTTAGAAGGTGAAGCAACTGGGAAGACTAAATGGCTTAATGACAGTAATGACAGTGTTTACAGTACTTTTGTTTTGTTATGAACTGTCTGAATTTTTCAATTTTTAAAAAATTTGATTTTGTTTTATTCTATTTTGGTAATGTATCTGATTATTAGCTCAGTCAGTATTTGTGGGATATGTAATTTCCTTAAGGAAAGACAGTATAAAGTTGTTTCAGGTACTGTAATATCAAATACAGAAACAGTGGAACTGTTACCAAATCCTATACAGTAAACAGTATAAAACAGTAAAATATCCTGTTTATCTTAAGGCTGCTGGTGGTGGGTCATTGGTTCTGATGTTTAGAGTTTTAATGCCAAAATGCAATAAAAGGATATAGATTGGAAGCCACCAACCACCAGAGGCCACTGAGGATTTCCTACAGGTATATACATAATATTTACACAACTTTTTTACACAATTTACACAAATAAGGAATAATTAATTTCCTTATGTTATACTTTCAGACAGACACACAAATTTGCACTTTTTTATATGAAACATATGCCCTTTCCAAGTGTTGAATATATTTTTACAAAATAAGTAAGTGAATCCAGAAGTCAACCACGGTACTCAAAGAGGTAGTATAAACTGTTAAATGCTTTTATATCTTGGTATAAGTGAATCTGAGTTTTTGGCAGAACAATAAGATATATAACAAATACAATAAACCAGAACTGAAAGACATTATACAGGCTGGACTTACACTTCAACTTTTGGATTATTTCAAGTGTTATCAAACAGCATGCCCAGAATGTTATCTCAATAGCAAATTGTAGCGGATTCCATTTCTCTGCCATGCATTTGTTTTGCTCACTTTTTACTTTTAAATGCACACTAAAAATATTTTAGGTCTATACCACAACTGTGCAGTCTGAGAAGTATTAAGTAATTTTAGAAATAAATAATGTGCTGTCATAAATGATATACAATTCACTTTCTTGTGTCACTGTAAATATTTAAAACTCTTAAGCAATATATTGATTTGTAATGAAAATGCCTATGCAACAAAGTAGTCTATAAATAACATACAGTTCATGCTTTAACCTCGTTTGCTTTAGTAACTGAACTCTAATTACCTGCTTACCACTGTCAAAACCTTCATCTCTTCCTTTCTAGCATATATTACTTGAGACTTCCATTATCTAAATATCTCCTTGTGATTTAATTTCAGAATCCAGGTAACAGGTGACAGACTGACTGCATCCACTGGTGATGCAGAGGAGTTCCAAGATAATATTTTGCTCTTTCCTGGGTGGTTTTAGAGCACAACAGAGCAAGGGGACATACAATACCTTTTATGATTTTAAATATTGATCAAGGTGAGCAATACTCCTAGTGCATTACAGAATGTCTTATGGTAATGGTGAAACTGGTGGGCATCCAATGTATAACCTTTGCAGTAAAATTCAACGTTCGGACTCCCAAGTGGGAAACCTGAATGGACACAGGAAGTCAGCAACCTTACTGGAAGTGCAAACAAACTTAAACAATATGCAGTACTCTTCTGTGGCACTTGATCCTGATTCTTTGGTGACAGATGAATCAAAAATTTCATCAAATTCTGAAGAGGAAAACTCACAGGATCCTGCATTTCAGATGAACAGTGAATTAATGACAGGAAATGAGGTACGCCGGGCCTATGCTGCTAAGTGCTTTTATGGACCATATCTAACTAAAACTAGTATGCAAGGAGATGTATACAACTTCCTGGAACGGCCCAGTGGATGGAAGTGTTTTATTTATCACTTTGCAGTGTAAGTACCTACCTTCTATTCATAAGAATATTTTGTTAGACTTGTAAACAGATTGGAAAGAAAATGAACCATTGGCCATGATCTACAAATTGTTTCTCTTTCAGTGTGGATTATATGAGATGCCAGGCTTACCAGAATAAACCAGGAATGTATGATCCCAACCATTTATTTGGAAAATTCTGACACAGTTTTATCTAAAGCTTTGGATTTTCTTGGGGGATCACTTTTAATTTAATTTTATATGTTATTTTGGTTCCTCTCTGGAACACATCCTCCTGGAGTCTTTCATCTACTGAGAGCTTCTGTAAAATATTAACTATGAATGGAACTCTCTACTGCAAATCTTACAAGTGATCTTAGTTAAACTGCTATCCTGTCAACTTCAGCACCTACCATTACAGAGACAGTCATAATTAATGACACCCTAATAATACTGGCTTATCAAATAAGCCATTGAAAGAATTATTAAGAAAGCATGCATGGAACTCAGAAAGCACTACATAAATATTGGACATGCTTATAGATTCATAGAATAACCTGTGTAGAAACTCCACCTTTCATTTAAATATGATTAAGTCTTGCTGTATCAAAAGCTGCTTAAAGGTCTTTAAAATTCAATAATTTGATGATAGTTACTTAATCTCCTTTAAAAAAAAATTATGTGGAAGCAGTTAGCATTAATTACTGTGAGAACTGATCCATGTAATGTGTTAAAGACTGGGGCAACAATCCTCCACTATATTATTTATTTACTCATTTTATTCATTTCAAACATTTTAAGACCATTTTTAGGAGTATAGCTCTCTTAAAACAGCTGATATAGTAAAAACAATAGCAATAACGTAGCAACATGAATAACACAAAAATTCATAAACAACAAATTTATGTGATAAAACTAACCAGCATTCAAATTCCAAACTGAAATTGTTGTGGCTAAAAAATACAATCCAAGAGAAAATCAGCAAAGCAAATAGCTTTTCAGGGCTTTCTTTAAGGTATACAGAAAATAGATTTTAGAAGCATGGGCTGTCACTATTAAGAAGTTCTTTCCATCATACATGCCATCTTAAATGCTCTTGGTAGTAGAAGGGTCAGATGGGTCTCTGGTATGGCTCAAGATGGGCTCATATCATGCAAAGCTTTAAAGAAGGATTGGAAAAGTATGGCCCATCAAACTGTGGCCCAAAGCTTTTGGTCATGTTAATTGGGCTAAAGGGGCACAGATTCTTCACCTCTGCTGTGAAGCTTAAAACCAACACTAGGCTCAGAAACACACTGGCAAGCAGAATATCTGTACCAGTGTCAAATTACTACCCTATCTACTACTATGCTCCTGTCCTCTAGCCTTCCCACCCTTCAATATCCATGCTTCTGTATTCCATGCCAGCTGAAGTCTATCATTAAAGGAGCTCCAGACTGTGCACATTACAGTAGTCCAGATGGATATTACCAGAACATGGATAACTAAAATATGATCAGCCTAAGCCTAAACTAAAAGGGACTAGGCCTTAAATAACATGGGCATTTAAGATTTTCCGATAACATTTAAATGACAGAATAATTAGGGGTTTGGTTTGGTTTAACAAATACCTATTTTGTGAGCCTTGCAAACAATGTGGTGAGATAAAGTTCAGATCATATGTTTCATTGCTCTTAGATACCTTTGGGAAATGAGACCTGTATATGTTGGCATCCTAATGATCTGGGATACTCCATGGCTTAAAATTGGCACCATCTGAGTATTTTGGGGGAAGGCTGTGTGTGTGTGTGTGTGTGTGTGCGTGTGCGTGTGCGTGTGCGTGGATATGACCTGAGAAACTAGATGGTATAGCCATGGATTCAAACTTAGAAGATAAAGTTGCTTGCTACAAAGGAATGATTCTTTCATAAGGCAGTCAGAAATTGCTTCTCTATTTAACTCTAGGCAGCATACTGGAGTCAGAACAGAAAGAGGGAATTGTGTCTGGTGGCTTGGAAGGGTCTGCTCTGATATACAATTGGCAGGAAAGTATTTTCAGCTACCATTGTCAAACTTCTGTCACATCTGATATTACCTTTCAGAGTTAAGAAAATAAATAATTCAATGGGAGGAAAATATTGTGAGAAACCATGGATACTGGTAAACAGTGAAGCTCTGGATATAGATTCATTAGGTCATGTCTTTTCCTCTTGGTCAGAATTGTGTTAATGTAAGGTCAACAGAATTTACAGTGCATGTTTATGTACATTTGCTCAGAAGTAAGACATATTGTATTCAACAAGATTCTTTACAAGTACACGTATACATAGGATTTCAGACTTTTGGGCATTTTTTTATTTGGAGCCTTTATTATTTACATCCACTTGAATTCTAGGCATGCTGAATATGTTAAAATACAGAAAAATGATGATCCCTAGACTAAGTTTTTAAAATTCCTGATCAGGTTAATGGCTCAGTTATATCTTTTCACAGTTTGTCAACCAGCAAACCTTGGAATATAATTTCAATTCTGAAAATCACATATGCAGAGAAATTAGTAGAGAGGTGCCAAAGAATATCTGCTGGGGATTGGTTCCAGGACACATGCACACCCACACACACACACACCATGGATACCAAATGCCGTGGCTGCTCAAGTCCCATTAAATACAGGGGTGTAGTAAAATGGTTCCCCCCTATATGAAATGGCAAAATCAAGGCTTGCTTTTTGGGATGTTTGTTTTTTAAAAATATTTTCAATCACTGGATGGTTGAATCCATGGAAAATGAATCAGTGGATACAGAGGACCAACTGTATATGCTTCTTCTTTTGATAAAACAGAGATAGGTACAGTTAGAAATAAAAATCACCCATTTCGTTTGAAACTTGATCAGAGAAGTTGTTGACAGTCTTCCCTAGTAAAATCTATGAATGACTACAATGGAGAATCTGAAGTTCTCATTTCATAATGTCCTCTTGAGTGTCTTTTCATAAATTTTATTCCACATGACAAGTAGCAAAAAGGAAGAATGTGGTGACAATACCCAGAAAGTACCAGCAGTGGTGTTGTGTCAGCCAATGGAACAGCACAATGGAGATTATCACACGGGAACAAAGCATCCTTATCCTGTTATTAAACTGTGTTATTCACACGATCAGAGGGAAGATTATCACATCCCCTCTCACTTATACCATTCCTCTCCCGTCTGTGAACAGTAATGGATATGCCATTAGGTATTAACATAAACTCCCGTTAATACCAAATGACAGGTCCATTATGGTTTACGGATGGGGGAAGAACAGGATAAGCATGAAGAGGTGTGATAAACTTCCCCCCAATAGTGTAAATAACAAGATTTAATTATAAGGATGCTTTGCTCCTCCATGTAATAAATCCCATTGTATCACCCACCCCTGAATCCATACAGAATCCTTAGTAATTTGATAAAATCAGTTACTATAAAACCAGGACTAAAACAATAGTGCATCCTTTTAAGCACATACAAACAAAACCACATGATTCAAAACACCATTGTAATTTAGTAATAATGATAGCTCTGATTGGAGTGCATGCACATTAGAAGGTTCAAAAAGTTAATTAGCCTAGGGTTTTAATCTTGTGAGTAAATTGATGCAGTATAAGCTAGGCTTATGAAAAATGTGTTTATTGTTATAACTAACTATAGGGATTTTTAAAAAATTTAATTATTTTTTTTTGCTGAAACTGCACAAAAATTTTATAGACAGTTATTTTGAACTGAACTCAATATTTATATTTGTACAGAAGATAAACTATTTTGCAAACCATGAGATGTGCTTTCCTCTGAGGCTAAGAGAGTTCACTGCTTGAAGACTTTCTGGTCTCATAAGGGACTTTTTCCCATCTGCAAAATCATAGAATCATAGAGTTGGAAGAGACTACAAGGGCCATCAAGTCCAACTCCTGCCATCCCATGCAGAAAAACACAATCAAAGCACCTCTGACAGATGGCCATCCAGCCTCTATTTAAAAACCAAAGAAGGAGACCACCACATTCTGAAAGAAATAGTCTTCTTATTTAAGCTTTGAGGAAGTACAGCAGTAGAACAGGAACTGGTACATATAAGGTAGATCAGTATATACTGCTAGGTATCTGGCTAATTTACAAAAAGGTGACAAGAGTTTCAGGATCCAAATGTCTAAGAGCAACAATAATAAATTTTATTTTTACTATCTGAAATGTGTGGAAAGCTTGCTATAACCAACAAGTAATTTGTAAAAGGACTGCACGCCATCTGAAATACGTTGTTGATGTTGTGATAGTTGTGCCCCTTCAAGTCATTTCTAACTCATACTGACCCTAAGGCAAACCTATAACAGGATTTTCCTGACATAATTTGTTCAGAAGGGGTTTGCCCTTTGGGGATGAGGAAAGGCAAAAGGGGAAGAAGAGGAATGGGCAGGGCCCCTTTCTCCCTCCCCACGGACCTTTCCCTGTCCTTCAAGTGCCCCATTTGGGACACTTGGAGGGCAGGAAGGATAAGTGGGAAGGAAGAGAGATGGGCAGCCCCCCTGCCTCCCTCTCCTTGGACCTTTTCCTGCTTCCAGCTGTCTCTCCAGAGACAGTTGGAGGCCGGCAAAGCTCCCTGGGGAGGAGCAACTGGCACACGCCGGTTGCTCCTCCTCTCTCCACCCTTTTCCCGGCCTCTAGCTCTCTTGAAGAGGCAGCTGGAGGCCAGGAGAAGGCTGCAAGGAGGAGCCAGAAGTGCACTCCTCTGGCTCCTTCTCCAGAGCGCCCTTTTCTGGCTTCCAGCTGGCTCCAAGAGACAGCTGGAGGCCAGGAAAAGGCAGGGAGGGGGAGGAACGGGCATGCACGTTCCTCTTCCGTCTTCTCCCTTGCCCCGTGCCTGGGGAAATGGCCCAAAATGCCACTTCTGGCATGTGTGGCATAGGTTCGCCATCACTGACCTAAGACTATGTCAGCCAGTTCTTCCTCCACAAATTTTGAAAGATTTATTAATTTGTACAATCTTATATTCACCTACCAGTTATTAATCTCACTAGGGCAATCCGCAGTACAAGAAGAGGTCTAGACCACACTGGACCAGCATTAAGGAAATACCATGAGTAATATCTGATTTCCATAAATGTTGAAAACTGTTAACCAACTTATAAAGAGTGTCCCCCTCAAAAAGTAAATAAGGTGCGGCTGGTGCCATACTAGGGTTAAGGGACCGCACAGCAACCACATGATCCCTAGCACTGTAGACATGGGTGCTGGCATTGTTAGTGCAGCGCGGCATTTGCACGTTGCAGTGGCACACATGTTACGCTGCCCCAGCAGCTTTAAACAACCCGCTTTTTGCGGGTTCTTTTTCATCTGCAGGGAAACCGCGTGGTTTGGTGGCTGCAGCTTCCCTGCAGAGGAAAAAACTCTGCCACTGCTCCAGACAATGTGGAAGGTATGTACCGTGCCCAAGTTCCTTTAAAAGTCAGTAAAAATATTTATAGTGTGCCCGCGTCAACCGTGGACTTGCCATCTGTGGATTTGGGCTTCCACGGATGGCAAGCCCCAGCTTTATAAATGGGCATGGGTGCATGTGCCCTTTAAAAACAATGGATTGGAGAGTTGTGTTTTTTGCTATCTGAGGGGGGGGGGGGGCAGTCTGGAACAGATCCTCCATGGATAGCAAAGGCTGACCGTATTACCAATCAAAATACACACTGCCAGAAAGTTAATTTCTAACTTTAAGCATATTATTATTAAGAATATTACTTCTTATTAAGAATAATATTAAGAAGTAAGGACATTACTTCTTATTTTACACAAAATTTCATAGTTTGTACCTATGTAAGAAGTAGGAAAACAACATACAATCAGACTATGTCCTTTCTTCCAACTACAATCCTATATAGACTTTCTGATAATCGAATCTCACTCAAGACAGTAGAACATAACTTGTGATTAAAAATGGATAGGATTGTGCTGCATGATAATTAACCAATCACCACAGTAAACACTAACAGGTAGTAGGGTAATTCTTTTTACTACAGCACCAGGCAAAAACAATGTGCAGCTATTCCATATTTTTCACTTGAAGGAGGAGGGAGGGAGAAAGAAGAAATAGACAAACATGAGAAAATGACATTGTAGAATATATTACCACTGGGACACACATATCCTGACCATTCCATAAAAGTGGTAATCTGATTGCAGAATAAATACTGTACTTGCTCTGGAAGAAGCCCAAATGATAGAACCTTTATCATGCTGCTTGTTGTTGTATATGATCAAAATGTGAATGGGATTATGATTATTAGAGCCTGAACCTGAGTTCAGCATTGTTGTTATTAAACAAGCATTTGATTGAAATTCACTTTGAGATATCCTGGGAATAGGGGGCAGAGGGTGTAAAAATAAATAACAGTCTTAAAACCAGGCCTGTCTCTAGACCTTCAGGGGCCCTGGGGCAGAAAGTAGGACTTGGTAGGGCGGAGTGTTTGCATGCTCCTGGGTCCTACCATGTGTCACAGTGCACCTCCGTTTGGGGCCCCTTTTGGCTGGAGGCCCAAGGGCGTGCCCCAGTTGCCCTGGTTGCCCCAGCCTAGCTTCGAGCCTGTTTAAGACAAATTACTAGTATATTAAAATAAAGGGCTATACTTCTGTGAAATAATGGAAACTTCTGTTAAATCATATTTTCTCTTTATTGCTCGCTATCTTCCAAAATTACCTTTTTTTTTGCTAGCAAATAATAAAAAAAATACTATTGGTGAATAATGAGAGTTTGTGAATTAAAAGGACAGGGACTCATTTCAAGGGCTATACTTATAGCATATAATCATGTCTAAAGCTTAAACAGATTTCATTTCTGTAGATTTAAATACGTGAATAGTCATCGCTAAGCCTATTTGGAGCTAGGACTTAGATGTCCTTCTTTCTTTTTTTTTAAAGCATTTGAAATATGAAATACTGGTGATGAAAACAGATTGACCTTCCTTTTATACATTTACATTTACAACTCAGCAATTTCCCAGGAATATTTATGGGAGACAGAAGGCTTTTTACTTATCTGATTAAATAACTTGAAATATTTTTCATTTTCAAGTGGTAAACATCAAATCACATCTGGGAAAACAACACATATGTAGGACAATGAAGCTGATATGATGGCCAGCATTTTTTTTTACTGTATCTTGAATATAACATAATATACATTTCTTTATAGCAGCAAATGATTGAAATCTTATTAGCATATGCAATTATAGCATTTGAATTAACAGAGTTTAAGCAAGTAGTCCGGCTGGGATGATGATTCTGAGATCACGTCTTAAATTAAAAGCTTTTTAGGCAGAGAGTCAAAATGAGCAGACGTATGGATTATTACTGACATCATTCCTGAAATGTCTATCAATTTGGAAGCCAAACAGGATAGTCAGAAATATGGTATTGTTTAAATATTTTCTTCCTATGACATTTTCCTATAATTTTCAAAAAACAAGATACAAAGTTTAAAAAGTTACACAAAGGTCCAAAACACACTGCAGAAATAATTCAGTTTGAGACCACTTTTAACTGCCCTGGCTCAATGCTAGGGAATCCTGGAGACTGTGGTTTGTGAGACAAGTAGCCTTCTCTGTCAGAGAGCTCTTGTGCTACAGTTCCCAGGGTTCCCAAACATTGAACCAGGGCAGTTAAAGCAGTCTCAAACAGGATTATTTCTGCAGTCTGTTTTGAACCAAATATAGTTTTCTTCATTTTAATATTTTATTATTATTATTAATAAGATAACTCTTTTTAAGATAACTCTAGCGCTTTACAGACCACCCAAAAAGGGCGGTCTGCTGACTCCACTGGTTGCTGTGTCCGGGAACCGCAGAGGACAAACCGCACGATTCCTGGATGCAACAAAAAAGAAGCTGCAAAATGCAGCTTCTTCTTGCGGCACGGAAATGGCGCCGCAAGTCGCCAATGGCGCACCCGCGGCATCATTTCCGCCATGCGACGTGCGGACACTAGGTGTCCATGACATCAAGATGGCGGCACCCGTGTAGAACGGGTGCCGCCATCTTGTACATGCTCAGCACATACTAGGGTTAGGGGCATCCGGAAAGGACGCCCCTTTCGAAACCTAGTATGTGCCGAGCACGTACTAGGGTGCCCGTCTGTAACGGGCCTCTGATACAATGACATTAAAAAATCTTTCAGAACAAGTGGAAAAATAGGTCTAACAATAGCATTACTATATCATCGGGTTTCAAATGAGGAAATAGATCAGAGACATAACCAGAACTTTGCACAGGAGGAGAGCAATAGGGATGACTCATAAAATGCTTATAGACAAAAGAGTTGCCAAATAGGGTTAATATTGTCTTTTTGGTTATTGTTCTTAGAGTCATATAATTGGTAAGACAAATACCAATTACACGGAGGTGGCTTCAAGATGCTCCTGTGGTGTGGCATTTGGCTGCAGCAAATAAGAGCAAATCTTTTTCTATTTGGGCCAGCATAAGGCCAGATTGGGCCCATGATGTGTTGTTGCCATTGTCTCAGGGTAACAAGCAATCCACCCTTTTCAGGACATTTGTTTACTAAAAAGACTCACATTGGCCTCAAACAGACAATCCCAAAGGGCTGCCTTTGAGCCAATCTGGCGGAGAGGCATGCATATGATGCACATCCCCAAATCACATGGAGGCTGTGCTGACGTTGCCCTGGGGCCACCTATTATGGGCCAAACCAGGCTGCAAAAGGAGTGATTTCTTACTGTTCCTTTTCACAGCCCATTCAGGACCACAGCATCTGGCAGTCCCTCTGGCCACTCCTTTTGCCCCATCTGATTCACCCCTCAGTCTCCTCTATTTATTGACAATATTAAGAAGGCATCACAGAAGCTGACCTTCTGATTCAACATTTTAGATAAAAATTCAGTTACTTCAACTACAATTCCAAAATTTTGCCACTTTAGGTCAACTGATCTTTATGTGCAAAAAGGAGTTCATTTATCCACGCTCTTTCTAACAAAATAGGCAAATAAAATTGTTTTATTTTATAGGAGTAATTTATGAGCAAGTTTATAAACATCTTCATTAGAGTAGCAAAGAGGGATTTAAATGGTGGTAGCTCTAATAAAGGGATAAAAAGACATTTAAAAAACCCAGCAGCAATTTTGAAACTATTTGGGTAGAAGAACTTTCTACCATAACCTTTCATGGAATCAATCACACACACACACACACACACACACACACACACACACACACACACACACACACACAAACAACTGAGAGCTGGATGGGAGTGTGAAAAGCAATAGAAATGCAAAACATGTCACAGTGGTGATAAGTATTGCTTTCACAATGGTCTCAAAGAATAATGAAAAGGACAAAGTGGGAGACAGGATTTGATGCCTCTCTGTACAAAGAACAAATAGGATGGTCTCTAAGTCAGAAGATAATTCAACACAAATCTGACATTAGAAATGGGACTCCCCCTAAATGGGTGCAGAGCATTTAAACCTGAAATTCTGAACCTCCAAATAGTAAGTCTTAAACAAAAACTAAAAAGCAAAATGAAACAAAAATTAAAGGCAGATTGTAAAGGAAAACTGCTAAATTAGGATATAATCACAAATTCCTATCTACTAGCATTGATTTGAACAGAGACAATACTTTCTTGGCACTCTACAACATATTAATATTTGATTTATGACAATATTTTACTGGTCCCACATCCATACCAATGCACTAGATCAATGATTCCCAAAGTCAGGTCCTTCAGGTGTTTGGGACTTCAGCTTCCAGAAGTCCTAGCCTGCTTGGCTTACATTCCGGCATTCTGGGAGCTGAAGTTCAGAATACCTGAAGGACCAAAGTTGGGGAATCATTGACTACAAGACAAAGACTTTCCTCCACTATATAAGTGTGTGTGTGTGTTCACCTGTTTATCTGAATTTCTATGCTACAACCTAAGAAGACCAGAATTTCAGCCATGACCCAGAGGACCTTCTCATCAGCCGCTCCCAGGCTCTGGAACAACCTGCCAGACGAGATCCACCATGTTACCACCTTGAAAGCCTTAAAAAAGACTGTTAAGACGGATCTCTTCTGGTAGGCCTTTCCAGACTAGGTTAGATCCATTAGACTTGCCTCCCCCTTGTTAATGTACTGAAGGTGAAAATGTTCAGATGTGGCAATGGTTGCAAATTGGCTACAGCTGGAGTCCAAAGCAGCAGCTGGATGCTCAAACTCAACTGAGCAGGACTAAATGTAAATATGCTATGTCTTCAGTCTGAAGAGGGATTGGTGTCTATGGTGCATAGCAACATGTATAGGAAGAGGCAGGACTTAGTGGTCGCCTCATGATAATTCTGTATATAAGCAAAAATGCTGTGCTGTGGGATTTTGAGATAGTGTGGTGTGTTGGTTGGTAAGAGTTTTTGTATAGTGGTGATTAACTCATGTTATTTGAAACAAAGCAATAAAGCCCTCTTAGCAGTGAATTGCTGGAGAGTGATTCTTTGATCTAGCAGCTGTTTCTCCAGGCATTCTTCCAAGCAAGCCAAAAGCTTATGTTTGGAGCTTCGCTCTGTTCCTGTGTTGGAGAGATAACCTACGTCTTCATCCATTTGCCACCGGACCGGAATCACTGGCAAGATTCATACACCAACTATCAACCCCCTCATGTACCGACATCAAATTGATTAATACCATCACCCCCGTTCCCCCTCCTCTATAGGAAAATTAATTTTTACCCTAATCTGCCCTAATTTTTTATGTATTCCTATTGGATAGTTTAAATGTTTTATGTTGAATCTTTTTTATAAGTTGATTACTGTTTTTATCACTGGGGGGAGGGTTGGGGTTTCGGGGGGGGGTTAAATTGTAATTTTTGATTGTTTGATGTTTTATTTATACTGTTGGAATCCGCTTTGATTCCATGTGAAAAAGCGGAATACAAATAAATATTATTATTATTATTATTATTATTATTATGCAAAACCTGCCTCCCATATTTTTCTTTTAACTTTTCTATACAGTCATTGTTAATTGATACTCATCACCATGGCAACATTTCCATTATTTATAACACTCCATCACTCCCATATGTATATATTTGACCACAGAGACTTCAGTCTATGCATCTGATGCAATGTATTGAGGCCATGAAAGTTTATTCTAGAAATGTCTTCTTTCCAGTTAGGCCCGCAACAGATGGGCAAACAGGGGCAGCTTCTGGACACTCTGAGGGGCTGTTTTCTTACGTGGCACATGCTCCCAGAGAGCCTGGGAACACCACACTGGGATTGCCTAAGGTGCCCCAAAACAGCCCCTCAAAAGAAGTGGATCTTTTCCACTCCTTTTGGGACTGTGGCAGGAGGTGTCCTCCAGGCCGTGGCAAGTGTTCACCATGGCCCCGGGTCTGCCCACTCCTCCCCCCCCTCATCTGCTTCACCCCTTAGTCTCAGAGGTGCTACTGGATTCCTTTATGTCTTTTATGTCTGCGGGGTTCCCTTTGTCTTTTATGTCTACTGAATTCCTGTATGTCTCTCTAAACCAGACTACCACAAATGTCTCTTTGAATGTCAGTAAAGAGACTCTAGGATCTAACTCCCAGACTGCTCTTTTTTTGTCCCCCCCCCCCCTCTTTCTTTCCTTCCTTCCTTCTTTCCTTCCTTCCTTCCTTCCTTCCTCCCTTCTTCCTCTTCTTCTTTTTTTTTGGGGAGGGGGGAGAATTTTATAAGACATTTCTGTAAGTCTGTGATACTGTTTGGACACCAGACATTTAAACTGAAAACTTATGGATTTTCTAAACAAACCATCAAAGGTTTTCATAATAAGTCAGGGTTTTTGGGCTGACATTTATTTATTTATTTATTTATTTATTTATTTATTTTTGACATGTTTGCCAAATTTGTGGACTTGAATGTCTGAAACCAAAGCACATGGATTCCATGTAATTTTATCTGAATTGTGTCCACTCTAATTGACGTACTCCTGCTGAAAACATCAGCCGCCCTGATCATATCTATGGAAGGGCGGGGTAGAAATAAAATTTATTATTATTATTATTATTATTATTATTATTATTATTATTACTTTTTCACCAGTCTTTAAATAGATTTGTTTTTTACTTATAAAACCTGGATGGCCTACAAAAAGACAGATCAGTGAAAGAGCCAGAGCTTAGGTGCTTAGCCCCAAATCTCCATACTACTAAGGATGTTCTTAGTATGGGGTTCTCAGTTTTGTTTACATAACTCTCTCAGCCGCACGGGAAGGCAATGACAAAACTTTCTCTGAACAAATCTCATCAAGAAAACCCCATGACAGATTCGCTATAGGGTTGTCATAAATCAGAAACAACTTGAAGGCACATAAGAATAAGAATAGGATTTATTTATATGCTGCCCGATCACTGGGAATCTGGGTGGCTTACAACAGAGGGGATAATAGACGGTTCCCTGCCCTCATGCTTGCAATCTAAAAAGACACGACACAAAAGGAGAAGGGAATAGTGGGGAGGGGATCAGGTCCAGCATTTTTCTCTCCTTCTGAGGCCTGGCCCAAGGCAGATAGACTGAAGGGAGGGCTCTTTTTCTTTATCAAAGCCGTGCCCAATGGCATTGGGCCTGTCCTTTTGCTCCCTCTAAGGCCAGAAGATGACAGTTGGAAGGAGGGAGGGGAGGGCACACACACTCATACACACAGGAAAAGTGGGGTAAGCTTATTATAATTTGGTTAATTATTTAATGTTCACCCATTGAGTATGAATGTTTAGTCCTGAGACTGCATGATTTAGAATAGCTTCTTCATAAATAGCATACATGAGCTCTCCTTCATAGAAACATACATAAGCAAAAAAAACCAAAACATCCACACTAAACCTGAGGCTGTACAGAATATAAAGAAAGACAAAGATCAGTTGTAAACCAATAAAAAGTAGATCTTCAAATTGAAATGAGGTGTGAAGGAAAATAAAACAGGTAACAGAAATACCTTGACAGTCAAAACAAGGCATCAGAATGTTGGATGGAACATGTTACCCTAGTTACTCTGAACTTTCCATCACAATTGATCTCATGTAGTATTTAATACCTCCATATCTTAAAGTATCATTTAAGGAAATAAATGTGATCAAATATCATTCAAAGTTTCCTAGCTGATAAATTATTTAAAAAGATTTATTTCACCAGTCCAGGGAGAGTTGTACCCTGTGTCGGTTTGTTTTTTATAGCAGGCAAAAATCTAGAGACCATTCCTTTATCATTATAGAGTATGTACGGATCCCTAAGGCCATCTAGTCCAAAGCCCAGCCAAAAGGGGAAATCCACTGCTAAAGCATCCCTGAGAGGTAGCTATCAACACTGTTTAAAAACTTCCAAGGGGGAAAAATTCACCACTTTCCAAGGCAATCTATTTCACTACCTCCTTAGTTGTGATTTGAACCCATTAGTTTGGCCCCAGTTCTTTGGAGCAAGAACAGCCAAACCTTGAATAGAAGGGAAATAGTATTGTTGCGTACTGGTTTAAGTCAAGTCACAAGCTCTCAGACTCAAGGGAAGGCAATGGCAAACCTCCTCTGAACAAATCTTGCCAAGAAAACCCCATGATAGGCTCACCTTAGGATCACCATGAGTTGGAAATGACTTGAAGGCACATGACAACAAAGTATTGTTTAGTACAAAATAATTAGGTCACAGTGGTTGGTAGATACTGTTCATAGTTGGAGTTGACTGTCCTGGGCATCTCTTTGCAAACCTTTGAGCTGGGGTGAATAGCTGCATTTCAAAGGTCAAGGAGATTAATATTAGATGTGGAAAATCTGGCAAAGCATTCTGGCGGTTTATAAGTAACAGTAATCTTTTGGCAGCACCTTTGTGAATTGTAAAGCTAGAGTGTAGCTATTGCTTGTATGAGGAGGAAACAATTTCCTGAATATACTAAAAATGCCTGGTGCTCTAAAGATATTTTATACTACAAGTACAGAAAAGCTATTTTAAAGTGAGAAAACCTACATTAATTTTTATAAGTAATCTCACAATACTACACTGGCAATTAAAACGACACACAGCTAGAATTTGGAAATAATTTGTTACAAATAACATTTCCTGTAATGTGTTATCTTTTGTTGACTATTTTCAAAAGTAAATTACCTGCATTGTTTCTTTATCCTTCATCCTTTGGTTGTAATGAGTAACATTTGTTCACTATTTTAAAACATTGGTAGGGGAACATTTTCTGGTGACTTTTTTTCCTGCAGGATTTTGGGTCATTTCATACATTTTATTTTATTTTATTTTATTTTTATTTATGAAAAAACACAACAGATATATACAAAACACATATTTACAATATATACATACAATACTAACAAAGAGATATACAAACAAACCATAAAATTAGTCTCCTGATTGAAAGTCTCATTTGGTTGTGCTAAGTTAGTTGTTCAACTCATTAATACATTAGTAGTACAATTAAATTTCTATTTGCCGATTATTATCTTATACGTTGTCTTAATATGCATTTTCTTCAGATATATTTTTTAGCTTTGCAAGATATATCAATATAATTCTAACTAATTTCCCACTTTTTCAGGAAATAAATTTATACAATTTTCTTTCACTCTTAATAAATTCTATTAAAGGAATCCAGTTTTTTTTTCCTAGTGTTCCAATCTTGATCTCGGATTAAACAGGTGAGTTTATCCATCTCCAAATACATCATTAATTTTTGAAGCCAGTCTTCCCACGTCGGAAGAGATTCCTTTTTCCAATGCGTAGCGTAGACTATGCGTGCTGCCGATATCATGTAAAATAAAATTACACCAAAATTATTCTCTAACTGTATATTCTCAATGATATTTAGTAAATAACATTTTGGGTTTAAATCAAATTTACATTTTAGTATAGTTTGAACCTTCACGTGGATTTGGTTCCAATATTTTTTTGCTAATTCGCAATTCCACCACATGTGAACAAATGAACCCATTGCTTTCCCACACTTCCAGCAAGTTGGATTATTACCCTTATGCATTTTAGAGATTCTAATTGGAGTAAGATACCATCGGTTTTGCATTTTGTAGTAATTCTCCCTAATGTCTATACATGTGGTATGATTCAGTCTAGATTTCCAATTTTTTCCCCATTGTTCTAGGGGTATAACTTCATTTAAGTCTTGAGCCCATTTAATCATTGTAGGCTTAATAGTTTCTTCATACATTTCCATTTTCAAAAAAAAATTATAGAACAGTGAAATCTTTTTAGTATTATTATCAAAAATGATTTTGTCAAAGTCCAATGCAGTCAATTCTATTCCTATTGTTTTATTGTCTAAGATAAATCTCTCCCTGATTTGTCTGTATAGAAACCAATGCAAAGAAAAGCCGTTATCACAGAGCTCTTCTTGCGATTTTAATTTTAATTCAGGAATATTATTCGAACAGTCAGATTTAATCAAATCTTTGTAAGTTATCCATCTTTTTGGGGAGATATTATCATTCTTATGGAAAGCTTCGTTGACTGATACCCAATACGGGAGTTTTTTATAAATTAAGGGTCTGAGTTTAATCCAAATTCTGAATAGAGATTTCCGTACACAATGATTATAAAAAGTCTTATTGACTTTGACCTTATCGTAAAAGAGATATGCATACATACATTTTATTTTTGAAGAGTTTTAAAAGTACTAAACAATAATGTGCTACATAACCTGCTACAGCTACAAACTGGAAGAAAAAGCAATTTTTAAAAGCAACAGATGATATATTAATTTTAAAAAGCATCACTCTAGCTGCACACATGACTAGTAAAGGAATAGGGTTTTTTTTTAGGTTAGGTAAATTGGGGAGGCTTTCACCCACTTAGGGAGTGAAACATAAGCACTAAATTGAAATGTAGCAAGTCAGATGTTTAACTTTGAGGCAAAACAGACTGCCCCAAGAGTGTGGACTGGGGCCACTTTGGAGCTGCTTGTCTCGGAGCCGTGGCAAGCACATGCTGTGGCCCCAATCTGCCCTACTGCCAGCCCAAATTGGAGCTAAAAAGATCCACTCCTATTTGGGCTAGTAAAGGGCCTCTTTAGTTGGCCCCAGCACAACCCCAGGGCACATTCCATGCTCTCCAGGGGCATGCGACATCAAAATGCCATGCCCCTGGAGTGGCTTGAAGCTGCTCCCGTCTGGTTGGCTGCACGTCTTCCAGGACTCCTGGGGGCAGGCACAGTCAAAACGACATGCCCTGAAGCCACCCGGAAGCCAGTTTTCCCAGGCTTTCAGTTTAGCCCCTTAGTTCACTAATATATGTAGACTTTCTGTTGCCTCTCATAATAGCAATTCCAAGAAGATTTCCCAACAGCTTCTTCTTTTAATATGCACTTGGGTGTAGCTTTGGAGGGGAGAAAAACAAAGGCATTTCACTCCAAATAAGAATTCTGCACCCCAGAAAATTTTCCTTCAGTCCCAAATTTCTAGCATTGCAGAAATTTGCTGTGTTCACATGCTGTTAAGTTTACCAGCCTTTGAAATTTAGAAAGAAATAACCAGTGTGAGTTCCTCCTAAAATTATAATGAAACCCTATCCATAGGATTCTCATTGTTCTTGTGTTCTTCAAATTATTTCCAACCTATTGTGACCCTAAGGTCATGGGGTTTTCTTGATAAGACATATTCAAAGATATTTGCCTTTGAATTCCTCTGAGGATGAGGATGATTTGCCTAAGGCCACTCAGTCAATTTTCATGGCTGAGTGGGGATTCTGACTCTGTTCACCAGAGTCATAGAGCCTTATCACATGAGGGGGTAAAAAAAGAATTTAGAACCAGAGAATAGTAGCTTTCTTAGTATCTTACCTCATGACATTGTAGTGATTCAGTTCTCCTCCCATGGGGGATGGTTGTAAAAGAGTGTCTTTTGTTGAACTGATTTTTCCAGCTACAATAGAACCGTGCTTTTATAACCTTCTTGAAAGAAGAGAACTGATGTGCTACATCCTACATGTCATTTTGTAAGGCAGAGAGAAAGCTGCTACTCTGTGGCTCAGTTTCTGCTTCATTGCCTTGTGAGATAAGGCTCATAGTCCAATGCTCAAACTACTATGTCATGCTGACTCTCTAGGATTCCAACATTCACAAGTATTATATTTATATTTGTATTTATTTATATCCGACTTTTGTCCTAAAATTGACACTCAAAGCGGCTTACAATTTAAAAGCTCAGTAGAATTAAAGACATACAAAAGTGACCATTAAAATAGAATTAAACTATTACAATATTAAAACAGATTTCTTGTTAAAAAATAGATTACAACCAAAAAAGATAAAAGCACTTAAAAACCATGCATTTTAAAACAGTGCAACGTCCCCAGGACATTCTTTAAGAATATTCGGTTTTAAAAGCCTGTGTGAATAAAAAAAATCTTAGCATGCTGACAGAAGGACAAGGAGGGAGGCATTCTGGCTTCCCTGGAAATTGAATTCCAGAGTCTAGGGGCAGCCACCGCAAAGGTCCTCCACCAACTGTGCTTGTGATGTGGGTGGAACTGAGAGAAGGGCCTCTCCTGAGGATCTCAGAGCCTGGGCCAGCTCATACAGGGAGATACAGTCTGCCAAATAGCCTGGACCTGAGTGATATAGGGTGCTATAAATCATAAACAGTACTTTGAATTGTGCAAGGAAACAAACTGGCAGTCAGTGTTGCTGTTTCAACAGGGGCATAGTATGGTCTCTGTAACATGCCCCACTTAACCGTCTGGCTGCAGTTCTTTGAACCATCTGAAGTTTCTGAACAATGTTTAAAGGCAGTTCCAAATAGAGTATGTTACAACAGTCCAAACAGGATGTATGTAACTAAGGCATATATCTTGGCCCGATCTGACATCTCAAGGAAAGGGTGCACAAACTTTAAATGTACAAAAGAACCCCTCACCACAACAGCAACCTGAGCCTCCATGTTCAAAGGCAAGTCAAAGAAGTACATCCAGAGTACAGGACCTGTGTCTTCAGGGGGAGTGTAACCCATTGAATACCCTTTCCCTGATCTGCTTTCTGACTAACCAAGAGCACCTCTGTCTTGTCTGGATTAAATTTCTCATTTTTGCCCATATCCAGTGCATTACTGATAACAGGACTAGGAGATCCTCTTTGGATTATGGTGGAAAAGAGTAACGGAGTTGGAGGTCATCTGCATATTAATTGCATTGCACAACTCTAGGTTTCATGTATATTTAAATAGTATGGGGGATTGAGCTGGATCCACAGAATCTGTGTTCAGCCTGCCAGCATTGGGCCCAATCCTGGCCCCAAGGTTTTGGCCTGCATTGCCCAGCAGTTAGCATGGCCACCACATAGTTCAACACACCTGGAGGACACCAGATTGGGGAAGGCTGTGCTAAATACTACTGTAGGAATGGCCTTGTTTGCTTGTTTATTTTACTTACTTACTTGTTTACTTAAGTAGCAATGTATTCATTGAACCTAGTCTCTAATTCGTTTAATGTTCCAGACTAGCCCTACTGGAACGCTTTCAGACAATATATGATATAAAACATGTTACAGCAAGCCATTGGAGCATGAATCTCCTCTTATGTACTTACATGGGACTGCAGAGAACAAAGACAGCCAACCTGGTAGTTGCACAGGCAGTCTTGGCATCTGGCTGAAGCTTCCTAGAAAATCCTGCTGGTCAACCATTATCATGGTTGGGTTTGGAACTAGACCTAGGCATTGATGCACTATAATAGAACCACTTGCATTAGAAGGTATTGGAACTGTCTTCCACAAATTCAAAAGAAGTCCAACTAGAAGTTCCACTGATAGTATTCTGGGTAGAAATTTCATACTTTAGCTCAATAGCTCTTGCATTTTGCATGTAGTATTTATATTTTCATATTTGAATATAAGTGGAGATAGATATTTCATTGAGAGCCAGTGTAGCGTAATGATTTGAGTGTTGGACTAGGACTCTGGAAACCAGCTCAGCCATGTAAACCCACTGGGTGACCTTGGGCAAGTCACATTATCTCAGCCTCAGAGGATGGTAATGACAAACCCCCTCTGAAAAAACCTGCCAAGAACCCGTGGTTCACCTTAGGGTCACCATAAGGCAGAAATGACTTGAAGAATCACAACAACAAGAAGACATCCCATTCAATTTTTTTAAAGAAAAATAACTATATTTTATCTTTTATCTTCTTGCAATGTATAATTTTAGTACAATTTAGAAGTTTTTATAAGCAAGCTTATTTATGGCTTTTGTGATTTGATTGTTATTTGTACTTGCTGGTCAATGACCGAATAAATTTTATATATATAAGAAAAATATACCTTTCTAGAATATGCAAATTTCTTCATAAACATGTGGGGAAAATTAGAGTTAAAATCACATGTGATGAAAATGAAACTAACTGATTTGCTAATATACAGTGGGCTTTGATTTGAGCATGTAGCTCTTAAAACTTGCTGAGAAGTAATAGCCATTCAGAAGGAATACAGTCTTCATCACCATTTTGAAGCAAAACATCCTGACTTAACAAATTAAAGTATCCAAATTGTTGGAAAATCCCATTGAGGAAAAATGGTTTTTCAAGAAAGTAAACTAAAAAAAAAAAAATGAAGTAGCTATTAATGTTAGTTTTCAGATTTCTAAAGAACTGCTGCTGCTGGGAAGTCATTTACTGAGGATGACTTCATAAAGAAGTGTTTGCTGATTGCAGTTTCTGGATTGTGTCCCGATATGTTTTTGAGAATATAAGTTTGTCCCATATGGACAAATATGGAAGATATTTTGAAAACATTGATTTTAAACTTGATTCTGGAGTACAATAAATTGATTGCTGACAAGAAGTATAATTCTTCCCATTAACTAAATGTAAACAGTAAAAAAAAAAAAAACCTGGAAAATATATTAAAACTTGTTGTTGTTATTGTTAGCTGCCCTTGAGTCAGTTCCAACCCATGGCAACCCCATGGATGAGACATCTCAAAGACTCCCAATCCTTCATTGCCCTGCCTGATCCTGCAAGCTCTGGCCCACAATCCCCCTGATTGAGTCTATCCATCTGGTTTGTGGTCTTCCTCTCTTTCTTCTACCCTCTACCTTTCCTAGCATTATTGTTTTTTATTGTGATCCGTTTCTTCTCATTATGTGGCTAAAGTATAATACTCTCAAATTGATCATCTTTCCTTCCATGGAGAGCCCTGGTCTGATCTGTTGAAGAACCCATTTGTTTGTCTACTTTGCTGTCCATGGTATCCTCTTCTCCAGCACCACATTTCAAATGAGTTGATTTTCTTTCCATCTCCTTCCTTCACTATCCAGCTGTCACATCCATACATGGAAATGTGGAATACAGTGGCATGAATGATTCTGACTTTAGTATCAATTCTATGTCTTTCCTCTTCTGTATCTTTTCCAGTTCTTTCGTAGCTGATCCTCCCATTCCTAGTCTTCTTATTTCTTGACTGCAATCTCCATTCTGGTCAATGTTTGATCCTAGATAAGGGAATTCTTTAACTATTTCAATTTCCTCGTTGTCTAGACTGAATTTGTGTATTTCTTTTGTGGTCATTAATTTTGTTTTCTTTATGTTCAGCATCAGACCTGTGTTTGCACTTTCATCTTTGACCTTCCTTATTAACTGTTCCAATTCTTGAATGTCTTCTGCTAATATGATGGAGTCTTCTGCATATCTTAGGTTGTTAATGTTGCTTCCTCCTATCTTAATTCCTCCTTTTTCTGTTTCTAATTCTGCTTTTCTTATGATGTTTTCAGCATATAAATTAAAGAAATAAGGTGATAGGATGCAGCCTTGCCTGACCCCTTTGCCTATTGGGAACTACTCTCTTTCCCCGAATTTGGTTCTGAACCTTGGTACAGATTTATGACTATCAGATGCAGTGGCTTTGAGTGTATTCGATAAGCTTTTCATGATCTATACAATAAAATGCTTTGCTTTAGTTTATAAAACACATGCTAATTCTTTTTTTGAATTCTTTGGTGTGCTCCATTAACCGTCTCATGCTTACCATGTGGTCCCTAGTGCCCCTTCTTTTTCGGAATCCTGCTTGCACTTCTGGAATTTCTCTATGTATGGTTGGAGTCTATACTGCAGAATTTTGAGCATTATTTTGCTTGCATGTGGGATCAATGCTATTGTTCTATAGTTGCTGCATTGTTTCTCTCTTCATGTATGGTTGGAATATATGCTGCAGAATTTTGAGCATTATTTTGCTTGCATGTGAGATTACTACTATTGTCCTATAGTTGCTGCAGTGTTTTGTATCTTCTTTCTTGTGGATTGGTATGTATATCAACAGTTTCCAGTCTGTTAGCCAGTCTGTTGGTGTGCTCCATTAGCCATCACATGTTGATGATGTGGTCCCTAGTGCCCCTTCTTTTTCTGAAACCGGCTTGCACTTCTGGAATTTCTCTCTTTATGTATGGTTGGAGTCTATGCTGCAGAATTTTGAACATTATTTTGCTTGCATGTGAGATGAGTGCTATTGTCCTATAGTTGCTGCAGTGTATTTAATCTCCTTTCTTGTGGATTGGTATGTATATCACAGTTTCCAGTCTGTTGACCACCACTTTGTTTTCCATATTTGTTGGCATATTTCAGTGAGTACTAAAATTGCATCTGTCTGTAGGCACTGTGACAGTTCAATCGAGATATCACCTGTTCCTGGTGATTTATTTTTTTCCCATTTCCTTTGTTACAGATTTGACTTCACTTCTTAGAATTTTGGGTTCATCTTCATATGGTTCCTCATTCCAAATATCATTTATTCCCTCATCTCTTTTGAATAACTCTTCTATGTATTGCCTCCGGTGTACTTTTATTTCTTCTTGTTCCTGTATAATGTTCTTTCTTTCTCCATAGAGCATCCTCAGGCTTAGTTTAAACTTGGCTTTAATTTCTCAGATTTTTTGATAGCAGTCTCTCATTCTTCCCTTTTTGTTGTTTTCTTCTATTTCTCTGCATTAGTCATTATAGTATTTCTCCTTATCACTGCGTGTCAGATGTTGGACAGTTGTATTCATACTTCTGGCTTTGTTCCTATCTCCCTTTGCATTTGCTTTTCTTCTTTCTTTTATTGCATGAAGTGTTTAATCTGTCATTCATTGTTTCTTATATTTCCTTTTGGCCACTTTTAGTGTTTTCTTGCATTCATCCTTAATTATATTTTTGACTTCTGTCCACAGTTCCTCAGGTTCCCGGTTTATTATATTCAATAGTTCAAATCTGTTTCTTACATAGTCCTTGAATTGATATGAAATGTTATTCAGGTCATATTTTGGTATAATGATGATTTCTGCTTTCTTCTTCAGCTTAACTCTGATTTTTGTTATGAGCAGTTCATGGTTTATGCTACAGTCAGTTCCTGGTTTGATTTTGGCCACAAGGATAGAGCTTCTCCATCTTCTACTTCCAATTATGTAGTCTATCTGATTTTTGTGTTTATCATCTGGTGATGTCCAGGTGTATAGTCTCCTATTTTGTTGTATGCAATGAACAGATTGTTGGCCTCACAGAATTCTATCAGACATTCTCCTGCTTTGTTTCTTGCTCCTAATCCAAATCTTCCTACTGTTTTTGATTCTTCTTTGTTGCCAACTTTAGCATTCAAGTCTCCAATGATTAGTTTGAAATCTTGTGATGGTATGTTGTCAATTTCTTCCTGGACTTCATCATCGAATCTCTCAATTTCCTTTTCATCTGCATCTGTGGTTGGTGCATATACCTGGATTACTGTGATGTTTATAGGTTTACCCTCAAGTTTATTGATAATATATATTTCATTAGTATGAAAGCCACCTCATTTCTTCTTATTTTTTCATTTCCTTAATAGTTTACTGCATAATTGTCTGAGTCAAAGTGATGCAATCATTTTAACTTATTCACTCCTAGTATTGTTATATTCATGTGCTTCATTCCCTTCTTTACTATGTCTAGTTTTCCCTGGCTTATGTTTCTCACATTCCATGTTCCAATTATATGTGTAGTATTGTTTCTATGTTTATTTTATTGGAAATGTTTTCTGTCTGTCCTTCCCCTCTCTAGTTGTGGTTATTGAGTTGTGTCACTTAAAAGGTTTTCTTGGTGAAATGGTCTCGCAAGGAGGGACACCTTTTGCCTCCTTTCGTGCAGTGCTGACAACTGTCAGGTATGGTGACACTACTGTTCTGTCTATGAGAGTTGACTTCAATGTCACCCACCACTACTGCTGCAGCCCAGTTGCTGTTGCTATATTTTATGCCTGTTATTCCCTTCTTCCCTCCCTCATTTCTCTTTTCCCTTTTCTTTCTACACTCCTTGATGCTTTCCCTCCCTCAATTCCTCCCTCAGATCCCTCCCTCAATTCCCCTTTCCCTTCCTTTTTACACTCCTAGATGTTTTTCCCACCCTCCCCTCCTCTTAGCTTAGCAAAATAATTTTAAAACATTAATGTGATTTCATGATAAATAAAAATCTTAAAGTAATAAGGGTAATTAATTGATATTAATTGAAACTAATATCAAATTAATTGAAATTTCCCTTTTTAATTATATGGTTAATTTGCAAAATAGTTTATTACTAATTATATCTTTACTTGGAAAATGAGCTGCTAAAAACAGCCTAAAGAAATTTTGCCTATTTTAATTTTGGCTTCTAACTACTGCAAGTTGTGCAGTTCTGTCTTAAAGTGGAGGTTTGTATCCTTGTGTATCTGATTTTTCTGACAGGCTCTTCATCTTTAAGAGTTCCATAGCAAGGAGGTACAACATGGCCCATTTTATAGTGAAAATACCTATTGTGTTTAAGGAATACAAATACTTGAGAATTTTATTAGGTTAACCTTTTTTAATATCAAATTACCAAAAACATACATATTGTTGTTGTTGTTGTTGTTGTTGTTGTGTGCCTTCAAGTCAAACCTATCATGGGGTTTTCTTTGCAGGTTTCTTTGCAGGTTTCTTCAGAGGGGGTTTGCCATTGCCATCCCCTGAGGCTGGGAGAGTGTGTGACTTGCCCAATGTCACACAGTGGGTTTCATGGGCAAGCCAAAATTCAAATTCTGATCTCCAGAGTTGCATTTGATCACAAATGTAATGGAAATAAACTGAGGATTTAAAAAAAAATCTTAATGGAAAGAAAGCAAAACTGTCAAATCTGTGCAAACCTGTATTTGAATGTAATGTTATGCCTCAGTTCATTTCTCCACAACTGAGGGGACTTTATTTGTCCAAGCTGACAAAAACTGTCTACACCACGCTAACAGTTGTAATGTCACTTCTGGTTAAACACATTTGTATTAAATATTATTTTTTCCTTCCTTTTCTGCTAATATAATAGATGAAAAATCTTGGAAAAACTAAGGTTATCCAAAATGTTTTGCTGCTGGAAACAGAGCATCCCATTTTATCAGGCTAAAACTTCCAACATTTTTATCTTTCTAGCACCAGTTCCTACAGTCACATTTGATGTTTTAATGTGGGGACTTGGATGTATAATGTAACAGTTATCTGGGTTAGTGACACTAAAACATTTAGACAGACATTTGGCACAGTATTACTCTCAATGTTATCAGTAGCTCATGCTACTTACCATTCTTAATCTGCTGGAGGGAATGCATCTTAAATTCCAGTCTGAAGTCTTAGAAATACTATTTTTAGTCTGGGACTTGATCTTAAATATTCTGCATTGATATACACTAACTGAATGTGCTGGTTAATGGAACAAATCAAGGAATTCCAGAAGAAAATCAGCATGTGCTTTATAGCTCTAGTATGGTTATAGCAAAGCCGTTGACTCTATAGTTCATGAAATGCTATGGAATGCTCTTAAAGATATGGAAGTACCACTACATTTGATAGTCCTGATAAAGAATCTGTACTAAAGAAAAGAGAAAAGAGAACAGAATATGGTTAGAAAAAAATGGAGAAACAGAATGGTTCCCAGTTCACAAAGGGCTAAGACAAGGCTGCATTCTAACACCCTATTTGTTTAACTTGTATGCACAAACTATCTTAAGAAGACTCAGATGTTTAGACTGAGAAGAAGGAGGAGTGAAGAAAGGAGGAAGGAACATCAACAATCTAACGTCCCATTCCCACTGGACAAAAAAAGCAGCTTATTTCACTGTGATTCTGACTCGGATTCTGACTCGAATCTGACCCATCATTCCCATTAAAAACAGGTGCAAACAGACCCGGGTTTTTTTACCCCTGTTTTCGTTCCCATTGGTATTTTCCCTGTGGTAATTTGAAGTGGGTTATTTTGCTCCCTGTTCCCACTGCCCTTCCAGAACCTCTTTTTTAAAAAATCAGCTGTCAATCAAGCACTTAAGCACTTGACGTCACAGCCAATCTTTAGGCACTTTTCCCCTCCGGGAAAGGAAGAATAGTCCGTCTGGGAAAGAGAGAAGGAGCCTCTATTCGCCCTAAACCCCTTTGCGTCCAGGGTCTTCTGTGTCTCCCCATACTCCCTCTGAGAAAGAGAGAAGAGGAGCCCCTGTTTGCCCCAAATCCTTTTGAGTCCAGCTCTTCTGTGTCTCCCCAGACTCCCTCTGGGAAAGAGAGGAGGAGCCTCTATTTGCCCCAAATCCGTTTGCATCCGAGGCTCTTCTGTGTCTTCCCATAGTTCCTCTGGGAAAGAGAGAAGGAGCCTCCATTCCCCCAAATTCCTTTGCCTCCCCCATTGCTCACTGGGCTGTCGGGGGGGTGGGAATCAAGCAGGCATGTACTACAAAGCCCATCTGGTGCTCAGGCGCTCTGGCAGAGGCAAAAAAAGAAAAAAAGAAAAAAGAAAATAGTTTAAAATAGTGTTCAATGACTTTCCTCACACATTGGTCTATGAATATGGAGCAGGAGGAGCAGAATATGGATTGCAGGGGGAGTAATGTGTTTACTGCGTTTGGAGCTCAATGTAGCACGATTGCCTTACCCTGCTTCCCAATCCACCGGGAGAAAGGCTATGCAAATGGAAGAAAATGGCACCAGTAATGCAGGAAAGAGAAGAAGCGGGTGACACCTCCAGGCCAGCCACTTGAACACTGCTCCTCCCCATCCCCAAGTTCCTGAATCAGACACCCTTGTCGCTCCCATTCGTATGCCGTGAATCAGACTCGGGAGGCACAAGAAAACTTGCTAAAAAGCCACTGTTTTTTAAACCAGTTTATCGACCAATAATTCGGGTTTTTCAGGATAAATTGATTCAGATTTGAATTCCAATGGGAACGATATCAGAGCAATGCAGATCGAATGCGTGCTCAAATGGAAATGATGCACCCATGATTCACATCCTGATCCGCATTATAAGCCAGTGGGAACACGGCCTAAGATAGGCAAATACTAGCAGAAAACATCATAGACTTGGAACACTTAATAAAGAAAATTAAAGAAGAAAGTGCAAAGGCAGGCTTACTGTTGAGCTTAAAGAAAAATCATGGAAGACCTACATAAATTCAACCCAGATAAGGAGGAAATTGAAATAGTTAAACATTTCTTGTACCTTGGATCAAACAATGACCAGAACGGAGACTGCAATTAAGAAATAAGACAAAGACTGGAAAGGGCAGCCATGAAAGAACTAGACTAGATCCTTAAGTGGTAAAGATACACAACTGAACACTGAAGTTAGAATTGTCCAAGTTGCAGTATTCTTCATCACCATGGATGGGTGTGAGAGCTGGACAGTGAAGAAAGCGAAAAGAAAGAAAACAAACTCCCCCATGAGTTGTTTGTCATGTGACTTGTGAGTCATATAAATCCCAAGGAAAATGAGGCTTTATTCAGAGTTTAGGAGCATCCTAGGAAAACTCTCAGGCAACCCAAATCAGATTTCATGGCCAAAACCTGAGACCTAAGCATGTGCCCTATCAGTGGCATTACTAGGGTTGGTGTCACCTGGTACAGTAACTCATGGTGTCCCCCGCACTGACCCATTCCCATACCCCATTATACAGATTCCTTAGTAATGTTTTTGTACTAATGTTACTCTAAATTTTAATTCCTGTACATCATTGAAGGTAATGGTAATAGTTGTGACATAAACAACTAGCAAAATTAAATTATACCTTTAAATTATAGTACCATACGCACAGCCTAAATGATTTTACATTATTTTACACAGTTTCATGTGGTTAAAGTGAAAATTTGGTAAGATGTGGTGTTTTTAAAGAAAATTTAGAAAGAATACATTTTTTAATTTTAATTAAAAAAAATCTCTTGCGCATTTTAAAGGGATGCAGAAGAATGCCACAGCCCATTCTGCCAAAAAGCAGATGGTTGGACATCCGTGGTGTCAGCCCCCCTGAGAGTGTCACTTGGTGCAGTCTGCAGTCCCCTCATCCCTCTAATGTAACCCCAACCCTATTCATGTTTATAAGCATAATATGTTAAACATCAATTACAATTGCTCGGAGTATGTAATTCAAATAATAAACACCAAATCTGGTAAATATGAAGCTGGTTGTAAATTAAGTTTTCTAAGCTCTGCATTGAACAGAGCAACTCCCTGGCAACTTTTCCCCAGCTGTTTTTAATAACACTTTAGCAAATACTGCTTTTAAGTGCACATGATAATTTTAGTCCAGCCAAAAAAAGTATTCCAAGTTCTGCTTTGAACAGTAAACAGGTTACATTAGCCACTCCCATGCAGCCTACAAAAACAGAGCACAAAAATACACTGATGTGTAATGTACTGAAGTGGGTAATTTTCAATGTACTGGTCTCACACTGAGATATCTCCCCCTTACCCTGAGAAATGGAGAAAAGACTCCAGGCCCTGATATCTTTGTTGTTGTTAGCTGCCTTCAAGTTGACTTCGACTTATGGTGACCCCCACGAATGAGAGTCCTCCATGAATAAGAGACTTTTGTATGTTTTAATGTAATTTTATACTGTTTTTAGATTATTTTATCTGTTTTAAATTTTATTGTAATTTTTTTAAAAAAATGTTTTTGTCTGTGAGCCTTCTTGGGTCCCTTCTGGCAGAAAGGCAACATACAAATGAAATGAAATAATGAACGAATGAGTCATCCTGTCATCAACAGCCCTTCTCAGGTCTTGCAGACTCATGCCTGTGACTTCCCTGACTGAGTCTATCCATTGTGAATGCGGTCTTCCTCTTTTTTGACTGCCTGCTACCTTACCAAACTATGGCACGTTCCAGACGCGCCAATAGTATGTGCTCAGCACGTACTAGGGTTATGAATGGGTGTCCTTTCTGGACGCCCTAACCCTAGTACATGCCGAGCACGTACAAAATGGCGGCACCCATTCTACATGGGCACTGCCATTTTGACATAGCATCCACACATCGCAGTGCAGAAATGACGCCGCAAGTGCACCATCAGTGCCTTGTGGCATCATTACCATGCCGCAAAAAGAACCTGATTTTTGCGGGTTCTTTTTACTGCGCCAAGGAATCGCGCGGTTTGTCCACTGCGGTTCCCTGGCGCAGTAAACACTGGTGCTGGCAGACAGCCCTTTTGGACGGTCTGTAAAGCGCCATTGTTGTCTTTTCTAATGAGCTTAGAAGTGATTGAAGTGATGCCTGCTCACAAATAAGAATGGAGAATTTGAGTAGACAATTTTTGAAGAGCTCTGGAACTCATGATTTTTCTCAGTGGTCAGTAGAATCATAGATGTTTATCACACTATGCTCTTAAAGAGGGGTATTTAGAATTCTCAGGCAGAGAAGTTCAGCTCCTTAAAACTGCCAATCCCAGCATGCAACAGGAGGCTGCTAGAGGAGTCACACTGGAATAGTAGCTCTTTAAGAGCATAGTGTGATAAACATCATAGAATCATACCATACCTCCACTTTAAGTTGAACAGAATTTACTCTGAAAGTTTAAAGGATAGCACTCATTAGTTGATGAAGTAATCATATTTGTTTCTATGCATTCAGTGTTATGGAGGATTAGTATTGTAGGGTTTGTATTGCTAATATTTCTGTATTGCCTTTCTACTGAATTAGACACTGCTCTTAAAATGGAAAAGAAACATCCAACTTGAGTTTATTTTTAATACATTTTCATTGAAAAATTAAATAAAACTTAATTTTGATGCTTCTGAGGGCTTAGCGTTGGATCTTTGCTGACATTATAGGAAAACTAAGGGAAAATACATAAAATACAATTTGAAATGAATTACAGGTTTTTGCCTATCACTAAGCATATATCCCCTCTTTCTTTTTATTCTTACAGATTTCTATTGGTGCTGGTTTGCTTAATTTTTAGTGTTCTGTCCACTATAGAACATTATGCCGAGTTTGCCACTGGGACACTTTTTTGGATGGTGAGTGATCTGTAGATTTGACTTGTTAATGATTTTGTATGGGGAGGAAATGAAGTACACAAAGAGGAAGACGTAAAATTGGTTTTCTTGTAAGGTACTTACAAGGTATTTACAAGGTAATTCTCTACCCTTCTATTTCTATGCAGAAATTAGTTCTATTGAATTTAGTAGGAGAAACCTCAGAAAATTTAGATCTGTAAAGAGTTGCACTTTGTACTAAGGGAGTAGGACCCCTTGAATGCAGTAACCTTTGGAGAAATATCAGTAAGATTGGTTTCATCACCTGCTCATGACATAAAACATCATTTTTCTCTAAGGCCCAACACAGACAGGCCAAAAAGTGCAGCTTCTGGCCACTTCAGGGGCATAGCATGCACACAATGCAGGGACCCAATGTGGCTGGAAGCCATTGTGAGATTGCCGGCAAAAGGAGTGATGAAAAGTCACCCCTTGCTGGAGGCCCATTTGGGATCACAGCAGTGGCCTGCTTTAAGAGCAGACCATCCAATCACCATGGTACTTAGTCAATTGGGGCTTGATCACAGGCAGAGCAGCCTCTGGCTGCTCGAAGCCACCAGCCTGCTTTGCCCCTAGGTCATATCTACCTAATACATAGAGAAATCAATCTATTGTGTTACAGCATGGTTAAACAACTTGTGGCCCATGTGCCAAAATACCTGAGCTAATTTTATTTGGCCTTTGCCATCCTGTTAAATCTTAATCAAGCTATATTAAGTAACATGGCTATTCTCTCACCTGCAGAAAAAGAAACATGTTTTCCCACAATCAATTTTCCCTTCATACTAAAATACTTTGTTTTGTTTTATATACAACATACACTTAACACACAATTCTTTATATTTATTTGTACAACCTTATGTGTGTTGTGATGCCCTATCTGTAGCTAACTCAATAACCAGTCTTTATGGATGAACCAGAAAGGACTTTTTTCAGCAGCTCAGAAAGCAAACGTTTGCCAGAACTGGCTACACACACTCACTCACAAACACACATACAGAGTTACAATCATATAACTCCTTTCATGCCCATACCCCTTCAATTACTCACATTCCTTCCCAGGATACATGACCTTGAGGCTTTGGTAACAGTCAGTGTCTTTCTCTTTCCCATCATTAGGCTTGACATCTGTTAATAACTTCAATGCAAGCATTAAAACTGAAACTGCTTTTAAGCAACAATAATAAGCAATAAACAGCAATAGCAAATACATTGCAGAGGGAGCCTGAAAGGGGACCCTAACATCCTTTGACAAGACAAGCCACTCTTTTTTTCAAACCCATAGTACAGTTTAAAAAAAAACCAATAATAAAAAAATATAACATTAACCAGGTTCAGGTTTGTCAGGGAATGTTTGATGAAATTGTTCAACCAGTTTGGGCACCACCCATTCACTTGGTGGAAAGTCCTTCCCTTTAATGAAGTACTGAAGTTGTTCTTTAACACATTGGGAATTCAGAATTTGTTTAATTTCAAAATGTTGCTGGTCATCAATCATTACTGTGCTCAGTACTGGAGGAGTCTGGTGCTATGACTTGGAAATATTCACCGGCTTTAATAAACTAAAATGAAACACACGGTGAATGTGGCAATAAGTCTTAGGAAGTTCCAATTCAGCTACCACTGGATTAAAAATCTTTTTAATGGGGATAAAAGCCAGCCTATTTTGGACCCAGTGTTTTGGATGGTTGCAAACACTTAAGAAACCTAGTGGACAGGTACAGTTGGTGTACTTTGAACTTTCATGCTAAAGCCCTCTTTCGGTCAGCATGTTTTCCATAAGTGTCTTTTGCAAAGTCTAATGCTGGAACAATCTTTGGCCAAGTTTCTTTAATTTTTGTAATCCAGTCTACCTATGGAACTGGGTTAGAGTCCTCTGTCACCAATGTGGGGAAACGGCTTCAAATCTTTGTTTTTTTGTGGGTTTTTCGGACTATGTAGCCATGTTCTAGAAAATTTTCTTCCATCTGTGGCTGGCATCTTCAGAGAATGCTTCAAATCTTGCTCATACACTAGTTGAAATGGAGAATACCTAGTACTTTGGTGCACAGCATTGTTATAGGCTGTTTCTGCAAAATTTAAATATTCTGACTACAGTGGTGCCTCGGGTTACGAAATTAATTCGTAACGCGGCCGCTTTCGTAACCCGAAAAGCCTTCGTAAGCCGAATTGCCATAGGCGCTAATGGGGAAAAGCCGCGATTCCCTGCGAAAAAGCCGAAAAAAGCACCAAAAGTTTTTTCGTAACCCGAAAAAACATTCGTAACCCGAAACAATAATTCCCTATGGGATTTTTTCGTATCCCGAAAATTTCGTAACCTGGGTATTTCGTATCCCGAGGTACCACTGTAATCTGTTTGTTGAAAAGTTATATAACATCTCAAGTATTGCTCTATGATTTGATTGACCATCTCCCTCTGCCCATCCATCTGGGGGTGGTGTGCTGTGCTCAAACTCTATTCACTCTCCAACAATTCCATAAATGCTTTCCAAAACTGGGGAGTAAATTGCACCCCCTATCTGATATAATCTTTGAGGGTATGGCATGGAACTGATAGATATGATCTATGAGCACCTTGGCCAGTTGAGGAGCAGTAGGAATAGTTGCCCAGAGCATAAAATGGGTTTGTTTCAAAGCATAAAATGCTTTTGTTTCAAGAACAAGTCCATCACCACCTAAATCACAGTCTTTGTGGCTTTCAGGTAAATCACAATAAAGTCCATTTTAATTTTTGTCCAAAGCCTTTGATAGCATAGGTAAGGACTGTAATACTCCCCAGGGCTCCCCCTAGCACATTTAGAACTGGCACAACTACATCCTGTCTTAGCCTGGGCCACCAAAACTACTGTCTGATCTAATGCAATGCCCTTATATATCCAAAATGCCCAGACGTTTTTGCTTGCTGGCACTGCTTTAAAATTTGTTCTCTTGGTGCCTCTGGGATGTAGATTCTGTCCCCTTTGTAGGAGATTCCATCCTTCATCATCATCTCCTCCTCATTATCTTTTAACAGTTTCTTCCCCTCCATGGCCTCAGCTATGGTTTTTTGGAAACATAACCCAATCTAAGACTTATGAGGTTGAGTCTTAGCCTGATTCCTGGTAAATACTGCCAAACTCAGCCCAGTGACTGCAACAAAGTTAATCAAGCACCTGTTGCAGTCAGAGTATACTATGCCAACAATGTCCAGATTTCCCTCTCTCTTGGGAACCCATAGCCTCATATGTATGAAAAACAGGATAGCACATCAACTCACTACAACTTCAGTGGGCCCTTTATCATAAGCCTACCTATTGGCACTGGTTAGGGCAAGCTCCAGGGTCACCAGATTGGTCAGCTTCCCCTATAGTCTGACCATGGTGGCTCTCCCTCTATCTTGTCCCATTACCATCCCATATTGGCTTTCTCTTTTGAAGTTTTGGGGCTGCTATCAAGGATTTTCAAGGAAGGAAGGTGAGTGGTTACTGAGCAATTGGTGATCCAGTGGCCCTCCCCATCACACTGCAGGCACAAGTCCAGGGACATCTACCTCTCCCATTCTGGCTTTGTGGGACAGCTAGGTTTTTTGTGTGCTGCTGCTACCTTCTTCTGGTTTGATTCCCCAGGACTGCCACTGTTTGGTGAATTTCATCCTTGGTCACATGGCTTCCACCTCTCTGACCAGATGCACCCATCCAAGCAAGGTCTCAGACTTTTTAGAATGTCAGGGTTCCAGCTGATTGAAAAGTGCTGGATGTTCATGGTCTCTGACCAGTTGGTTATGAAGCCCACCAAGCATCAGAATTCCACAGCATATTCTATGACTGCTTTGCTTTCTTGCTTAAGCTTCTGGAAGTCATTGTATGACTTTTCCTGCTGGAATGCATCCTCAAATTGGGCATGGAGACTGGTTACGAAGCTGTCAATATCTTCTAGCTCATACAGGTTGACTAGCCACTCCGCAGCCTTTCCCACTAGCTGTGCCAAAATGTCACATGCCTTGGCCTCTTACTGGAAGGTATGCTCCATTTTGCATGAATTCTCCAACCTGGATCAGGAAAAATGGTAACATCTTAGAGTCTCAGTCAAAAGCAGCCTTTATGCCTACATCTGTGTATGGGCACAGCTTGTCACAGACAGGGGCTACCAGTTTCAAGCATGCTTTTCTCCTTTTGTGCACCTTGGTTTCTTTATCACTGGACAGGTCTGTGCAAACTCCTGTGGCCAATTATTTGATGGATGTCTCTACTTAGTCTCCAAGTGCTGATGTGGTCAGTTCCTCCTGCCTCTTCAGCTGGGCCAATATCTCTCAAACATACCCTTTGAACTCCTTCATCTCAGCACATATACTGGTTAACTTTGTTTCCATCTCTCTATGGCTGGATTCCTCTCTTCAAAACAGGCTGAAAGCTCCACTGGTCTGAGTGTCCCACCATTCTAAATAGTGCAACTCCATGCATCTTTCAAGGCTGTCTACCTCCAGGACCAACACCCACTGGTCTTAGTAGTGCCTACTCAAGGAGTCACCTGACCAGTTGCCTCTGATTCCACTTCCCAAACTGCTATCAGGGATTTCCCATCTGTCTGCATGTGGACCTTTGTATTGGCCCCAATCTCAGTGGTCTCACTACTCAATTTAGTCTCAGGCTTTCCCTCTGAAGACATGATTTCTCTGGACTGAGTCCTATTTCAGTTCTGGCAGTCTGTGATGTCTTGCCATCAGCTAACTCAATAGCCAGACTTCATGGATGACCCAGAAAGGATTTATTCAGCAGCTGAGCATAGAAAGCAAACTTTTTCCAGATCTGGCTATGCACGCGCACGCGCACGCACGCACACACACACACACACAGAGTGAGAGAGAGAGATATTCAATCATATAACTCCTTTCATGCCGACACCACCTCAGTCTCTCCCATTCCTTCCCTGGCTACATGACCTTGAGACTTTGATAACAGTCAATGTCTTTCTTTTTCCCACCATTAGACTGGGCAGCTGTTCACAACTTCAGTGCACATTAAAACTGAAACTACTTTTAAACAACAATAATAAGCACTCCATCAACAACAACAAATCCATGGCAAGGGAGCCTGAAAGGGTACCCTGACAAGTGCCAAATTTAAGGATTAAGGTAGAATCAAGTTATATATTTACTCCTGGACCAGTGTCTGTAAAACAAAGTGGTTATAAAATTATAAAGTCCAGAAAATTCCTCCACTGGAACTGTGGGTGTTGCTGATGTTGTTCTTGTTGTTATTTTGCTGAGCTGACTGAAAAAAGACCAAAACAGCATGTTAAAAATCCAGAGACTGTCTTCAGAACTAAACATCCAACTCCTGTTTCATTGCAATAGGCATCTGTCTTTGGTTCCTTTAACAGTATTCAGTCTGAGTTTGGATATTTGAGGGGAAGAGAAGCTTTCCTTTTTCCTGAAAACAAAGTTCTGAATATAAGATATTTGGAATCTTGTTAGATTTTTTCATACCTTGAACAATTTCACTGGACATTAAAAAAAATCTGATTACATAAATTATGATTTCTTGAAATTTTTTAGCAGATTTGTTATATTCAAGACACATATTTCCTAATGCATAGCTTTGCTTCCTGGTTTTACTGCTAGTTTCATCATTCACATCCATTTTTAGGCCGGGCGGGCACAATAAAATATTTGTACACAAACCGCAAAAGGAACAATATTAGTTAAGACAAATGCTTTGTTATCGGATATAGATATTCAAAAGTGATTCTCAGTACCCTGTTATTGTTACTTTGGTTAACCCATTTCCTCTTCTGTGAATAGCACCTGATCTCCACCCCAGCAAAACCATTGGGGAAGATCTAGTTTGGCCAGTTTGTATGCATACAGAGCAGTCTTACGATGAGTGTTCCAGTAGAACATGGAACAATAGATGCAAGCTACAGGAAAAGAGATTCCATCTCAACATTAGGAGGAATTTCCTGACAGTGGAACGCACTCCTTTGGAGTGTGGTGGAATCTCCTTCTTTGGAGGTCTTTAAGCAGAGGCTGGATGGTCATGTGTTGGGGGTGCTTGAATTGTGAGTTCCTGCATGGCAGGGGATTGGACTGGATGGCCCTTGTGATCTCTTCCAAGTCTATGATTCTATGAAATAATTGTTGAATAAGCCGATATCAACATGACTGGAAGATTTCTGTTTAGGATTAAAAACGTATTTCTTAAAGTTGATTTTGCTTTTAGTATTCACTCCCTTACTTTGCAGCTTTTGCATTTCAGCTCTTGGCTTTGACTTGTTAACATTGCTTCTATTTGTCTTGAGAGAAAAGGAAGTCTTTTTTAAATCCTCTAGCAAATTGAGCTAATTCTCTATATGTTGTTTTTGTATTATAATTGTTTTCTATCAAGTTTTGCCTATTTTGAAATTCAACAATTTGAATAATAACATCTTGTAAAGAAACATCTCCTTTAACTTGTAAAGCATTGATTATTGGAGAGTAATATTTTGGAAGACTCACCAAAAACAGTTCATGTTTTCCATGTTTTGGAAAGAATTCTCCAGCTGCTGTAATTCCAGAGAGAGTTGTCATGAAGCCAATAATATGCTGATTGAAAAACTGAGGATGATGCAACTTGGTGGTAACAAGTTTGATCATGAGAGCTGTTTGATTAGAAGTACTTGGAGAATTAAATATTTTATATAGTTTGTCCCAAATATGTTTTGCATCAGTTAAACCTTGGATATGGTATGCAATGCTGGGATCTTCAGACAAGCAAATATAAGATGCTGTTTTCTGTACATTTTCATCAAACCGTTGTAGATGCATTCCTGCTTCTGTGGGTCTCTGACCATTTATTGTTTTAAATAGTCCCATAGTAGTCAGGAACATTTGCATTTTCCATGACCACATTTTATATAATAATAGAATTATAGAACTGGAAGAAACTACAAGGGCTATCCAGTCCAACCTCAAGCTGTGCAGGAACCCACAACCAAAGCATCCCCAACAGATGGCCATCCAGCCTCTGCTTAAAGACTACCACATAAGGAGATTTCACCACACTCCAAGGGAGTATGTTCCACTATCAAACAGCTCTTACTGTCAGGATGTTTCTCCTAATGTTAAAGTGGAATCTCTTCTTGTAGCTTGAATCCATTGTTCTGTTTTCTAGTCCCTGGAGCAGTATAAAACAAGTTTGCTCCATCCTCAGTGTGACACCTCTCCAAATACTTAAACAGGGCTATCATATCACCTCTTAACCGTCTCCTTTCCAGACTAAACATACTTAGTTCCCTAAGTCTTTCTTCATAAGGCAGCCTAAAATTTCATTGGCCTTTTTAGCTGCCTCATCACACTGTTGACTCATGTTCAACTTGTGGTCTGCTTGGACTCCAAGATCCCTTTCACATGTATTCTCATTCAGCCAGGTGTCCCCCATCCTATATCTGTGCTTTTTATTTTTCTGCCTAAGTGCAGTACCTTACATTTCTCCGTGTTGAATTTCATTTTGTTAGCTTTGGCCCAGCTTTCTAGTTTATTCAGGTCATTTTGAATTTTGATCCTGTCCTGTGTTGTATTAGCTATTCCTCCTAATTTGGTGTCATCTGCAAATTTGATAAGTATGCCCCCAATTCTGTCATCCAAGTCTTTGATAAAGATGTTGAATAGCACTGGGCCCAGGACAGATTCCTGTGGGATCCCACTGGTCACTTCTCTCCAAGATGAAGAGGAGCCATTGCTGAGCACACTTTGGGTTCAGCCGGTCAACAAATTACAAATCCATGTAACAGTTACCTTGTCTTGCCCACATTTTACAAGCTTATTTGCAAGAATGACATGGGGAACCTTGTCAAAGGCATTATTGAAATCAAGATATACAGTTGGCCCTTCTTATACATGGATTTTTTATACACGGATTCAAGCATATACGGTTTGAAAATGTTCCAAAAAAGTATAAATTTACCTTGATTTTCCATTTTTTATAAGAGACACCATTTTGCTATGTCATTACATTTAATGGGACTTGAGCATACACGGATTTTGTTATACACGGGGGATCTTGGAACCAAACCCTCTGTACAACTACAGAATATGCTGCTGTTCTGAGGGCCTCCACACTTGCCTCCCTTTCTCTTGTCCTTCCTATTTTCATTGGCTATAATCTTTTTGGGACTAGCAATTGGAGTTAAGCCAAAAGAATTTCAGTTTCTACTAACATAAGGCCCAAACAGACAGGCCAAAATAAAGCTGCTTTGGGTCACTTTGGAGGTATGCTGTTTAAATATGCATCTTAAGAGGCCAGAAGCTGCACCAAAGCTGCACTACTGGAGCATGGCTTTGGCCTGGCTTCTGACCTCTTAGGACACATGCATCATTTAAACAGTATACCTCCAAAGTGACCCGAAGCAGCTTTATTTTGGCCTGTCTGTTCGAGACCATTACTTTTTTCTTTAATTTTGTAATATTTCAGCACACACACAAACACATTGATCACACTTCATCAAAGTAAAATATAGAAAGGGAAATCAAACATTCTAAATGAGTTATTACCCAACTGCTAGCAGCTGTTAAAAGCGTAACTGATTCTACGTCTTCAGTCAGACACAAATCTTATATAGGGCTGTGTGGTGTTACATATCCAGTAAATATGAATCCAGTAATCTTCCATTGTAAGCAGAATGTCAGCCACCACAAATTGAGATTTCCAACATAAATCACCCTAAAGACTGGAAATACATTTTATTCACAAATAAAATTAAGATTGGCAGCTTATTAAAGATCTTCATAATTGAAGCACTAATCGATAGTTTATTTATTATTTATTATTTCTGATTCACAATTGCTTTTCTCAACCCTCTTTTCCATTTCTCTATATAATTTAAGATGCTCATCTAACTCCTTTTCAAAAACTAATTGCTTTAAAGACCCTTTTAAAGAAAAGAATATAGCAAGTATTTTGTTTTTGTGCCAACTTGCTTAAACAAACCGTTATGAACAAAATAATAAGACAAGTATTTTGTTTTTGTGAACATATACTTTGGTCCACACTTTTAAATTAAAGCAAATTAAATATCCTAAGTCTACATAATGTATCATGACCTAAGACTAATAAAATACTTGTCTATTCAGAAGTCAGCCACTCTGAAATCACTATTTGATTGCTTTCAGGTGAGTAGCTATAGGGTGGTAGCCTTAGGCAAGTTACAGACCACCCGTTTGGGGAGGCCTGTAACTGGCCCACAACGGCAGCCTCCGAGGCCCTGATTCGCCGCTTTCCAGGCTGCGGGGAAGCGGCAAAAGGCGGCTTCCCCGTGGCCTGGAAAGGGGTGTCCTTGGGGCTTCATGCCCCAAGGACACCCAATGGCAGTGGGGAGGAGGAGGAAGGGGCCTCTCAGCCCCTTTCTCCTTTGCGTCACTGGCGCAGCTGTCTAAAGGCTGCACCAGCGACGCAAATCGCGGAAGGAACTCCATTTCAGAGCTCCTTCTCACGCCACGGAAAGGGCGCTCTATGTGCCCTCGCGTCGCGCAATGATGTCAGATCCGCACTGCCCCGTTTGGTGGCGGCGCGTTTGTGATGTAGTGATGGCGGCGCCCGTGTACATAGGGCACCACCATTTTCTACGCACAGAGCATGTATTAAGGTTAGGGGCGTCAAGAAGTGATGCCCCTTCCTAACTCTAATACGCGTTCCGTGCGTAGTTTGTGCATGTATGTAACACGCTTATGTATGAAAAATAAAGCTGTGGTCTTGAACTACTCATTTTATCATTAGTCTCTTCATGTGACAGAATGGTAGCTTGACAAAACTGAAACAAGACATAAAATAAAATGAAACCAATAGGAAATATATTACAAAAATATTTTTCCAAAGGTATGTAGCTGAGAAGTAATGTTTGAAAAGAGAAATATAACATGACACAGATGTAACAGGAAACAAGAGGGCTCAGTTTATCTGTCAGTTGATAAGAAAACTTCAGCAAATTTCTTGCTGATTATATAAGGACAGATTCTATTTTCTTAACCTGATTACAATAGGCTAACATGCTGTAAACATGGAAGTCATTCAGTGAACAAAACCAAAGTTTTGGTAAAATATTCATTGTAACAAGAACTACTTTGTCTTGCCACAACAATTTTTAATGTTGCCAGTAATGGACATGTCAGGGACAGTATACTTTTTCCTGGATTTCAAATAAAAACCACACTAGATTCTCATTCTGGCTGAGGAAATTTACTTTCAACCAAACATGTATTAATTCTGTAATTCACTGTTTTCATTACAGTGCTTTTGATGGTTCAGTAGAGTATGAGCAAAATCTAGCCCCTTACTAATGCCACTTGATCCTTGTGTAGCAGATTTCTTGGTGATTGATGCTTCAGTAAAACTAATTACAGATGCAGCTGAAGAAGATGTAGAAATGTTCTGAAGGTGGTTATATGTTTCAAAAGAATGTTAAAAGATAATACCTATAATAATAAACCTAAATACTGTTTTTTTTAAACAATTTCAGGAAATTGTCTTGGTGGTCTTTTTTGGTGCTGAATATGTGGTGAGGCTCTGGTCTGCAGGTTGCAGAAGCAAATACGTTGGTATTAAAGGAAGAATACGTTTTGCTAGGAAGCCTATATCAATAATAGGTGAGAAATTTTACTTTAAATAAAGAATCTTGTGTTAACATTGAATCCCTGAGAGTACTGTCTCAGAAATATTGTTCTATTTCTGAGTTGTTCAGAACTTTGTAAACTCAAATGATATCGAAAGGCTAAGTATTATCCCAAGGAGGAATCTGTAGGTTGCAGTAGCTGCTGAAAGTACTGAAGCAGAGACAGCTTTAAAAGCTTTCAGTGTGCTGACTGGATATATTAAAAGTGTATGTATTTAGAGACTAAAATTTTGATATAGTAGAATTAAAAAGAGCAAATACAGATAAAAATAGCATTGCTTAATAGTAAACATGACAAGATTCAACAAAAAGCACTTGAGATGTCATTCCTTTGGGAACAGGATCTACTGACATCAGTGAGACTTAAATTGCAACTCAAACAAACAAACAGCTTCATTTATATACCGCTTCATACTGAACAATAAGCAGCGGTTTACAACTGTAAACTAATTGTACCCTACAAGCTGGGTACTCACTTCAGTGACCTCAGAAGGATGCAAACCTTAAGCCCTGGCTAGTATTGAACTCACAGCCTTATGGTTTTGAGTGAGTGGCTGCAGTACAGGCATTTAACCACTGCGCCACCAGGGCTCTTCTTCAAGACACATTGACAGCAACAAGAGTCACATTGAAGCAGCTGCTTCCTTCCAAAGTGGCGGAGGGGATGAAATTGAAAGCTGGAAGTAGACAACTGATCTATTTCTCATTGCCCATGCTTTACAACAAACACAAATATTTGTGGTGGTGGTAGTAGTGATAGCTCTTCCCGCCATCTCTGTGGGAGTTACGTTACATTTATTGAAATAATACAACTTTGCAAACTGGAGGGGAGGAAAATAGGTGGGAAGAGGATTTAGCTTCCTAACACACCCCACCCAATATTGTGTTCTAAATTTCTTTCCTCTTTCCACCTCTGCGTTCACTAGCAGATCTGATTCTGCCCAAGAGGCTTCTGCTGTTGCATCTGAATTGGCACTTATTTATGAGTGAGTGTAGATTGTGTTAAATAGTATGTACATTTCCTTGAGAGATTTAACATTTACTCTCTTTTTCTCTTCAGTAAGTAAGGCGGGATACAGACCGCCCCTTTCCCAGATAGATCAGGGCCTGAGCAGCCACAGTGGCAGCCCCAGAGGCCCCGATCCACCGCTTTTCCAGGCCTTGGGGAAATGGCAAAATGCAGTGGGGAGACAGAGAAAGGCCCCTTTCTCTTCAGTATCGCTGGTGCGGTTGTGTAAAGGCCACACTGGTGATACGTGGCGCGAAAGGAGCTCTGTTTTGGAGCTCCTTTTGGCGCCACTGAAAGGGCACCACAGGTGCCCTGCAACAGCACCAGGATGTAACGGCTGCAGTGTGCCATGTAGACAGGGTGCCGCCATTTTGATGTACTGAGTACGTCCTAGGGTTAGGGAGCATCTGAAAAGGACACTCCCGGGCAACTCTAGGACGTACTCAGTATGTGCTTAATGGCCCATTTGTACAGGGCCCAACTGATCAGAAAAGGTGTATTTCCATAGCAGGATGATGTAGACAAAGCAGTGGTACTGAAACTAATACAACCTGAAACAAATACATTCCATCATTGAAGGAAAATGAAGTAAGCGAAGGAAAATGAAATAAAAACACAAACAGTACCTGAACATAGTTCTTGTTTGCATGGTTAAGTTGTTTTCCTACAGCATAAGCACCTTTTCCCTCTTAACATCACTAGACAACTTATGAGTTATCCAGCAGTTAGCATTTATATAACCTTCTAAAGTATTCCAAGCACTTGACCCATATTATCTCTTTATATTTACAACAGTGCTATAAGTAGATTGGTATCAGTCTTTCTCCATGTTGGATAGTTTGTTTGTGTAAGCCTATCTAGCCGTCCACTGCATTATAGGAGCCCTAGTGGTGCAGTGGTTAAATGCCTGTACTGCAGCCACTTACTCAAAACCATAAGGTTGTGAGTTCAATCCCAGCTAAGGGGGTTCAAGCTTGACTCAGGCTTGCATCCTTCTGAGGTTGCTAAAATGCGTATCCAGCTTGTTGGAGGTAATTAGCTTACAGTTGTAAACCGCTTAGACACTGTTAGTTCACCATGAAGCGGTATATAAATGAAGCTGTTTGTTTGTTTGTTTTGCAATATAGCAACTGTCCAGTTATTTGAAATAACTGCAATATTATCTCCACTTTATATAGCACAAATGTCCACACTCACACCCTGCTATGGATACTTCTTTCTACATATAGTAATATTGTACAAGTCATGCCAGAATAATGTTATCTTTTTTTTGGATATAGTTGATAGATGAAGTTTTGGATAGAGCTTGGTATCATATCATAGAATCATAGAATCATAAAGTTGGAAGAGACCACAAGGGCCATCCAGTCCAACCCCCTGCCATGCAGGAAATCCAAATCAAAGCATCCCCGACAGATGGCCATCCAGCCTCCATTTGAAGACCTCCAAGGAGGGAGACTCCACTACACTCCGAGGAATTGTGTTCCACTGTCGAAGTGGTAGATGAAGAGAATGCTGTGGATCTAGCATACATTAAATAAAGCCTTTGACAAGGTCCCCCATGATATCCTTGCAAAAAAGCTAGTAAAAGGCAGTGATGTATTCAAGTTTTTACTCCAAGTCTCAAGTCAAGTCTTAATCTCTACCTTCAAGTCTCAAATCAGGTCACAAGTCCTTGCATGATACAGTACTTCCAAGCCAAGTCTCAAGTTGAATCTCAAGTCAAGGTTGAAAAGCTTTTTGAAAAGCTTTTTGTAAAGCTTTAGAAGGATCCTTCTCCTCAACCTCATTACCTAATACATTTACTGCTTCCCTACAAGAAAAGTGCCCCGCACTCTCGGAGCACGTTTCTTGAGTCCTGCTCAAAGTGAATTACTCCAGCAAGTTGGTCACTAAAAATATTCAAGTCATGACTCATTGTGTCATTTATTGCCAAGTTCCATGTGGATGGGAAAAACATGGGAGCTCAAATCCATTTTAGTAAATAGGTGGCAACTTTTTTCCTTTTGGCAGAAGCCTTTGACCCTCAGGTCAAAGAAGGTATTAAACAGTTTGGCCTTCTCTCTGTTCCCAGTTAGCATTTCTCCATCTTCTCTTTGCAGTGGTCCTGCTACCGTTTCCTTGTCTTCCTCTTGCTCTGAACATAGACAAGAACCCCTTATTATTATTTTTAACTTCTCTAGTGAACCATAGTTATTTCTGAGCTTTAGCTTGTCTGACCTACTCAATTGGTTATTCATTTACACTCCTCCTTGGTGGTTTCCCCTTATTCCTTTTCTTATATATAGTATGTCTCTTGTAAATCTCAGCTCATCTGACATTTCTTTGTACACCCACCCTACTTTCTTTAGACAATTCATACTCTTCTTCATATAAATTGTTTGCAACTGTGCCTTCAGTATCTCACCTTTAAGAAACTCCTGTGCACCAGGAACTCTTTTCCCTTTGAGCATTTTTGGCCATGGAATCTCACTTAGTATTGTAACTGTTATTGTGTTTTATTATTCTGTAATAGTGGGGGTTGTAAGGAGACAGTATAATGTGACTGTTGCTTATATTTTATATTTTTATTCCATGTTGTAATACTGTTAATTGTTTTATTATTGTTTCTGTTGTGATCTGCCTTGATTCCTTTGGGAAAAGGCGGAATATAAATAAATTATATTATTATTATTACGTCCCTAAACTTACGGAAATCAGCTTTCTTAAATTCCAGAGGGTGTATCTGATTAAGGAGTTAAGCGCACAGCTAAAAAAAACCTGGCTTACCTTTGCTAGTTTGAATCCTAATTCAGCCTGCATCCAGATATTATCATACTCAAAATGCCACTGATGCTGCCAGCCGGGTGCAGCCTGGGTAACTTCCAGCTAGAAGCCACACTCAGCCAGCTGATTTGCAAAGCTGGGAGCTTCCTGATTTTGAAAAGAGGCTGGCTGAGCATGACTTCTAGCTAGAAGTTACCCGGTCTGCATGCAGCCTGTGGCATCAGTGCCATTTTGACATGATAATATCAGGATGCAGCCCAAATTAGGATTCAAACCAGCAAAGGTAAAGTGGTTTTTTAGCTGCACGCTAAACTCCTTTGTTTGGCTTTTTATTTTCTCTGTATAACAAATCCCAAGAAGACATAGTCACTCCTACTCAAGGATCCCACTATTTCTATAGTTTCGAACCATTAATCTCTGTTGGTTAAGATAAAATCCAAAATAGCTCATCCCCATATTGCTTCTTCCACCTTTGGTACAATGAAATTATCATTTCCTGGTTAAGGTAGAACTGAAGGCCACAATCCAAAAACCCCTCAGGGGTGGAGGACCTATTAGAATGGTCCGCCCTTGAAGGCTGATGGAACCCAAAAGGTTCCAAGAAGCCCTAGAGGGTGTCATGGTTGGGAATGATGGCGATTCTGTCGAAACCCTGGTTTACTTCTGGAATAACAACCTCACTGGGGCAATAGACACTATCACCCCCGAGCGTCCTTTCCAGCCCGCTCGTAATAGAAAATCCTGGTACACAGAAGATCTCCGCCAGATGAAGTGGGCTGTGCAATGACTAGAGCGCCGCTGGCGGAAACATCAGTGCATATCTGACAAGACACTCCATGAGAAGATGTTGTGTTCCTGTGGAGTGGCAATTGATGCAACAAAGAATTCATTCTGTGCTGCACGGATTGCATCGGTGGAGTCTCGCCCAGCAGAGCTGTTCAGGGTGGTTAGGGAATTAACTCAACTGCCTGCCACCCTGAAACCCTTATTAGAACCAACTACAGCCTGCTGTGACGCCTTTAATGACTTCTTCGTCGATAAAATCTCTCAGATAAGGGCTAATCTCGACGCTGGCTTTTCGACAGAATCAATAAAAGAGGTATCCAGTAACTCTGTAAATATGATAAAGCTGGATCACTTTGAGTTTGTAAATACTGATGACATGGACAAGCTCCTTGGAAGTGTAAGGAAGATGACTTGCCCCCTCAACCCTTGCCCTTCTTGGTTGACCATCCAGGGAGGAAATGCAATAAAAACATCTTACAACTCATAATAAATGCATCCTTTCAGGAGGGAATATTTCCATCCCCTTTAAAACAGGCAATAGTGAAACCACTCCTGAAGAAACCCTCCCTAGATCCCCTGTTGAGGAATAACTACAGACCGGTCTCCTTATTACCATTCTTGGGCAAGGTGATCGAGAGGGCGGTCGCCTCCCAACTCCAAGCTGTCTTGGACAAAGCTGATTATCTAGACCAATTTCAAACTGGCTTCAGGACAGGATACGGAGTTGAGACGGCCATGGTCGCCTTAGTCGATGATCTCCATCTAGGCATCGACAGGGGTAGTGTGTTGATGCTCTTGGACATCTCAGCCATCAACCATGGTATCCTTCTGGAACGCCTGATAGAGTTAGGTACCGGGGGCACTGCGCTCCAGTGGCTCTGATCCTACTTCTCAGGAAGGTTCCAGATGGTAAGGCTGGGGGACAGCTGCTCTCGTAAAAGAGAGCTGACATCTGGCGTCCCCCAGGGCACCATCCTGTCCCCCATGCTATTTAACATTTACATGAAGCCACTGGGACAGATAATCCGGAAACATGGAGCACGGTGTTATCAGTACACTGATAACACCCAGATCTATCTCTCCATGTCACCGACTAATACAGTGACTAAGGAAAGCACCTCTCCTCTGGATGCCTACCTGAGGTCAGTAATGGACTGGATGAGGGAAAACAAACTCAGACTGAATCCAGAGAAAACAGAGGTACTCGTGATAGGTACCCCAGGTACAGGCAGGGAGATTTGTCATCCAGTCCTGGACGGGATCACACTTCCCCTAAAGGACAAAGTTCGCAGTTTGAGAGTACTCCTGGACTCATCTCTACGGTTATCATCTCAAGTGGATGCGATGGCCAGGAGTGCTTGGTACCAGCTTCAGCTGATACGCCAATTGCGTCCCTACCTGAACCGAAAGGACCTTGAAACTGTAGTGCATGCACTGGTAATCTCTCTTTTAGATTTCTATAATGCGCTCTACATGGGGCTACCTTTGTACCAAGTTCAGAAGCTTCAATTAGTCCAAAATGCAGCAGCCAGAGTGGTCACTGGGACCTCAAGGTCAGACCACATAACACCTGTACTAAAATCTCTACACTGGCAGCCAATCAGCTTCTGGGCCTAATACAAAATGTTGGTTATTACCTTTAACGCCCTTCATGGCTTGGGCCCGAGTTACTTGAGGGAACGCCTCTCCCGACATAATCCACCCCGCACTCTCAGAACAACTGGGAAGAACTTACTTGATCACCCTAAGGTGAGATTAACAACTACTCACCAAAGAGCATATTCGGCAGTGGCCCCTACACTTTGGAATAACCTTCCGGAAGAGCTCCGACTCACTTCCACCTTGGCTGGTATCTTCAGAGAATGATGGCATGGAAGTGGGGGGGGGGGGGGGGGGGGCAGGCAGGTTCCATGCGAGCATTCTCTGAAGATACCAGCCACTGCTGCTGGCGAAACGTCAGGTATAAACTCTTTTAGAACACAGCCTCATAGCCTGAAAAAGCCACAAAAACTATTTTTGCCTTTTTCATTGCATGGTGTACAAGTCTATTAACATTTTTCAATATCTGTCAACAGATCTCATTGTTGTCATAGCTTCAATTATTGTTCTAAGTGTGGGATCAAATGGACAAGTGTTTGCTACATCTGCAATAAGGTATGTCATACAGTTTTATGTTGGCTATGTGACTGGAAATCTGGAAATCTGCTAATAGTGAAACTTTTGAGTCAACTTAGATTATGCACAAACATTAATATTTCTGTAAAATGTTTATTTGTTGTAGTAGTAGAAATAGCAATAATAATATAGAAGAAATTCTACAACACCATGTATGTACAGTGGGACCTTGTTATCTGTTGGGGTTTGGTTCCAGGATCTCTCGTGGATAACAAAATCTGTGGATGCCAAGTCTCATTAAATATAATGGCATACAAAATGGTGCTCCTTATATCAGATGGCAAAATCAAGGCTTACTTTATGGAATTTATACTTTTTTGGAATATTTTCAAGCCATGAATGCTTGAATACATGGATAAAAAAAAATATCCATGGATAAGGAGAGAAGGGGAAAAAATAAGGGAGAAAATATACTGTTAACACAAAAGAGATATACACTGTTTAAGTCAAGGAGAAAGATATGTGTTATTCTTGCAAGTAGAACTGTGGGCAAAATCCTTGCCATGTCTTGTTGATTAAAATTTTGTAGCATTTCCAGGGACCAGATAACTCAGGAGCTTGATCAGTTCCACAAGTTTCCTTTTAGCAATCTCAGACCTAAACGCTATTTATTAGACTAATAGTACTGAAGTGCTCTCACGTTCCACTGAAATATTCAGAATTTCAGCTCAACATTAGGAGGAACTTCCTGACAGTAAGGGCTGTTCGACAGTGGAATGCACTCCCTCGGAGGGTGATAGAGTCTTCTTCCTTGGAGGTCTTTAAACAGAGGCTGGATGGCCATCTGTCGGGGATGCTTTGATTTGGATTTCCTGCATGGCAGGGGTTGGACTGGATGGCCCTAGTGGTCTCTTCCAACTCTACGATTCTATGATTCTATGATTCTATGAATGATGACTGAATTGTCAAGGATGGGTCATCTGTGTCAAATTGATTCACTTCACTCTATAATGTTTTCAAAATTCTTTTTTGAAGGGGAATCCGGTTTCTCCAGATACTTCGCATGCTTCATGTAGACCGACAAGGTGGGACCTGGAGGCTCTTAGGATCAGTTGTATTCATACATCGTCAGGTGACTGAATATGATTCAAATATGTTTTGACAGTTATAGTGTTCTTGTGGTGATACAAAGTTTAGTGAAAAAATAGTATGCTTATGAATTTGGGTCAAGCAAAATGGGGAGCCCTCTGTTCTCAGGCCTGATGCAGTCCATTGGAGTTCTATACCCAGTTTGCCAGTTTCTTGATGGTCCTGTTTCCAATCAAAGTATTAATACGCAACTTTTATTAAGGTTTAAATGTATTTTTATCACTAGTCGTGATGAAGTAGATCAGGGTAATGACATGCTTACCCTGTGTTTATTAAGAATATTAAACATGTATGCATAATTTTAGAAACCAACTATGTTAATCTCTTTGCAGGGTTTTAAAAATATTACCAAGAATCCAAACTTCCAATTAATAATTCTGTTTTTTCCTATTAGGAACTAATAACTACATTATATATTGGATTCTTGGGACTGATCTTCTCATCGTATTTTGTCTACCTTGCTGAGAAAGATGCAGTGGATGAGGAAGGACAAACAGGCTTCTCCAGTTATGCTGATGCCCTCTGGTGGGGTGTAGTAAGTGGTTTTTTGCTTTTTATCCAGTCCTGGTAGTTTCTCTTTCTATCAGTGAAATATTCAGAAGCAGGTATTTGATTTTTTTTCAAGTTATTAATGAGAAACTAGCTGAAAGATTTTGTGGCTATGTATTAGAGGAAAATTTTCTAAATCATTTTTGAAAAAGTGAAGTGCTGGGGCCCCGGGGAATGCATTCCAGGGTCCACTGTAAATTGCTCAATTGCATCAATGTAGCCAGTGCTGCAAGCTTGGATTCCTCATTCCTACTCCTTCCTCTGCAATGTGGAAACTTCCCTAGTTGATCTTTCCCTCCTTGCCTGATCTTCTACACAACAAACAGAGACAGGGGGAGAATATGGTGCAAATGATGGAAGCCCTGGAAGCACTGAATCCAAAGTCTTCTCAGCATTCAACCATTTCCCCTGGCACCACCCAGAGGCTGTAACACCCAAAGTGGCAGTGGAGGAAAGAAGATAATTAGCCCCCAAATGGCTGTTTTATCACGTCTGCTCTTTTGACTCTGG
>NC_056526.1:102436261-102460909 GCF_019175285.1 Sceloporus undulatus
ATGGAACAGAGCAAAACACTCTGTGTTTTTGCATGCCCTTAGGACTCTGTCAACACCACATAAATCTGTCAACACCATCACCACAATGTCAAAACTCACTGAACATGTGGTGGGGTGCAGACTACACCAGGTGACACTCTAGAGGAGGGGTGGCACCCATTTGGGCCCTCCCCTTTGGGACATTAGGGGAGAATGCATGTCTTTCCTAGCTGCTCTGTCACTGGGCTTTCTCCCTGGGGTTGATGTAGGGGAGCAGGGGAAAACACGTGTCCTTTCTGACTGCTCTTTTGCTGGGATTTCTCCCTGTTGAGGAGGTCCAGTGATGAAGGGGGGGGGCAAACATGCACCCTTCCTGGCTACTCCATCACAAGGCTTTCCCCCTGGGGAGGAGGCTCAATGATGGAAGAGGAGGAAGGGCTGGCGGGCACAAGTCCTAACCTCATTATTTACCTATATTAACCAATATGGGAAAATACCTTAAAGAAGAGTAGTGAGCATAACTGTCCCTACTTATCAAAAGAGCTTTAGGGATGATCCAAAGAATAGTAGATCTATCAGTTTATTGAGTACTGTATTGAGGTTGCTCTATCAGCTCACTCTCTCATCTGTGGTATTGTTGCTCAATACCAGTTGAGTCCATAACATAACATGACTTGGTTGTGGATGAAGGGGTTGACCTGGTTTGCATTATTGAGACCTGGATAGATGAGCTTGGCCAAGTCTATCTGTCCCAACTTTCTCCACCTGGGTATTCAGTGCAGCACCTAGACTGGTGTCAAGAACTGTCCTTTCAACACCACAGTTTGGTGTACCAGCCTTCTGTATTTCAAATAGCAAGAATGGGATTCTATTCCCATTAACAGGTTAGCATTTCCACCATCTTTCATTTGGAGTAAGTTATCACTCAGAACATGTAAGACCGTTTCACTATTGCACCCTGACCAGACTGCAATGGGCCCAGATAATCTGTTTCCTCCAAGAGTATCTGAAGTTGTCCAGCCACCTTATGCTCAAGTAGCTTGCCAAAAAGATAGAGTAGGAGTTCTCATATTCCTCTGAATCCAATGAGCTCCTCTTCAGGAGTGGGTCCACCACCATCTCCTTCTAGGCAGAAGGCACCACCTCCTGGACCCAATCAAACCGCCCGGATACTGCCATAGGGCGGTATATAAATATTATTATTATTATTATTATTATTATTATTATTATTATTATTATTATTATTATTATTATTATCAATTCAACTCTGCTAGATTTTGTCAGCCAAGAAGTGCAAGGGTCAAACTTACATATGGTGGGGCTGAACTGCTTCAAGTATCTTGCCTACCTCACCAGGCCTCAGGAACTTATACTGATCCTATGAAAACTGACCAGTTGGATCACTAGACAGTTGGATCACTGGACAGTTCTTCAGATTCTACAATAAGTATGGCATCAATGTGACATCAATTTCTGAATATATCCTCCAAGTGCTTCATCCTCCAAGTGCTTAACAAATGTATCACAGCAAACAACTGAGGGTTCCACTCCGTACCTCTATGATAGATCTTGCTTTTGGAGCGGTGACAGATAAGGACCTCCGGGAGGTCACCGCCAATCTGGTCTTTCTAGATTGTAAAAGATTTTCCCCAGAGGATCAGAGTGTACAGGAAGGATGTATGGGAGGAGGCGTTCCTTCAAGTATACTGGACCCAGGCCATGTAGGGCTTTATAGGTGATGACCAACACCTTGTACTGTGCCCGGAAGCTAATAGGCAGCCAATGTAGTGATTTTAAAATAGGTGTAATATGGTCGAACTTGGATTTTCCGGCGACCAGTCTGGCTGCCATGTTTTGTATCAATTGGAGCTTCCGGATGGAATTGTTTAATCATTTTTTAAGGTTGTGGGGGGGAATTGTATATATTATATTTTTTTTAAAAAAAGGTTGTACGCTGCTTTGATTGTGGAAACAAAAAGCGAGATATAAATTAAAGTTTTATTTATAAAGTTTCATTATTAAAGGTTGCCCCATGTAGAGCGCATTGCAGAAATCAAGGCGAGAGGTTACTAGCACATGTACGACCATTTCTAGGTCCCTCTGCTCCAAGTAGGGGTGCAACTGGCATATCAGCCGAAGCTGATAACAGGCACTCCTGGCTGTCGCATCAATCTGAGAAGACAGTTGAAGCGACGAATCCAGGAGCACCCCCAAGCTGTGGATGCAGTCTTTCAGGGGAAGTGTGACCCCATCTAGAACTGGCAAACTTATCTGGATGATGGCATTTTTCTCAGCAAACATCTTCCTTCTAACTCTTATGATTACTGTGAATGAAATGGCTAATGGGAATAGAATCCCATTCTTGCTATTTGAAATACAGAAGGCTGGTACACCAAACTGTGGTGTTGAAAGGACAGTTCTTGACACCAGTCTAGGTTGGTGCTGCACTGAATACCCAGGTGGACTTGGCCAAGCTCATCTACCCAAGTCTCAGTAATGCAAACCAGGTCATGTTATGTTATGGACTCAACTGGTATTGAGCAGCAATACCACAGACAAGAGAGTGAGCTAATAGAGCAACCTAGATCTTGAACGATGGAAAAGGGCCAAAACACAGGATATGTTTCAAATATCCATCCTGCCTTAGCCTTACCTGGAGTTCCAATCCCCAGCATCATACCTCCCCCTGTCTGAGATTACACAAAGAAGGGTGGCTCATTCCTTTCCCCTCTCCCAGGATTTTCCCAAACAACTGTACAAACAGCTTAATTGAACTGTCAGTTGCTGGGAGTGGGGACAATTGGTGAGGGCTGCTACTTTCATGCCTTGCTTTTGAGCTTCACAGGAGCATCTACATGGACATACTTGGAAACAAGATGCTGGATTATATGGGCCCTGAATTTGTACAAGCAGGCCTCCTCTTTGATTCTGAGAAACTGTTCAATAATGCAAAAAACAAAATGTGAATGAACATAATGGCCAGTGTAGCGTTGACATTTACACAAAGCCTTTTAACAAAACATACATTAAATCAGTTTCATATTATCATCATCAAAACATACCAGGATAAAACTGATCTCTTGGTCTGTCCACAGACTCTAGTGATCCTAGTGACTGTACTTAGGTTTGCTAATTCCAGTGTAGTATCTGTTTTCAGGCTTGTAAATAAACATGCATTTAGAATAAACAAACAAATTTCCAAAACATTCCATCTGCAACTGAATTTTAAATCTACCACAAAAGAAAAAAAAAGTGAGACAATCTTTATTTACATTATTTCTTATGTATTGCATAGGTGACAGTTACAACTATTGGGTATGGTGACAAAGTGCCACAGACGTGGATTGGCAAGACAATAGCATCCTGTTTCTCAGTGTTTGCGATCTCTTTCTTTGCTCTTCCAGCAGTAAGTGAAAAAAATGTTTTATATTTCCAGTTAATTTCTTAACATTGCTCATTTCTTGAAGAAGCTGGTTGATGCATAAACTTTATATATTTTATTGAAAGGTATTTAGTTTATTGGCAGGAATTGTCTTGTTTATGGTCTATACAGGTTGAGTCTCTCTTATCCAAAATGCTTGAGACCAGAACTGTTCTGGATTTCAGATTTTTTACAGATTTTGGAATACCTGATTCACAAATACATATATAATGAGAAATAGAATCCAAGTCTAAACACAAAATTCATTTATGTTCCATATACCCTTGATACACTGGGCCTGGAGGTAATTTTATATTTTGAATACTTGGTGCATGAATCACCAGAAAGCAAAGGTGCCACTATCTCAAACACTCATGAAAAATGGATTTTGGAATTCCAGATAAATGCAGCTAAAAAAGTCAATGGGATTCTAGGCTGCATCAGTAGAAGCACAGTATCTAGATCAAGGAAGTAATAGTACCACTCTATTCTGCTTTGGCCAGACTTCACATGGAGTACTGTGGTCAGGTCGCTACAATTCAAGAAGGATGTTGACAAGCTAGAGCGTGTCCAGGAGAGGGTGACCAAAATGGTGAAAGTTCTGGAAACTAAGCCCTATGATAAGAGACCTAGGGAGACATGTATGTTTAGCCTGGAGAAGAGAAGGTTAAGAGGTGTTATGATAGTCCTGTTTAAGTATTTTAAGGGATGTCATATTGAGGATGAACCAAGCTTGGTTTCTGCTGCTCCAGAGAATAGGACCCAGAGCAATGAATTCAAATTATAGGGAAAGCGATCCGAGCTTAACATTAGGAAGAACTTCCTGACAGTAAGAGTTGTGACAGTGGAAGACACTCCCTCGGAGTGTGGTGGAGGTCTTTAAACAGAGGCTGGATAGCCATCTGTTGGGGGTGTTTTGATTGTGAGCTCCTGCATGCCTGATGGGGGTTGGACTGGATAGTCCTTGTGGTCTCTTCCAACTCTATGATTTTATGATTCCAGGAAACTCAACCTGCATAGCATATGTTGAGTATTGAAATGATGGAAGGGGTAGGGAGTGGGAGATGGCTTATTGGAAATTCAGCACCTTAGAGTGTTTCTTTCACACATACACACATACACACACAAAAACACTAAAGGAGGATTTCTTTATCAAATTACTTTTTGTTGGCTTTCAGGGGATCTTGGGTTCTGGCTTTGCGCTTAAAGTACAACAAAAACAACGCCAAAAACATTTCAACAGGCAAATACCTGCGGCAGCATCTCTAATTCAGGTACAAATACGTTTATTAACATTTCACAGCTCCAAGAAGAAAAAAAGAGGAAATTACAGAGAGCAATAAGCTGCTGAATTGGTGCTAACTAGGGATTTAGGAGAACTGAGCTCAAATCTCATCACATATGTATGTAGAAGGCCATTCTGGTGAATTAAGGAAAGCAACAAAGCTTTCCCTAGGTCATAGCACTTGCATGCCTCCTGGTGGCTAGATTTCTTTCAGAACATAGTTACATAGTGATGCTAATGGGTACAGAGAGTGGCAGGGAGTTGTATGACATGCCCCTTGATGTACCTTCTATGACTCCGTAATTCTGTTTGAGAACAAATATTAGGTCCTAAGCTTGAAATTTAGATGAGAATTTTATAATACTCCCTAACAAACAAAGGATTAAAAACTGCAAACAGAGATGGTTTGAGGCCAATTTTGTGTGCATGTGTGCGTGTGCATGCATGAGCACGTGCATGTCTACAAGTCACTTGTTAACTTGAGGTGACCCCATGAGTTTCATAGCATTATCTTAGACAAGGAATACTCAGAGGTGGTTTTACTAGTTCCTTCCTCTGAAATAAAGCCTATTATCACTTGGCATTCTTTGGTACAGTAGTTTCCTATCCAAGTATTTAACCAGGTCTGACCCTGCTTTGCTTGCAATAGCAGATGGCAACTGGTACCTGTAAGGTATTTAGACTGTGCAGCCAATTTCACATAGCCCTTCTGAAATATTCCTGAGCTCTTTAACTATTACTATACATGTGAAAAAAAAACAGAAAAGCAGTGTTAAGTGCACTTCTGTAAGGTTTACTAATTCACCACCTTCTTGGTAATGTGAGAAGGTGAATTTATTGTCACATTTCAATGCTCCTGTGTTCATGGTATCACTTTCCATTTGAAGTTCATATTTAGTATTCTGTCTTTGGTGCTATGGCAAGACTTAAATGAAGAAAAAACTTATGAATGACAATTCAGATAATTTGGTATATGGTCACTGACCTGTGAATGTTGGTAATATGCATTAGTTGAAAGAGGAAATAATTCACCAGAGGAAAATAAGATGTAAATGCAGCTCCTGGAATTTCGGCATAAGAATGTACTGAACTGTCTTGCTGATATTCTGGCTTTCATTTTTAAAGCTCTAAATGTGTTAAATGTTTAATGAAGTAATAAACTGCACACTATTTATACAATATGTAGAATATAAGAGAAGAATAAAATTATTTGGGGAATATCTATTTTTTTCTTAAGGCCAGTGATAGAAATTCTTTGTGCTGATTGAAATTACAAATATGTTGTTGTTGTGTTCCTTCAAGTACCATAAGTTCTGATTTAGGGCAATGCTAAAGCCCCATCATAAGTATTCATAGAAAGATCTGTTGGGTGGGGGGGGGGTTGCCCTTGCTTTCCTCTCAGAATTGTTGTTGTTGTTAACTGCCATTATTATTATTATTATTATTATTATTATTATTATTATTTATATAGCGCTGTAGATTTGTACAGCGCTGTACATAAAACAATAAATATATAAGAGTAAGCCTTCCTATGGCGTACAATCTAAGAAATAATAGGATAATACATATAAAATACATAGCAATACAGGAAATGGTTCAATAAAACAGGCAACAAAAAGAACATCAAACAGTAAATGATATATTGAGTCAACTTTAATATATGGTGACCCTATGAATGAGAGACCTCCAAGTCACCCTGTCATCAACTACCCTGCTCAGGTCTTGCAAACTCAAGGCCATGGCTTCCTTGAGAGTATATCCACCTGGAATGTAGTCTTCCTCTTTTGCTACTACCTTCTACCTTACCAAACATTATTGTCTTTGCTAGAAAGTCCTATCTTCTCATGATAATCTCCAAAGTATGAGTTTCTCAGGCCCATTACAGACGGGCCTAAAAGTGCGTGCTCCGCGCGTGCTAGGGTTAGAAAGGGGTGTCCTTTGCGGATGCCCCCAACCCTAGGACGTGCAAAGCATGCACAAAATGGCGGTGGCCGTTCCACACGGCTGGCGCCATGACTACGTCACAACCGCACCGCTTCTAAACAGGGCGGGGCAGTTGTGACGTACTGGGGTCACATGAGGGCGCCTAGTGCGCCCTCTCCGCGGCCCAGAAGGAGCTCCATTTCGGAGCTCCTTCCAGGTTTGCATCACTGGGCACAGCCTTTAGATGGCTGCGCCCAGTGACGCAGAGGAGTAAGGGGCCAAGTGGCCCCTTTCTCCTCCTCCCCACCACCACGGGGTGTCCTTGGGGCTTGAAGCCCCAAGGACACGCCTTTCCAGGCTGTGGGGAAGCAGCCTTTTGCCGCTTCCCCGCGGCCTGGAAAGTGGCAGATCGGGGCCTCAGCAGCTGCCACTCTGGCCACTGAGGCCCCAATCCAGCGGGGAAAGGGGCGGGTGCAGACAAATAGTTTAGTCATCTTGGTTTCTATGGAGCCTTCAGGCTTGATTTGCTCTAAAACCTATTACAAATATACAAATTATTTGTAGGTGAAGTAACAGTTGCTTAAGTTGGAGAAGTCTGAAATTATTTCACCTTTTATAATATTAGCAGTGCTTTCTTTTTAATCTCCTGCAGACTCTGTGGAGGTGTTATGCAGTAGAGAAATCATACAGCTCCACAGCTACATGGAAGATCTATGTCACATCAGCTCAAAACACAAAGAAAACAACAGTGCCATCCAGCCCACTTCTCCGAAAACAGGTCAGAAAGAGCACATTCTTTTCTTACATTTATACCCCATCTTTTCTCCAAGGATGTCAATGCAGCATGTTTTTCTCCCTTTCCATTTCATTGCTACAACAACTCTATGAAATAAGAGAGGCCGTGAGAGTGTTACTGGCCCAAGGCCTTCACAGTAAGCTTCAAGTATTACACCAAGAAAGAAAATAAAAGGGACGCCCAAGAAAAAGGAAATACCAAAGAGGATTTCTAAATCACATTGGGCATGTTGCACTTTTCCAGCTGTTGTTCCCAGAATTCTTCACCATTGTCATGTTGGTGTCAATCCCGTCCCCTGGACACCTAATACTAGTATGGAAGGAAACCACAGTATCAGCTTCTCTAGCACTATTTCAGACGTTCTAGTATATCGTTTGCATGACAGTCTTCAAATTAAATGAAATTAGAGATATGATGCCTCGTGGGGGGAAATCCAGAAAAATTGATGGGGAAGGTCCCTCCCCAGTTTATTTCCAAGGCCTTGCTTTTCTAGAAAAAATGGATTATGAAATATTTATTTTAGAATGACAAATAACATGTTTAAGAGTAGGTTTTCATATATTATTCCCCTTTTCACAATTTCTAAAATATACATTTTATACAAAGTACATTTTTATGTAACAGTTTTTAGAGCACTACTATTCAAAATGGTGGTCCCTAGCCAGGTGCCAGTGCCTGAGCCTGCCAGTCTGTGTTGAGTTTCCAGAAAAGAAATAATACTTTTTTCTCAGAGGACACAAATATGTCAGATGGCAAAGGGAGCCAGTTCCTTCACATCAAAGAGGCTGAGAAGCACTGATGTACTTTGTCACATCTTTGGATTGCCTGCTTTCCTTTTTCTCACTTCTTTTTATGAGGGTTTTATGTTTGCTTGGCTCCAAGGAAAACTAATTTACTTGTTTCTTAATATTTACTATTTCTTTTGTTTTTGCCAGTTTTGATTTGATTTTTGTAAACTGGCAAAATGTAAGAGGCTTCTTAAAGTTCAGTACATTGTAGCTGAACTTGTAAGAAAAATAGTTGGTTTTTTTTTAAAAAAATCATTTTATAGTTATTTTCTGAATAAACTATATTTTAAAATGTACAACATATGCTATTTTTGCCAAGTTATACATAATGCATTTTATGTTCTCAAAGTAATAAAGTGGTTTTCAGTGGTTTAAGTGGGGTTTTTTTTTACATTTTCCAATTTTTCTGAACACCCTCACCAAAAAAACCCAGAACAAAACCATGCCTCCTTCCCCACAGTGTCAAGTTTCCTAAAATTTTACATATGTAATGAAATACATCCTCTGTGCGATCACCATACTTTGGACTGCATAAATCCACTATTTCTTTGCCACTTTGTGTGATGTAGCCAACTTGAAAAGACCTGCCAGGGACTTCATGGCTTGTTTTATGGAAACTTGGCTGGGGGAGGATAGCAATGTGATCTGGGCTAAGACTCTCCCAGCCAAGTATACTGTCAAGGAGCAGGTGAGGGGAAGTGGGCGAGGGGGAGGAATTGCCTTAGTCCATAAAAGTACCATCACCTTGACAAGGAAACCTGTCCGGAAAACAGATCACATCGAATGTATTTACCTGACTCTGAAGGCCAGGGACAGCTTGGGGATTCTGTTGGTCTACCGTCCACCCCGTAGCCTAACAGACTCCCCGGCCAAGCTGACACAGCTGGTCTCGGAGCTGGTGCTGGAGTCTCCCAGATTTCTTGTCCTGGGGACCTCAACATCTCTTTCAAGGTCAGCTCATCAGATCCATCAGGTGCAGCTTGGTTGTTCATGGACTCCATGACAGCCATGGGCCTGTCCCAATTGATATCGGGGCCAACACATTGTGCAGGTAATACGCTTGATGTGGTCTTTAGTACAGAACAGGAACTGTCATGGATAGATCATTTCTGTGTCCCTACCTGGAACGAAAGGACCTTGAAGCAGTGGTACTTGCACTGGTAATCTCTCGTCTTGATTTCTGCAACACACTCTACATGGGGCTACCTTTGCACCAAGTTTGGAAGCTTCAATTGGTTCAAAAAGCGGCTGCTAGATTGGTCACTAGAACACCTAGATCTGACCATATAACATCTGTATTAAAATCCCTTCACTGGTTGCCAATCAGTTTCCGGGCACAGTACAAAGTGTTGGTCATAACCTTTAAAGCCCTACAAGGCTTGGGCCCAAGTTACTTGAAGGAACGCCTCTCCCTACATAATCCACCCCGCACTCTCAGAACATCCGGGAAGACATAAGTAAACTTTCAATATTATTATTATTATTCCATATTTCATAATTGAAGCTAGAACCAACATCTTCAGGATACCGAGTGTAATAGTTCCAGGAAGATCAAAGACTCTCAGAGCAGATCCAGAGACTGACTTTATGGCATAGATGCTACAGAACTAGAGAGTTGCAAGGGACTATCTAGTCCATCCCACTGCCATGCTGGAATGCACAACTGGAGCACTCCAGAGAAATGGCCATTCAACCTCAGTTTGAAACTTCCAAAAAAGAGAGTTCACCACCTTCCAAGGCAATCTGTTCTACTGCAAAACAGCTCTTCCAATAGAGATATTCTTCCTAATGTTTAGTTGACATCTCTTTATTATAATTGTTGTGGCTTCCTTGGAGATACTAGCAGGACCAGAGTGTTTTGAGCTAGTTTGATATACCTGCAGCTCCATTGGCCAATTGCTCATTCTCTGATAGACATCCAAGCCAGCTCAGCCCTTTTCCTGAAACCAGACTACTCATTTGCATGCCCCCATCCCTATTGGCTTTGGCTGCCTGGCTTCTGACTGATACCCTGACTCTTGACCCTTGGACTGCTAATTGACCACCTGGTGTCCCATTTCTCCAATTATACCAGTAATTTGAATTTGTTGCTTTGTGTCCTACTCTCTGGAACAGCAGAAAGCAAACTTGATCTATCTTCAATATGACACTATTTCAAATATTTAAACAGGGCAATCATGTCACCTTTTGACCTCTTCTCTTCTCCAGGCTAAACAACCCAATTCCCCAAGCTGCTCCTCATAGGGCATGGTTTTCAGATCTTTTACCATTTTGGTCACCCTCCTCTGGACATGTTCCAGCTTGTCAATATTCTTCTTGAATTGTGGTGTCCAGAACTGGACAATATTCCAGGTGAGGTCTGACCAAAAGAGAATAGAGTGCTGCATTCTGGAATTGCATTGGCTTTTTTTAATCACTGCATTACACTGTTGATTCATGTAGTTTGTGGACTACCCAGATCCCAGATCTTTTGCATATGTACTTCTTTCAAGCTAGATATCACCCATCTTGTATTTGTGTATTTCCTTTTTCCTGCACACATGTAGTTCCTTACATTTATCCTTGTTGAAATTCATTTTGTTAGTTTTGACCCACATCTCTAATCTGTTAATGTCAATTTGTATTCTGATCCTGCCTTCTGGGATAGTTGTGGTATGCTGCTATGATAGGCCCATATGCACAGAAAGGGCAGAGATACATAACATCCATGATAGAATATCAGGTGTACAATAATGTAGTCTGTGGGTTTTCACTTCTTGATAGCCCTGGGATGAAAATACATGCTATTTTAATAAACGACTTTTGCAGAAATCATATCTTGGTCATACATTGCTTCTTTCAGTCTGAAATCTTGTTATGACTTTTTTGTATCCAAAAATTGTCTTCTGCTCTTTATTACAGAGCAGAAGATACAAGAGAAAGGGAAAACCAGGGCGTGATAATGGTTCCACACCTATAATGAATACTGGAGAGACAGCTTTGTCAGTTCCACAGATTACTTATGAACACATTGATGATCGAGAAGAGAAGAAAGAGCTGAACTTCTACCTTGATGAACCTGGAGGTAATTTTTTTACAGGGACTTCCTTAAGTGGTTGTCAGTCACATGTTCTCTTTACTGTCATTGGCTTTATTCACACTGAGAAAAATCCTGGGGGTGGGGATTACCAGTATCATTGCAGGTGACAACTTACATGATAGATTTTGTTTCCATAGGAAAACAATCCCTACATATATAAATATAGTTGACAGAAAGAAAAGGTGTATCTCAGATTCCGTTAAAGAACTTTTGTTAAGAGCAGTGCACCAGTTTTATTGTTTGGTTTTGTTTGGTGGGGTGGGGGAGCTCTTCCAGGCACTAACTCTCTGCAGGGCCTTACAGGCTAAAAAATTTAAAAACAGGTAATTACCCAAAGTAACTCCAAGAAAAAATGAGGTAGAAGGACAAGCTGATTTAGCAGCAACATTTTTATTTATTTATTAAAATGACAGAAAATGTTAGCAGCAGGAACCAGCAGAACAGTCTATACTTAATGCAAGCTATTTCTCAAAGTAAAAAAAAAGAAAAAGAAAAAAATGGGGGGGGAACAGCATGAAAGCTAAAAACCCTACTCCTAACCAATTGGGGGGGGGGTGTTTAAGAGACTACAGACTAACTAGTTTATCACACAGGCCCCTGGAATAGGCAGAATAGAATGCAGTTTACTGTGCAGGAGAATGCTGCTGCCATCAGAAATTCCCATACTGTTCTGGATGCGTCCCGCACAAGGCGCTGTGTAAATTTACAGCGCTTCATAAATAAAGGTTAATAATAATAATAAGAAGAAGAATAATAAGGCGATTTTCAGGAACGCTTCTAAACAGTTCCTGAAAATCGCCTCCTAAGGGACGCATCTGGAACAGAATGGGAACTTCTGACAGCGACAGCGTTCTCCTGTTCAGTAAACTGTGTTCTGTGCCACCTTCTGTTCCCATACTGTCTCTTTGTGTAATGCACCAGGCCTGTTCCAGGGGCCTGTGAGATAAACTATTAAAACACACACATGGATTTTCTCACTTTCAAACATGAAAAAGAATGGAGAACTGGAGCAGCAGGAGCCAGTCTATGAGAGATAAGGAAACAGGTCTAAGAAAGAGGCTTTCTCTCTCTCTCTCTCTCTCTCTCTCTCTCTCTCTCTCTCTCTCTCATTCTCCCTGTATTTTAATCTCTTCTTAATTCGGAGACGAGTCTCCAAAAAGTGGTAAAACATTTCCTCAATGTTGATTAAAACAAAACAAAACACCAAAGTCATGTGCTTTCAATGTGCCCTTCAGACACTGATCGTGACTCTTAAGTGGTCTGGCCGGTAGAGACAATGGGCTGTATACATAAGACAAAGCCAATCTTTATATAGATTTACCCTCTTTTAATTCCAGATAGGTTTGCTCAACATCTCTGAAAACTGCAAGTATCTCACAATGGGAAGTGTACCATTGTCTGAGCCAGTTTGGCAGGGCCTGCATTCAGTAGAAGTAAACAAGACAGTTAAGGCCTGTTTACTCATCAAGAAAATAATTTCCTTGTTTTTTTTTTGGGGGGGGGTTCTAGTTATTCTAGTTTGCACTTCAGAATAAGGCTTGGATTTTCTTTTCTTCAAAGATCCAGGCCACAGCAGCCCTAACCTGTCCAGTATGCTTTCTTAACAACTTGTGCAGATTCTGGCAACAGACAGCATTCCTGCTTTATATATCAAAGTCTAATATTCATATTTAATGGGCATAACTCATAACACTTTCATCACATGATTTATCCATCTATAGAGCCCAGTGTTAGGTTTATGGTCTCAGTGAGAACTAGGCCTGAAGGTATATCTAAAAGGACTATGTAAGGTGGAGGTTCACCTAATGGATTTAATGATAATGTTTTTAGCAGAATGAAGTTTTCAGGAGCAATTTCATCTCAAGTATAATTTTAGCAGTACCTTGCAGGCCAGATTTAATGATTCTAAAGCTACAGAAATGGGAGAGAGGGAGCTATTACCTTGCAAGGTACTTTGAAATAAGAAGGAAGTAGACATCAAGAATGGAGGAAGATGATGGAGAATGTTTATAAAGGGAAAGAGGAACATGGAGTAGGTGAAAGCTGGAAAAAGACTTTGAGAGCTAGACAATGGCATTAAATTTTAAAAGGCAATTGATAATAACTCAGAGGAGAATTTGATCAATTTAATGACTTATCTGTTGAAGGTGTGGTAATGCAAAGTTGCCAGAAGATATGTAGCAAGATAAGATGATAAGATGATAATGACAGAGTGCTCTTGAAGTCGAAAAACCCAACTGAACTCTAGGATAGTGAGTAGAAGAAATGTAGGCAGATGGAGAAGCTGGAACAAAAACTGCAAAGCCATAAATTATCCCAGTTACACAGGAATGGAATTTACAGCTTTGAGATTAAAGGGAAGAAAAGACAAAGTAGCTGACTACAAAAACACAGGAGATAAAAGTGGAGTTGGAAAATAGAAAGAAGTAATACACCATTACTATGGATGCAAATGAATGCTGGCATGGAAGAGGGTCAGCTGTTTTCCCAGCAGACAATGATCACTAATTAAGCAGACACTAATCCTCTTTGCATATCCTCCCACCCTGAAGCCTTGCCATTCAACAACAGAGCAATACACAGATTAACATGGAATTCACTCCTCCCCACCCAGGGTCACATAGTATATATATATACCCAACTCTCTTCCATGCCAGCATTCTCTGAAGGTGCCAGCCACAGATGCTGGTGAAAGGGGGAGGAGCCATTAAGGGAGCAGGAGTATGTCACATTCACTTAAACAGAGAAAAGGTTCCGTACAAAGCCTTAATGGGACCCAGACACCCAAATAAGGAAGATAGATTTAAAAAGAGAAAAGAAGTCCAGTAAAGTTAAGCAAGTGTGTCATGTACTGCCAGAGATTAGCCTTAAAGAATGCAAACTCCCATGTAAAGAAGGGAGGTTTAAAAGGACAAAGGAAGGCCAGTGAAATTAGTTGAGTGTGTTATGGTCTTTGAGAAATGAAGAGCCAGTTCATGGGGTCTCATAACTGCCTTGTTCTGGGGAGCTGCAACTTATGAATAGAGCTAGATTTTCATAGGATTCATACTCCTAATGAAGGGGCTTTGATGGAACTTACGTTAGAGAAATAAAACACAGTTTCAGGTGAAACCAAGTCAGTGAGCAAACTGGGGGAAAAACAACTTGTAACAAGTGAAGTAATGTACGCATTGTAACAACAAGCTTTGAGAACCAACTGCAAAAAGATACAAACTTTTTGTTTGTAAACAAAAGTTATTTTTCATATTGTTTACAAAGGAGTGGCTTGAAGTGATTTATAAATAACAACATCAAAAGTATGCTACCATAAATATAAAAAAGTTAATAGAAAAGGATACTGGGTGCCCATATCTGAGTCACTTATTAAGTGAGTGGACAAGGATAAGAATTGGGGCCAATGGGAGGACTAAGGAATAAAGAGATAGTTCTGAGGGAAGAAAAGCCTCAAACTACAGTTGGCCCCTGGAACTCATGGGTGATCCGCTCTGGACCCCCACAAGTTCCAAAACTCGTGCATATTAAATCCCCATAGGCTTGAATTGGGTGCGTGCATGAAGGGTAAGCGCCACAGGTGCACACCCCATTGATGTTAATGGTGGTCATCCCTCCGTGGATTTTCAAGTCCATGGATTTAAAATCTGCAGACTTGGAGGGGTGACTGTATATACTATAAGACAGGAGAAGCATCCTGTGTAACCCAGTGGTCACAAACAGCTATGGAAATATGACTCTGTTGTCACAACCATGTGCTTCTGGGCTTCCAATGTGGTGGAGATGCCTCTCTTCCCAAGGAAGGCTATACTGTCTCCCTTGCCCTTCTTTCACTTTTAGGTGAAGAATCATGTAGGACTTGAGCTATGTTGCTGTTGGAAGGCTTTCTACTGATTGGGAACCACTCACTTTTTAAGGATATGTTTTAATTATTTTAAAATTTGTTTTCATGTTTTAATTTTGCATTTTATTACTCTTTTACATTTTTATTATTTGTTTTTGCTAAAAAGTTGAAGTACAAAGTACATACATACATACAGAATCAGAAGTTTTTGGGTGGCATTAATTACACCAGTGTAGGATGTAGCTACAGTATCGTGGCAGGACTAGGAAGGCCACTGGAGCAGTAGCTGTCAAGGAAAGAAGGGAGATTTGTTATGGTCACCACCAAGAGGTAATGCTGCTTATATGCATCCTATATTTCCAGTGCTGGCCTTCTGGGAATAGGGGCACATCAAAGCTGAAAATGCTCTAGGAAACCTGGTTTGTGAAATTGTCTGTCTCATGGCACAAACAATTTTGCAAGCCAGTCTTCCTAAGTGTTTTCAGCACCAAAGTTCCACATGGAAAGTTAGCACTGGAGAAATAACTGGCTTGGCGGTAGCATATTTCTTTTTCTAGTGAAGAGCATATTCTTTGACAACAGCTGTGTAACCTGGGTAAAAGTGCACTACACTAGTGTAATAGACCATTATTCTGGGATAAAGCAATGGCAGAATCTCAGACAGAAATACATACATAAGGACACACACATAAGGCAGAGGAGACAATAATCTCTAAGGTTTTAGAGGGATGAGGGAGTAAATACCTTGGTATGCTTTGGTTTCCAAAACACTAAAATAGAACAGGCTTGTGTGGTAGGCTTCCCATGTAATAATAATAATGATAATAATAATAATAACAACAACAACAACAACAACAACCCCACTGTTCTATGTGATAAGAAACTATATTTCAGACAACAGTGGAATATAAAACAAGAACGTTTCAGCAAATCTCAGTAGGTGAGGACAATCCTATCCCGGAAGTACATTGAGTCTAAAAACCTTTAAGGGGCTTAAAGCTGTGTTCATTAGTAGTTTTGGTTTTAGAAGATAGTGACTAGCAGTGGAACAGCATTGAGAAGGTGCTTGACTCTTTCCTGTTATAGCAGTTTTTTCTATGTTAAATTGTATTAATCTCAAAATAAATATACACATCAGTATTGCAACAAGGACAAACTCTCTCCAGCTCTTTTGTTACTTTCAGTTTACACTAAGGGTGATACATTTTTAAGACACAGAACATTGATTACTTTTCTTTTGGCTGCTCAACTTGAAGTGTCCAAATTTTGGAAAACAGGACTTGTATCCCTTGATAACTGGTGGAAAAGAGTCTGGGACCAATGGCTAATGGATAAGCTATTAGATAAAATGGAATGTAATTTAAAACAACCAAACCAAGAACCCTTCTATGAAAAATGGCTTCTTTTTATTGGTTTTGTTAATACAAATTTTATAATCATCCATCCTCTAACTTGCCAGTGGTCACTATGGTCCGATCTATTTCAAACAATTTAAACTATATAGGACTATATATGTGTGATGTTTTTAAAAGTTTTGAAAGTTTATTTTATAATTGTAAGATTTTGTGGGGTTTTGGCAATCCTTTACTGTTCTGTTTTTTTTAAAATAATCTCTTAATAATTTTGTTTTTTAAGAAAGGACTCTCTTCCCACTTCTCATATCTAGGAATTGCCCACCAACAATGCCTCCTTTCCTTTTCAGGATTCTGTTATGTTTCTAGTCTATGTCCATCTTGTTACCCTGACCTATCCCTTGCACCAGCTTACCTGATTCATAAACAACAAAAAGACTCATATTTGCATACTCCTGGCACCTCACCCCAAGGCTCACCTCACAGGCCAATGAGATCAGGGACACAGGTCTGTGTAGAACTGTGTGTAATGTGAGCAATATAAGAAATGAACTAGTTATATTCATTTGGTAATTTTGGAGGGTCCTTGCTAAGACTGGAATGAATAGAAACCCTGGAATGACTAGATATCCCTTGGAACAATTCTGAGTAATTACCTGCATCTGTGTCCATGTGTCCCTGTTCATATTATTTGTGGGACTTCAATATTCAAGGAGACACTTCATTAGCAAGCTTGTTTTCTGCTGCTCCAGAGAACAGGACCCGGAACAATGGATGCAAGCTCCAGGAAAAGAGATTCCACCTCAACATTAGGAAGAACTTCCTGACAGTAAGGGCTGTTTGACAGTGGAACACACTCCCTCGGAGTGTAGTGGAGTCTCCTTCCTTGGAGGTCTTTAAGCAGAGGCTAGATGGCCATCTGCTGGGGATGCTTTGATTTGGATTTCCTGCATGGCAGGGGGTTGGACTGGATGGCCCTTTTGGTCTCTTCCAACTCTATGATTCTATGATTCTCTGTGGTTTTTTTTACATCCTGGAAGTTTTTAAATTTGGAAATTGTGAAAGCTCCTCCCACTCATGTAGCTGGAGGGACTTTGGATTTGCTCCTGTTTAAGAACCTAGGTATTGAGCTGGTTGAGGTTACAGATGCAGGAATATAGCAATAGCAAGTACATTTCTACACTGCTTATTAGTGCACTTAAGCACTCCCTAAGTGGTTTACAAAGTGTAAGTTAATTGCCCCCAACAATCTCCATACCCATTTTAGTGACTTTGAAAGGATGCAAGCCTGAGTCAAGCTTGAGCCTTTTTGCTGGTATTGAACTCTCAACCTTATGGTTTGTGAATGGCTGCAGTACAGGCATTTAACCACTGCGCCACCAGGGCTCCTATCAGATTTATATATCAGATTTTTCATTTCATTACATTTCATTTCAAGTACAGTATTTATGCCACAAAGACTCTCAGAGTAGCTTACAAATTGTTAATTAGACAGTTCTGATTGTCTTGCTACAGAAGAGCAGGATATAAATAAAAGTTTTATTATTTTATTATTATCTGCCCTCAGGTGTATAATCTAAAAATGACATGACTCTGAAGGAGAAGAGAATGGCATTGGGGATCAAGTCCAGCAGACACTGCCAGTGCTTCTCTCCCTCTGAGGGCAGGATGGTGGCAATTGGAATGGAGGGAGTGTCTTTCATATCTCTGGGCACAGACATGTTGGAGCTGTGCCTTCGTCTTAATTTCTTGGTGTCCTGCAAAGTTAAAATATTACCTCCCCACATCCGCACCATACACATGAGCCTTTGTCAGGCTTTATCTAGGATATCTCCAGATTCTTTATCTAGGATATCTCCAGATTCTTTCTTTCATGCCAGGAAAATGTTTTAGATTCAACTATGGACTGGTGGAGAAATGAATAGATCAGCCTTTCTCAAATAGCGGGGTGCGAGGCTCCATAAAGGGGCGCGCGAGGCTCTGTTATGCAGAGGTGTACTTATAACAATTTTATAGACAAATGATACTATTTACAGTCGCACGGGGGGGGCACGAAATGTTTTCTTCTTCCTAGGGGGGGCATGACAGAAAATAATTGATAAGCACTGGAATAGATGGATGGTGTACCAGGAAGTGAGATGGAACTGGAATATCCAGTAGTGGACCAGAGTTTTGTGGAGGATGCCCTAGCTAATCAATTTAACATTATAACAAAAACTTCTCTAAAAATTGTGGCACAATCAAGAATTGATTTAGTGATACAGTGTAGACAAAGACCTTGGCTGCATAAAGAGCTGTATTTGGAAAGAACTATTGTCCTTCAGTTTGAAAGACAGTGAAGACAGAATCTACCATTGTTCAGATTGTGTTGTCTTCCTCCACTATCTGCTCTACTGACCCCTTCCTTCCTTTCCTTCCTTCCTTTATTCCCTCTTTTTGCCTCTGCTGTTGCATTTATAACCTATTTGGTGAACTGTTCTTTTTTAATGGACATGTTCCCAAGCTGCTTTAGTCCTGCTGTACTGTGTTCTTTATTAAAGAAGCCTCTAATTATTGTCATTCTGCTTCCAAACGTTTGGAGATATCTGCTTTTCCTAATTCATGTCTTTTCTGACTACACATTATCTTCCTGATGCTTTTCAGTCAGGGTTTTGTATAGGCCACTCAACTGAAATCCCCTTGACTCATGTAGTAAATGATATTCTAGTGGCTATGGCTTAGCATCATACATCTGTGTTGATCCTATTGGATCTTTCTGCAGTCTTCAACACCTTTGATCATCAGATCTTGTAGAGTGTTTCTTTGTGGATGATCACCCACAGTCTTATGACGACTATAGAAATAACAAGAGTTCTTGGTGTTTCAGCCAGACCATCTAGTAACCCCTCTTTCATGCCTTCCATTTGGTTTGTAGAGTTGCTCAGTGGTTCCTGTTTCAGTTACTATGAGTCCTTCCAGCTAGATGATTTTTTGTCCCTGTGTCCCTTTATTGGGACAATAGCAAAAGCATCTAATTTCCATCTTTTAAACATTGGTAGGATCTGTAGGTTCTTGACTATTGAGATTGCCCATCTGCTTATCCAAGCTATACTTATGTCATGCCTGGATTACTGTAATAGCCTACTGTTGGGTTTGCCTTCTTGCTTTCTTCTCTCTCTGGACTTAATTCAGGAGAGTTTCATTTAGGTTGTTTTAAATCTCTCTCAATATTCTCACGTTTCTTCCCCATGTAGATCCCTTCACTGGCTACCAATTTGGGCTATGGCCCATTTCAAACTTTGATCTTTGTAGTTATGGTTCTATGCTTGAATCTTCCACAGTATCTAGCAGCTCAGCTAGCATGGTATGCACTATCAAGGCAATTAAGATCTACAGGCAAAGAATGATTGTTTGTTCCACCAGTGTGACAACTCTGTCAAGGCTATGAGCCTTTCTAGATCTGGCTTGGCATCTGTGAAACAGTGTTTCTTTAGAACTCTGGCTGCAGGAGGATCTCATCCATTTTTGTAAGGGGTTGAAGACCTTCTTTGATTTACCAGATTAAGCAACTGAGTTCTGCCTGAGGTTGCTGGGGCTGAGAGGGGGGTGTTGGTGACTTTAAATCTATATTAATAGTGTCATGTCATTGTCTTTGTCTCTGATTGTATATGTTTGATGTCTCACCCTTTAGTGGAAAGGAATTAAATAATAATAATGTTAATGTTAATGATGATGATGATGATGATGATGATGAGAAGAAGAAGAAGAAGAAGAAGAAGAAGAAGAAGAAGAAGGCACTTTCTTTATAGTAGGATTGCCATTAATTTGTTTAGCTAGAGAGGGGGTAGATGAGCAGTAACCAGATTGCAGTGATTGTCCTCTTCACTGTTGTCTTTGCTGAATTGAAATATGAGTTAGCAAGTGGCAATGAGGAACAACTGGTGAGGTCAGTTGGCTCTTCTGGAAAATTAGCACTATGTTAACTGTTTGAAGATGCTAACCTAAAGTGGAATGATTGTATGGTATGAATGTATTTTAAAGCCTCTATACAGCTGTTTAATTAATTAAGCAGCTATAACGAGACCTGCATGGACAAGATACCTAGAAGGCCCAGGAGAAGGGTGCTCTTAGAAGAACCAAACACCAGTGGCACTTGATGCTGGTAACCTTTTTGCTATTAATAGGATTTACAGGTGTACATACACTGCTTTGTATAATAAATATAGCTAAGTAGATGTTGAACCATTTTTTATTCTTTAGAAAATAATAGATAATTTCTTGGACTAAGAAGATTACTGCCTTCAGGGATTCAACTAGCAGATGGAATGTATTAATCACTGTCTACCTCTTAAAGCTCTTGTTTTCAAGCAATTACTGTTAAATTTATCAAAATTGCCAAAAACATCAGAATGATGAATGTCTTCAGGAATGGCAATTTGGTGTTAAAGTCTTAGAACTGTTCTGTGTTATGTCTGCATAACATAAGGGACTCTCAATAGCAAGAATGCCTATAGGTTTCATAAGCATGAATCCTCTCCTTATCCTAATCTAAAGTTACTGTTAATACGAGAACAAAGACTAATGGTTTGAAGTAAAGGCTAGTAGTTTTGAGGCAAGCTTATAATTTAGCCAAATGGATGGACATACTGTACTGTTCTTTCATATTGCTTGACTATATTTACTAGAAATTGTAAAGGTTATACAAGGGCCAAAATAAGAGCAAGTATCTTCGACCTTGGTATTTCTTTATAATTAGGCCACAGGGTAAACTTGAAATAGTGTTTAGAAAATGAAGGACAATTTTATCCCTGCCTTTTAGGGTTCTTATTTTAAAATGATTACATGGAATTTTGCTAAGATCTAAGAGATTATGCAACATTTTTACAGAGATGCATAGTGCCACTGGTTAGTGGGAATGTGTGTGCTGGTGAAACAGTACAATAATATAATACAACAGTACAATACAAAACAACAGTACAATAGTGAACCACATCTTATGGCCTTAGTTGGTTTTACTGATATTGCAGTCCTGTACTTACTGGTGTTCTGCGATCCTATACTTTGCCTGTAATCATCCTACTACCACTACTTGTACCTTTACTAAGCACACTCTTGTCTGTGCTTCGCTAGCAGCTGCAATAGCATCTGAGCTGATTTAGTGCTGAAGCTCAGCAAAAAGCTGATAGAATCTTCTTCCTCCTGTAAGATACCACACTGGCACAGAGAGTAGGGCACCTTGTTGTGGGGAAACCTTTTCTGAAGGGTGTGAGAGAGTTCTTGAGACTTTGATTAAGCTGGATGGTCTCAAGTCAAAATATTGAAGTCCCTGAAGTCAAAATACTGGCAGGAAGGAATATCTTCAGCTGGTATTTCAGCTGTCGAGCAGGGTTTTTGTGTCCCGTTCTAAGGAAAGTCCAAATACAACAAAGCTATCTCAACCAAGGAGCAGCCAGAAAGAGTATTCTTGTACTGGATGGGGTTTGGGGCAGGGCTTGAGAAGAAGCTAAATGGTTCTGCTTCATAAACAGACATATGCTCTACATCCCATGTCCTGAAGGGGAAAAAAGTCCTGTGTGTGGATGTGGGTGGAAGGAAAAATATCTTGCTCTGTTCCCCTGTCCAGTTCAAGTGCTAGATTAATGGCAAAATCCATAGGGCTTTGGATCATGGCAGTGCACTTTATGCATAACAACCGTGTAAATGTCTCTCTGCATACTCTCTTTTAGAACAGGTGGTGGGACCTTAGGATTACAATAAATTTAAAAAGAGGGAATTTAAATATTTGTGTAATTCATTTGTGACAGAAAGAAGATGGAGGATCAGGGCTGAAATTTCACTGGCTGTGTGTATGTATGCCTATATGAAAGTTGCGGATTTTTCTATGAATGTGTGCCCCTGGACATTGCCAAACATTTATTTTAAGGTTTCCTTATAAGGGATTCCCCAAATAAAGCCACTACTGCTTTTGAAGCAGTATGAAAACCTTCAGTGCAGACATCTCCTGACCCCATCCAAAATCAGTTTAGACATAGCTCTTTATGTCAAACTTAGTGAGTTCAGCATGTCTGAATACATTGCACCCTTCTTCCCCACTAGGTCTTACAAGGATGTTCAAGCAAACAGGTAGGTTGAGGAGGGAGGATAGTAAGTATATTTTGTAGAAGCAAGAGAACTATTGATGGTAAAATAATTACATGCTAACTACACTGTATATTTTGTCCAGCATACTTATTGTTGCATAATTATACCTGCAAATTGTTTCACACACACACACACACACACACACACACACACACACACTGTTTGCCATTAATTTTTTTAGGATTATTCATGTATAGTTCATTACTTTGCTGAAGTAGCCAAAAAATATGAAACTCAGATTGCAACTCCTTTTTGTTTGTCTTTAATGTTATCAGTTGCTTAAGGTGGCACTGTTTAATAAAACTGATCTTATTGTACTCTGTAAAAAATCAATAGATAGGTGAAATATTTCCTATTTTTGTTTTATTAGTATTCTTTTCTTACTAATCTTCCATGATGTGTCTGTGTTTCATCATCTTCATTATTTTCCTGGAGAAACATCAAAGTCAAGGATACCTGACTTCCAGTTTTAAGACAAATAAGAATCTCACTTTCACTTTTGTTAACAATTGACCATTTGTACTTAATTGGATATGATAGCTAATAGAGATGTCCTTGTCCAACAGTTGCCTTCTTCTGTATCTTACAGACATGCCAAAAGGTGGTTTTGTGTGGGGGAAGTCCTTCCTACTTTGCAAATGATATGTAGATATAAAATGTTAATGGATCCATTCCTTGACTTGCTAGATTATTTTAATGGGATTACATATTTCAAGAATTGTCAATTTTGCTGCAATTTTCAAAAAGCTGCAGAATTTTAGTAGTGAGCCATGATAACATCTGGAAGAAGCCAGTGAAAATGTTGGGGATAAAGATGAAGAAAAATCCTGGTAATTTCAGAACATATGGGTCCCTTTCATGAGGGTTATATTTAATCAATACATTAATTTGTAATGTAATAATCAATACATAACTTTCCTTAGTGTGGAGATAATTAGCTGCCACATGGCTTATCATAGATCCATTTAATTACACATTTTCTTGATACAGTAAGGGCTGGCTCCAGAATTTAGTCAGTACACATGCAGACCACTGCCACCTCTAGGTTCCCAGATCTCAGGGCCAGCTCCATCCCTTCCCTATCTAGATTTTAGAGTATGACCTTGAAAGTAAAGATGCTGCTTGTCCTTGCTGCTACAGGCTGCTTGATATCGGCTGCTACAGACTCCCCAGGTGTCCAGATTCTCCTGCACACTTTCTTCCCCTCCTCACAGTTTCTCTTCCTTTCCATAGGAGGGAGCAATCAGCACAGGGAAATATTGGGCCCAAACAGACAGGCCAAAAGAAAACTGCTTCAGGTCACTTTGGAGGTATGCTGTTTAAATGGTACATGCATCCTAAGAGGCTGGAAGCCATGCCAAAGCCATGCTCCAAAGCCTAAGGATTAGAGTGCTGCTTTGGTGCAGCTTCTGACCTCTTAAAATGTGTGTGTCATTTAAACAACATACCTCCAAAGTGACTTGAAGCAGCTTTATTTAGTCTTGCCTATTTGGACCCATTGTTATCTGAGTATTCTATGCTTCATGAGACTCTGGTACTATAGTAATAGAGGAGTATAAACTTTTAAAGAGAAATAAGCCAAACAGGAAAGGAGGAGGAGTAGCATTATATGTCAGGGATGCTTACGCCTGTGCAGAGATCCAGGACTTAAATCTTGGAAGCCAGGTAGAAATCATTTGGATAAATATTAAAGGGGAGGAAAACAGCAGGAATATTATTGTGAGAGTCTACTACAGACTTCCAAGTCAGATTGAGGAATTAAATGATATCTTTCTAGAACAGATGACCACACATCCGGAAAGAAGATGTAGTAGTGATGAGTGACTTCAACTATCCGGATATTTGATGAAAGTCAAACTCCCAGCAAATTCCTCACTTTCCTGGCAGACAATTTCATTGTTCAAAAGGTGGAAGAGGCAACAAGGGGATAAATTGTTTTAGATCTGATCCTAAACAATAGGGATGGCCTGATTAATGGGATCCAAGTGGCAGGATCCTTAGGTGGGAGTGATCACATTCTAATTGTGTTATACACTGGAAAGAGAATGCCAAGAATAGTCAGACATGCAT
>NC_056526.1:102460919-102485232 GCF_019175285.1 Sceloporus undulatus
TCTAGACTTTAGGAAAGTTGATTTCAGTAAACTAAGGGAAATATCGGGGATGATTACGTGGTCAAGAAATGTAAAAGAGAAGGGAGTTCAGGATGAATGAGAATTTCTCAAAAAGGAAATACTGAAGGAACAATTTCAAACAGTTTCAGTGAGGAGGAAAAATGGGAGATGTCTCAAGAAACCAGGATGGGTTTTAAACAGGACATGTGTAAGAAACGAAAAAAGGGTGAAATCACTAAAAGGAATTCAAAAAAATAGCTAGCACGTGTAGGGGGAAGGCAGAAAAGCTAAAGCGCAGAAAGAGATCGGGCTTGCTAGAAAGGTTAAGAACAATAAAAAGGGCTTTTTTGATTATGTCTGTAGCAAAAGGAAAAAGAAGAAAATGGTAGAGCCATTACATGGAGAAGATAGTGAAATGCTATCAGGGAACAGAGAAAAGGCAGAACTACTCAACATTTTTTTTGTACACACATGTACACACACATTCAAAGCTATAGCAGGGGAGGGGTGAGTTAGGGAGATAGGTTGAGAAGGTGAGGCACCAGTAGGATATACTACCTTAGAAGTCTTCTCCGGGAAGTCCTGATGAAGCTTGGATGGACAGTGGATCATGGCCGCAGGAGCGGGGAAAGAGGGCCGCGGAGGCTTGAGAGCCAGGTTCAAGTTGGTGACAGTGAGAGCTCAGTGTAGCTCAGTGATTTCAGCAGAGCTTAATGCTCAAGGAACCCAGGCTCTGAAAACCCAAGGAGGGTCTAAAAGCTCAGGGTTTATATAGTGCCAAAAGTATCCCGGGGCTATGGGACTTGCTAGACAAAGGCGTTGATTGCATGGGCTTTGTTATGCCAATAGCAAGCAATGGGTTGCACAATGCACTAGGTCAGGACACAATTCGGAAGGGCAGCCAACTTGATTGCTGAGCCGTTAAGCTGATCACTGGCCCATTAAGTGAGAAGCCAAGTCCATTGTCTAATCTTGGGCAGCAGAGGAGATTCTGGTTTGGCAACTCCCAAGACTTCCTATGGAATTTCCCAATTTTGGCTTTTTCTCCAAGGCTCTGCCTTTGCAGGGCAGGCTGTCTACATGGTCTCTCCGCTTTTAGGTTAATGGCGGGTCCTCTCTGGGGTCAGTCAAGGGTCATAGCACAGACCACATGTACCCAAAATTTTACATAAATCCAAACTTGGTAACATTCTGTAGCCATGTAGAGGGATCTACATAAAAACAACCAATTTCTCATAAAGACTTCTACCAGAGGATTATAGAATATAGATATATAGCATGGATACAGAGCATAGCCTAATTGTTCTCCCCTCCCCCCATGTTCTCCCTTGGCTCATGTGTAAATAGGGCTAGCTAATAGCAATACAATAGCAATAGCATTTCCATTTCCAACAAGCTGGGTACTAATTTGGCCATTAAGTGGTGTGTAAAGTGTGTCATGGGCCAGGACTGAGAATATGTGACACTTGAGTCAATTTCTCATTAATGATTTCAACAAAGAAATTGGTTGAAATGATGACCTTTATAGAAGATTCTACCTTCCCTCATTTCTGTAAAGTAATTATTTGCCTTTGGCAAGTAGCTTTCCCCCATATCTCAACATAAAATTCAGAATAATTCAATAAGAATGTCCAGTATGATCCAGTGTGACATAGTCGTTTGAATGTTGGACTACAGAATTCAAATTGCCACTAGGCCCTGGAAAGCCATTGACTGACCTTGGGAAAGTCATATGCTCTCAGCCTCAGAGGAAAGCAAAACTCCTCTGAATAAATTTAGCCAAGAAAATCCTGTGGTAGTTTCATCTTAGGGTCACCATAGTTCAGAAACAAATTGAAGATGCACCACAACAACAGAATATTCAGTTATCATTGGAATCAAATCACTTGTTTGTAAAGTCGAAGGCTTTCATGGCTGGCATCCATAGTTTTTTGTGGGTTTTTCGGGCTATGTGACCATATTCTAGCAGAGTTTCTTTCTGATGTTTCGCCAGCATCTGTGGCTGGCATCTTCAGATGCCAGCCACAGATGCTGGCGAAACGTCAGAAAGAAACTCTGCTAGAACATGGATCACTTGTTGATACTTTACTGTTTAATCAATATAGGGTATTCCATTCAGCCAAAAGTCAGCAGTACACTAAGATTGTTTTTGCAAAATATCTACATAATGTGCAACATAATATTAATTCATAGGGAATTTATTTAATTTTGAGACATCTAAATCTGAATAGGCCTCAAAAAATATCCTTTGAAATGTGGATACTGAATATACACCAAATATTTGTTATCTTCTTGGTATCTTATAGATGCTTGGTAGGTGGTGTTTTGACAGAATAAAAAAGTGAAATAGAGTGACATTTATTATTTGAGTGAACTGGCAGTTCATATGTATCCATTTAGCATTGGAAAGTTATTGATTTATAGCTGTGAAATTAAAAGATTCCAACAAGTTTAAAGTACTTGAATTTTAAAATAATATTCAAATTTTCATTTCCATTTAAACTCTGTATTCTATAACTTTAGATTCAGTATTTGTGAAACTAAAATGTCTAAGAGGTGAAACACATTGACAAAGCCGTTCTGTTTTCAGCCATGGAAAAGCCACCTTTAGTGGTTTTTGTGCTGCCCAGCGACTGCTTCCCAGCATGTTGGCGGCTTGTGACGTGTCACCGCCATGCCCCCAAGATTCCCAGAAGCTGGCTCATGTGTGGGCAACTGGGTAGCTGGAAGCTAGTTTCCAGGCAGCTTCAGAGCATGCAGCATCAAAATGCTGCACTCTGAAGCTGCCTGGACAGCAGCGCAAAGGGAAGGTCTGTTTCACCACTAAGATGATTTCAGTACTTGAAACAGCCCTGAGCAAATAATATTTAGTGGACATGCAGGATTGCCAAACCATTTTTTAAAATGCTTGACTATTTACATTCCTAAGATTATAACCTTTTCAGGAAGATGCACAAGATTCTGTTGGCTGTCTGTCTTTTTGCTTTAACTCATTTTATTATTTGCTTTCCTTCTGCTTTCTTCTGGCCCTTTGTGCTTTTTATGAAGGCCGACAGCTTTCTTGGTCATCTCTATCTATCTGTGCTGCAACCTGTCCTACTTCGCCAGGTACAAGGAAATCTCCATTCTCTGATATATTTTGTGTATCAGTGTTCACATTTGAATATATGTTTTTTACAATCTTTGCTTGATTTGGGATTTTAATTATTTCCTTTTGTAGTTGCTTTGGCTTAGTCTAACTTTTATGTACACTACTTTCCAAGTACATTTCAGATTCATTTGGAAAACAGTGTATCTAATGTGTATATTCAAATTCAACTGCAACCTGAATATGCAGGTTGTGTGTTTAGGAGAGGCTGACTTGAGGGTATATTTAAATTGCTAGATATTTGTGATACATTTTTGATTCAGAGTCAAACCCAGTGGAAAGAATGAAAGGGACAATATCTCAAGATCTTGTATCCTGTTATATGGATTTAATAATATGTAGGACAATATGACTTTCACACTATTAAACATGAAGTTACACCACCATTTAATTATCCTAAAATATGTGTAAATCTACAGCGCTATATAAATAAAGTATAACAACAACAACAACAACAACAACAACAACAACAACACAGATTTGCTATGGCCATCCAATCTGGAATATTCTGAATGCTTTTATTTTTCTTTAGACTTTCCATTGAATTCATTGGGACTGACTTTCAAATAAGCATGTATTGGTGTTAAGTATAAGTAAGTCTCATATTGGGAACTATATGCACTTAGCACTTACATTAACATCAAAGGACTGTGCAACGCTTCATGCTGTCTGTCATATATCTGCGACAGAATCCATGAACTGATCATTCTTATTCGAAGTATTACTAATGTTGACTCAAGTTACACAAACTGAACTACTGATCTTCAGAGGGAGCCTTTTCTCCTCTATGATTCAGCACCCTGCAGGATGATAACTATATGGCTGTGAGGAAAGAAAAACTGAATGACACACTAGGGTTATGGTAGAATCATATAACTACATTCTTGAAATTATAAAACTTAAAAGCCTACTAAATCTACTTGGAATATTGGTTAAATTTATACAAATTGATTGAATAAATGGGACGGGACTTCTTTTATTTTTGCTACCCAAAGTGAGGCCCAATACAATTGAACATGGGGAGGTTAATGCTGGAAAATAATATTAAATCATACTGTTTTATTTATAAGAGTTTGAAAAATGGAAGCATCTGTTGCAGAAGACCCCAGTTCACAAATAGGGAGAGGGGTATTCTTATGAGAATGTCATAGCAGAAATGCTAGGTGAGTCCATATGAGTCCATATCCCATTCCCCTGGCTAGTGAAAGCCATCATATTTTTGGAAGTGCTGGAAAAATTTCCACTACACACATGACACTTAATCCTACTTAGAACTACTCTGACTATAGTTCATTGCTATGTGGTGTTCTCATCTACTGTCATATTTTATTCCCAGCACATTAGGATTGAGAGCTTTCCTCCAGTTAGTGAGCCCCATCTCTTAGCAGAGGTCTTCACAAACTGCAGAAATTCAAGGGTGCAGAGGCAACAGTTTCCCTTTGTTAGATAAACTTTGGGGATTTTAAGCAAACATACAAGGAAAGCACAGTGTAAGCAGAATTAATACAGAACAGGCACACTTGCATACCAATTCAGTGTTCTATCTTAATCTTTATAATCTCTCTTTCTAATGTATTTCATCTTCACATTCTTTGTTTAGTAAAAAAACGTTTGGAAGGAAACAGCAGTGAAATGTCAAGGGCCAACAGTTTCACTGAAGACATAGATCTCATCTCTGAAGAAGCAGCTCTGGCTGCTGTATCTGATGTGTCACAGTAAGTGCAGTCATGACTACTGTTTTTCAGTGTTCTTTCATTGAAATTTGTGGATGTTATGCAATCATATGAATATGGAATTGGATATTTTGTCAATTTGGCTGAATATATAATTTTTATATATTACATATAAGCTATATATTTATATAGATTATTAGCCAGTTAGTGTTAATTTCATTCTCCACTCTAATAATCAATAAAACTGAGAATGCACTTGTGTATGTAGCAGTCTACTATTTTACTAAGATTTGTCTCTTTCAAACCCCAAAATGCATGTTAATTGTATTTGAAGTACTAATTGATTATATAAATGCAACTAAAACCACCAAACATTACATTTGACCCTACACCAAAGGAAAATTCATGTTGACAACTCAAGTTTGGCCCTTGGGTTCCAAATATTTCTGAAACCTCTTTGCATGAATTTAAACAATATACTTTGAAATAACTTCTTTGTTCATTGTAGACCTCCTCAGTATATCTCTCTTATATTTTTAACTTTGGAAAAATACCCATAGTTGTCTGGTTATTGTAAAGGGAAAGGAATTCTGCAAACTGACTTTAAAGTGCTGACATGGAAATTTATCACACACCCTTTTCCCCCTGTTATAGGAACAGGAAAGGGACTCGCGGGGCCTCGCACGACCTGGAAAAAACAGATTTTATCAAACAGCAAATTGTCCTCAAAAGAGCCCCGTTCCATCCCCCGGTGCCAAGCCATCCCCATTCAGTGCTGAGGGGCGCCATTTTCCTCGGCTGGAAGACTTCCGACCAGAACATTTAATGCTCCTCAGCACTGAATGGGGATGGCTTGGCGCTGGGGGATGGAACGGGGCCCTTTTGAGGATGATTCACTGACCGATAAAATCCATTTTTTCCAGATTGTGCATGGCCCTGATAGTCCCCTTCCAGTTGCCATAATGGGGGGGAAAAGCTGTGCGATAAACTTCCTACAATTGTATTGGATCGATTCTCGGTCATTGGCTTGTACAGTGTGTAATGCCTTGCACAGTGTAATGTCTATGATATACCTGGCATAGTAAAGTTGATGGAAGTCTGGAAAATGGACATTTACATGATATGTTCTGTAAGCTGGTGGTTGTGTTTTGACATGGGTCACCACTATGGGCTTCTGGGAAACATGTTGTGATGACATAGTACTATTTCTGTTTGCCTAATTTGCCAAACTATGAAGGATGTTGTGTGAATTAAAGAGAATGAGTTTGTCAGTACACTGATAATATCCAAAGCAGAGCCCCAGAATTTGATCCTAATAGGCAAGGAGACACACATAAGCCCAATGTGGGGGATCAATTTACAGTGTGTGTGAGCACATGCCAAGAATCAAGCTGTGCTGCATAGCTTTGCCTCCAATATTAGGCACATCTCTAACATCTCTACTGGTGTCCAGGCACAGAATGCAGATATCTCAAGAGAGCTCATATATGCACAGAGGCTTCCTGTCACAGGCATATGGGCTCTGTACATGGACACTAGTGGAAGAGGTCATGAAACGTGTGATTTTATGTGTGAGGCTACATGGCATTGCTTTATTTCCACTTTGCATTTTCAGAAGCCCAGTAAGTTGAAAACCCAAATGTGGCCATTATGATGCACCCAGATCCTTAGAAATGAAAGCCAGCCCCCTGCACTGAATTCTGTCCAGAAAGGTACTAAGATTTTAGTCAGTGTAGTATAAAGCCAGCATGATTCCAGTGGGAAGTGAAGCTTCATGGTTAACAGCTTGGAGGTAATGGAGTGTTTTCTTCAGGGCAGCTTAGAATATATATTTTTTAATGTCTACCTCCCACTTTGTTTTGTTTTTCAAGCATTTTATGGCTGAGATTGAGAGAAGTTTATTGGCTCTAGAACATGGCCACATAGCCCGAAAAACTCACAAAAAACTATGGATGCCGGCCATGAAAGCCTTCGACTTCTCAATGAATTCAAATGGGAATTTTGTTGTGATAATTAGTTTCATTGGGTGTGTTCTAGGTAGGACTAATGTTGGATTTAACAATTCAGTGTTATTCAGAATAAATGTCTTAATGTTGTCAACTGAAACATTTTCCTTTTAAAAAAATAGTGTTGATAAATTGTTGTGGTATCTTAATGGCAATCAGGGAAATACTATAGAAACCAGTAGAAAATAAATAAGAGATTTATAGCTTGTCATGGGCCAACTGCTATTCAACATCTTTATCAATGACTTTGTTGAAGGAATGAAGATCCTGCTTATGAAATTTCCAGATGACGCCAAATTAGGAGGAGTAGCTAATACACCCAAGGACAGGATTAAAATTCAAAATGACCTTAATTAGAAATTAGAAAGTTGAGCCAAAATAACAAAATAAATTTCAGTAGGGAGAAATGTAAAGTCCTGCACTAAGGCAGAAAAAATGAAATGCACAGAGTTAGGATTGTGGACACCTGGCTTGAAAACAGTACATGTGAAAGGGATCTAGGGCCCGTTCCGCACAGGCAAAAAGTACGTACTAGGCACATACTAGGGTTATGAAAGGGCATCCCCTCTGGACGCCCTAACCCTAGTACGTACCTAGTACGTACAAAATGGCGGCGCCCTATACACATGGGCACTGCCATCTTGAAGTTGTGGATGCTTAGCATCCGCACATCGCGGCGCAGAAATGACGCCGCAAGTGCATAATTGGTGCCTTGTGGCGTCATTACCGTGCCGCAAAAAGAAGCTGCTTTTTGTGGTTTCTTTTTCCACCACCGGGAACCCTCCCCGTTTGGAGGCTGAGGCTTCCTGGCGCTGGAAACAGAGGCGCCGACAGACCACCCTTTTTGGGTGGTCTGTAAAGCACCTAGAAATCCTAGTAGACAAAAAGTTAAACATGACTCAGCAGTGTGATGCAGCAACATCAATGTATTTCTAGGCTGCATCAATGGAAGTATATTGTCTAGATTGAGGGATGTAACAGTGTCACTGTATTTTGCTTTGGTCAGGCCTCACCTGGAATACTGTTTCCAGTTCTGGACATCTCAATTCAAAAAGGATGTTGAGAAACTGGAGCAGAAGAGAGCGACCAAAATGGTGAAGGCTCTGGAAACCATGTCTCATGAGGAGAGACTTAGGGAGCTGGCTATGTTTAACCTGGAAAAGAGACAGTTAAGATTGCCCTGCTTATATATTTGAAGGGGTGTTATATTGAGGATGGAGCAAGCTTGTTTTCTGCTGCTCTAGAGAATAGGACCTGGAGCAATGGATTCAAACTACAGGAAAAGAGATTCCAGCTCAACATTAGGAAGAACCTCCTGACTGTATGATCTGTTCGATAGTGGAGCATATTTCCTTGGTGTGTGGTGGAATCTCCTTCTTTGGAGATTTTTAAACAGAACCTGGCAGGAGTGCTTTACTGTGTCTTTCTGCATGGCAAGTGGTTGGACTGATGGCCTTTGTGGTCTCATCCAACTTTATGATTCTATGTCAGAACGAGAAGATGAAAAACTGAGAGAGATGAATAAAGGTTGCTTCCAAAGAAAATGTTTCAAGGTGTTTATAATAAAGGTTATAAAACAACTCACTAGTTAAACCAAACCAAACCAAAACAAAAACCCTACAAACCTAATTTCAGATGATAAAGCAGCAATGAAGAGCTAGATCTCAATGTGAAGCTAAATAGTTAACATATTAAACTTGATAATATAGATAGTCTGATTTTACATCTTTCTTGCCGAAATGGAAATAATTGCATCAAAAGCAGTGTCCTTAATTGATCTACTTTTTTTCTTCTCTCATTTAGTGAAATCATAAGCTACAGTACTTCCCTCATATACAGAACCTGCTGTTTATCTTATTGCAGCCATATACATTTGGAAAAGTCAGATTTTTCTGCAATACGTATATAAAATCACTACATGTCTTAAGAATGTCATCCCATACATAGAAAATTGAACTTTTGGTATCATGAACCATTAGAAATTGGAGTTCCCTTTATCCAAATAAATGTGTAGAAGAGTATATTTACAAATCTGGGAGTGAATTTACAAGACATTTAAGAAAATCTAAATTGATATTTAAAATTGTAAATAGTGATAATAAACCATTTCTCATCATGTACTCTAAAAATATTAAATTTCTGTTTAATGAACATTGGGAAAATTTAACTCTGATGTTAAGGTTTGTTAAATCTTAATGTCACAAATATAATTCCCATTTAGTTTTTTTGTTTTGTTTTGTTTTTGTTTTGCTAAAAGCACATATTTAATTTCATACATACTCTTTTGACCTAAAATAAGTGTTGCTTTATCTCTTAGGGGTGGAACTTCACTAAAAACAACACACTCATTTTGAGCTCCCTTCCCTCTATGACACATGTATCTTGATAAAACTACCTTGTGTCTTGATGGAACTCTACCAAGGGTCTCTCTATCCCTGCTTCACATAATTGTTGGATGCTGGCCAAAGCTGCAAAACACCCAGGAAAATGACACCAGTTTATGGGATGAATGAGAAATGTGACACTGTTAAGTACAAACCAGTTTTGACATTGGTGTTGTATCAAATTTGGGTGCAGTATATATTCTGTATTTAAGAAAGGTTTCAGAACCAAGTTGGCTTTAAATACAGGAGGAGAAATCATAATCCATTGGTTTTGTGGAAAGAAGTAAAATACCTTGATAAGAGTTTTGGTTTTGATCATCATCCTTGGTTAAAAACAGTGGAATATCAGTTGACTGGGAAAATACTGACATAAAGTGGAAGAAAAAAACTACTCCTTCTAACCTGAAATGTAAATCTTGGGCAAATAATTTTCATAGCTTTTTTCCCCTGATGGAGGAAAAGATTAATATTTGTACACAGTGTCACCAAGAAGCTGCACATCCTAAAACAATTTAGGAAATTATTCTATTCTGAAAGACATCAGGGGAGGGGAAGTTTACAAAAAATAATGAGTTTTGCATAAAATGCAAAAACCACACTCCTTTCCAGAGACACTGATGGTTTTTATTTTTGGCAAACATGATGGGTTTTGCACAAGATCATTTTTTCACACCAAAAGTATATTTCCATGCAGAACAATTTCTTGAAACAATTCAGAATATGCAAACAGAGGGCAAAAACTATACAAAAGTTTCATCTCTATGTTAATTTTTTTGGATTGTTTATACTACACTGGCGCTGCATTATGGAGGCCCACATATTTATAGAATGCCAAACACCTATACAAGTATGATGTTCAGGAGAGTGAAGCCTTCACTTTTACATACACCTAAAATACATGTTTTGACTGTGGAATTTATCACATGCACTTTTCAGCCCAATCTGGGCACGGAATGAGATCGGGCTGAAAAGTGCATCTGATGCTAGTGAAATGTCAGGAAGAAACTCTTCTAGAACATGGCCACATAGCCCGAAAAACCCACAAAAAACTATGGTTGCTGGCCATGAAACCTTCGACTTCACAAACTTTGTGTGATTACACGCATAGTTGCATCCAGCATTTTCAGGTAGTATTTAATGAATGCAACTCAGTTTACTGCAAAGTGCAAAAGTAGTTTGTGGGGAGGGAGGAGAGGTGGAAGCAGAATAGGCTTCCCAATAGGTTCAGTCTAAAGCAAACTGCTGCAGCCTCTCCTAATGCATGTTCTTCCTCATTGATAACTTTTGCCATTTTGACCACACTCTGATGTTGCTTGGCCATACATATCACAGATTTCATCCTTTTAATGTTGGAGATAAGGATAAGGAATCCCAAGATATATATGCTATGTCCATTTTAATATGAACATCTGTCCTAAAAATTGCATCTAAGTTATTTTCAACAGACATATTCACAAAAATAACTAAATTTTGCACATCCTTAAATGTTAAGTTTCTCCACATCTTTTGGCAAAAGCAGGACAAATATTTCTGGATGATAGCTTTTGGACATTAGAGGGCACTCTATCATAATAATTTGGTGGAAATTTTTTGCCCTGTTCATCTTTCAATAGATTTGCTTGTAACATTACCTGATAAAGTACCTATGGTGAATATGTATATTAACGTTTAAGACTATAAGACAAAACCATTGATTTGTTTCGTGCTGTAAAGTAGCAGGAACAGAGGTGATCTGGAATGGAAAGCTATGTGTTTATTTAATCCTTACGAAAGCCAATACTTAAAATTTTAAGCCTGTGTTCTTTTTATGTGGAGTGTGTGTGTGTGTGTGTGTTCTTACATTAATCCTTAGCTAGTCCTCTAAAGTTGCTGTTGTTGTTGTGTGACTTCAAGTTGTTTCCAGCTTATGATGACCTTAAAGTGAATCTATCATGGAGTTTTCTTGACAAGATTTGTAAAGAGGAGGTTTGCCTTTGCCTTCTGAGGTTGAGAAAATGTGTCTTGCCCAAGATCACCAGGTAGGTTTCTCTGGCTGAATGTGGATTTGAAACCTGTTCTCCAGAGTCATAGTTCAAAATGTCATCCACTACACCATGCTGGCTCCCTCTTAGGTGGATCTGTGGTACTATTTTACTGTAGATAGGTAGCAGGTTGTAGTGATAATTAGCAACTTGGTGACAAGATCTGAACCAGTACCCACACTGTGCCATAGGGCAGTGGTTCTTAACTTGTGGTCTGCAGGCCCCCAAGGGTCTGTGATGTCCTCACAGGGAGTCTGCAACAGAATCATCTGTTCACCTATGTCCTCACCCTCCTCTTTCTGCTCCTCTCTATCTTTTTTCCTGCCAATAGCACCATACATCCTTTTCCAGCCTTGGCACCACAATGCTTCTGCCTCCCTCTGAGGCAGACCTCAAACCCTTCCCCTATCCACCTCTTTTCTACTTCCCAATTCATTTTAGATCCCATCAAAACATTCTGAGGTACATGGCAAAATTATAGAATCACAAAATTGTACAGCTAGAAGGGACTGTAAGGGGAGCAAATTTATTGACTTCTATGTGTGCAAGTCCCTTTTTGGACAGAGCTTTGTGACCGCCTGCTTCTGGGGAACATAGTTCAATCCATTCCAGATTCAGTGATTGAACAGCAAAATGCAGGCCCAGCCAGCCCGGTTCCTATAATATTTCTGAGATAAGGTTTAACAGATGATGTAATTAGGAATGGTTCAGTGTTCATGTATCATATTCATCATCATCACCATCTTGAGTTAAACCTTGGAGGGGTTCTGCAGCAATAAAAGATATTTAACTAAAAGGTTAAGAACTACTGCCATAGAGAAATTGTAGGTCTTTCCATAATTCAGATGAAAACCATGAGTCCTTGGCTTAACCTTTTTAAAAGGAATGCAGTCCTGCCCCCATGCTATACATAGAACAGCAGATTCTATTTTTTCCCAGGTGGATATGGTCCATTTTACTGTAATCAAAAATGTGTAAATTGCAGGAAATGTATGCTAAATTCCATATGACTCCTCTGGGGCTTGTTAAAGACTTATTTATTTATTTATTTAGCAAAGTGAGTGGAAATAGTACAGAATGAATTTCAGATGGGGGGGGGAGCAGAGAGAAACTGAAACCATGAATTGTCCACTCTTCAAACTTTTTTGCATGTTAAATCAGCAGAGGCTGAATCATTTATTGCTGGATCAACAGAGTCAGAAGTTCTGTTGTTATGTGAGGAAAAACAATGTGCTAAAGGTAAAAATGTGCCATACAAACCAGCATTCCAAGATTCCTCTTCAGAGTTTCAGCACCATGTTCTGAAAGGCTTTTCTAAGACTTTGTACTGATGGATGAAGGCAGAAAGAGCAGAGAGTCTATACATGGGGATGTTGGTGGGCTTGCTATATGTGTTCCTACACAACTTGAGCCAGTCTCTATTCATGCAAATATTGAATGGGGCTGCAGTCTGCTTTCAAATATGATTCAATTATGATCAGAGCATTTGAGACCCAGAATGTTAGGTTGTCAGCTGGAAAACATAAAAGAAAATTGGAACACATGATAAGTGAAGGAATCAATAATGAGAAAATAAAGTCAGATTTTGCTTTTCTCACTCTACAGATTGTATAACCTTCCCCTCTCAAAAAGCAATAAGATGAAGTGTTCAGATTCAAGACTGCAGCCATTCCAAAGTTGCAATCTTTTAGCATTATATAGGCCCCATACAGACTGCCAAAATAAAGCTGCTTTGGGTCACTTTGGAGGTATGCTGTTTAAATGATGCATGTGCCCTAAGAGTCCAGAAGCTGTGCCAAAGCTGTGCTCCATTTGTTAGGACTGAATCATGGCTTTGGTGCAGCTTCTGGGCTCTTAGGACGCATGCAACATTTAAACAGCATACCTCCAAAGTGGCCCAAAGCAGTCTTATTTTGGCCTGTCTGTATGGGGCCATAGTAGAACAAGATACAGCTTGAGACAGAATGTTAAAGGAAATAAGTGTCCTTCATAAGCCTCTCTCAACCTCCTGAAAGCCTGGCTAGCACTGTAAGACTCCTGTTCTACATCAGAGGTTGGAACATCATTTTTTTAAAAAGTAACCTTTGCTTTAAAAAAAAAAGCGCCAATTAAAACACCCAGTACTTTTTGTTATTTTTATACCAAAATATATTTGAAAATTCAAAATTCCCTTCCTAAATGACTGGTCCTTCAGTAAGTAGATAGTACTCATTCCAATAAAAAGCAACATTATTCCCAAAATAATGTGGCTACACACTCATTACCCCCCCCCCAAAAAAATAAGGCCATTTTCACATGGTGAAAATAATCCAGGATTAATTTGGGTTGAATCCCTGTTGAATGCACCCAATTCAGTTTGGCCGGGGGGGGGGGGCTACCAAAAAACCCACTTAACCTGAGATATTTAATACCGGGCCTTTTCCCAAGGGATTTTTTTTTATTTTTAAAGATTTTCATCATTGTGTGTGAATAACAATGTGAATAGACCCAGATTAAACTCAGCACAGCTTGAAAGCATTTCAAATTTGCATTTTCAACCCCTTGGGAAGATGAGGATCCTCCTGGCTGGCTTTATGAAGAGATGCTCCTCCTCTTCCTCTTTCCCTACACACCCATTGCTATGGGCTGGCTTTTGGGGGCTTCCTGGGAGGAAAGTGGCATCTTTCCATGCACACACCTCCTAAGACTGCAGAGGCCTGGCAACAGGGGATCCCCCCCTGCCCTGCCCAAGCCTCCAGCTCCTGCTCTGAAGGTAAAGAGATGTGGATTGATGCCATTTCACAATGTGAATAACAAAACCAGACCATGTCAGTGAGGTTATTCGCATCATTCCATCACAAAAAATGGTGTGTTAATGACAGTGCATAGTGAGTCATTTACAAAAAACTTCAGCAGTAATGTGCATCTGCAGAGCTCCACAGCTGTAAATGTCACATTTTTGTTATGTGTTGACTGACTTATGGCGACAGTATTATAGGACTTCCAGAAAGAAGCTGAGAGAGTATGACTTGCTCACGCTCACCTAATGAGTTTTCTCAATGGGGATTCAAGCTTTCCAGGTGTCCTAGTGTCATCCTCAAACCACTACAGCATAATGGCTCAGTGCACACAACAAATGGGCCCTATTAAATTGTTCCTGCAATATTAAGCAGATTTGTAGGCTGAAAAATATTGTTGTTCTTATTATTTAGAATTGAGATGAAATCCAACTGTTGTTTCATGCTACAAAAGTAACCTCCTTCAGTAGAATGCAGAGTGGGGTTTCTCCTGTTCTACTTACCCCATGCAATCTGCTCCAGGTTGAGGAAATGTCTGGAGCCGTTATTCATAGAACTAAGTTTCCAGACCACTTACCATCTTGGTCACCCTCCTCTCAACACATTCAAGCTTTTCAATATCCTTTTTGAATTGTGATGCCCAGACCTAGACGCCGTACTCCAAGTGAGGTCTGACCAAAACCATTACCATATATTCTCGTCTATATGTCTAAAAGTTTATGTCCAAAAATTGACTCCAAAATCCCAGGTCAACTTATTTATGGGTCACTATGGTAATGTGATAGCAGTTTTTTTGGATTGCCACATGCAGTTTCTTTCTTTCTTGAAGCAAGCAGAAAGAGTCCTAGGTGATTGATTGATATTGCTTTTATATTGTTTTTTATAAGAGTCCCTCTCCCGCCTGCGCAAAGACTAAGATGAAAGCTGAACACTGAAGCAAAAAGCCTCGATGGGAGTCCCTCTTGCTGAATGCACACTGAATGAGCCTCCAAGTTTTACCCTTCACCTATCCACAGTTGTGGCAAAATCCATAATTTTGACCCAAAACCCTGCCCTCAACTTATGCATGAGGTTGACTTATAGTTGAGTATATATGGTATTACATACCTTGATATGGACATTATACTCCTCTTGAGGTAGGTCAGAATTGCATTGGCCCTTTGATAGATGCATCACACTGCTAAGCTGGTGTTCTTAAAATCCTATATACTTGTCACATGTACTATTGTCAAGCCAAGGGTCAACCATCCTATTTTTGTACATTTCATTTTTCCTGCCTAAATAGAATACCTTTAATTTATCCTTTCCCCCTCTAGCTCTCCAAACTATTAAGGGCCATGTCTGCATGGGCCAGAATACTCTGGGAGGAGCCTGGAGTATTCTGGCCTCACAACTGCCCCCCCAATTACCTGGACACTCTGGAGCAATGCCAGGCTGCTGTTCACACAGGTGTTCTGCTGTGCCACCTGCCAGCACTGCCAGTTGTGTGAGTTATTATCTCTGATGCCTAAAATGAGACACCCAGCATCAATCACAAGGCTAGACTACTCATTCTGACTCACACTGGTGGTTGGTGGCAAGTGGGATCCATTGTAAACAAGCCTGGCATAGCTCCAGGGGACTTTGGGTCTTCCAGGAAGATCCAGAGCAATAGCTACTTATAAAAATTTGTGTTTAGGAATTTCCTTTGGCAAATGGCAGTATGAAGATGCATTAGACTTAGGGAACTGAGAATGTTTAGTTGAAGGAAAGTAGAGAGGTGATAAGCATTTTTAAATATTTGAAAGGATACCATGTTGAAGTTGGAGCAGGTTTATTTTCAGCTGCTCCAGAGACTAGAAAGGAAATGACTTTCAAGTATTAAGAAGGTCTTCCTGATAGTAAGAGCTGTTCTACAGTGGGACAGACTGTCTCAGAAGGTTGTGGAGTCTGTGTCTTTGGAGGTCTTTAAACAGAGCATGGATGACTATCTCTGAGGAGTACTTTGATGGTGCGTTAGATTCAGATGGGATACAGTGGATAGAATTGTGGTCACGTGGAAAGAAAGGACATCTAAAATAAACACAGTTAAGAAAGTTAAAAAGTTCCTGGACAAATTAAAAATGTATGAAGAAAGAAAAGAAGACCAAGATAAAAAGAAAGAAAACAAACAGGACAAAAGAAAACAGTTGAACTCCGAATCAAAACAAAATTCGAAACCAAAGCAACAAAAAGAACAAGAAGAAGAAGAGGAAGAGGAAGTAATATTAGGAGTGACAGGAGGTGTGAATTTAACAGAAGAAGACGAAGAAGAAATTCTCAAAGGACTAGAAGAAATTGATTCAGAAAAGCTGTTAGAATTTTAAACAAAAGACAAATTAGAGGCCAGAAATTAGAATTTAGATATTGAAAACTTAATTGGATTTTAATTAGCAATTAAATCAGAATGACATCAGAATGACAGAGATGTTAATGTTGGTTGATCCTTGGAGAATTATAAATAAGAATCAAAAAGGTTATACATGCTATTTGGAGGCACAAAAATCAGCAACTAGAATCGATATGTGTTTGGTTTCCACTGCTTTGTACAAGGACATAATTGAAACAGAAATCTTACCGAAAAAAATCTCCGACTATAACCCAATAATGATAAATTTGAAGAATGAAAAGAAAGAATATACAGGGAAGCTCAATGAATTCCTATTAAATAAGGAAGAACTAGTCAAACAGACGAAAGAACATCTAAAATATTATTTTTTTAGAAAATGTAAACAAAGGAATTCATATCCAAACAGTCTGGGAAGCAAGGAAGGCGGTAATGTGAGGGGTTTTTTTATAAAGAAAAACACAGAATGGAACAAAAAAAGAAACTCAAAATTTGAAGAAATAAATAATAAAATTCAAATAAAGGAACAAGAGCTTCTACAAGTCATAAAGAAAAAAAAAAGAAATTTACAAACAAATACAAATTTTACAAATCGAACTGGCTGAGGTCACATCTGATCAAATTGAGAGAAAGCTTAAATATATGAAGCAAAAACAATTTGAATCCAGGAACAAAATTGGAAAGCTGTTAGCCTACAAAATCAGAAAATCTAAAGAAAAAAAATGATTTTGGAGATGAAGAAAGGGGACAACGTTGTCACAAATATAAAAGACATTCAAAAGATATTTTAAAATTATTTTCATATATTGTATAAAGAAGAAAAGAAATGGAAATATTTTGAAGATGATCTCAAAAAATATATTCAAAAACAAGGAACAATAAAGATCCAAGATAAACATAAAGATATCCTAAACTCTAAAATTTCAATGGTCAAAATAATAGAAGGAATAAAAGAAATGAAATCAGGAAAATCCCCAGGACCTGATGGATTCATATCAATATATTATAAAAAATTTCAAGAAGAATTAGGTCCAGTCTTATACACATTGGTAAATGAAATACAACAAACAGGAATCCCAAATTCATGACCAAAGCCTTCATTACTCTGATACTAAAACTGAATAAAAACCCAAATGAACCACAAAACCTTAGACTCATATCACTACTGAATGTAGATTATAAGTTGTTTTCAGCAATTCTAGCAAAAAGACTAAAAAAGGTATTACAGGAAATTATAAAAAGTGATCAAATTGGATTTTTACCACAGAGACATATGAAGCAAAATATCAGAAGAATGATCGATTTGGTAATTCAAAATCAAATGTAATGACAATGAACATACCCAACAAAAGAGAAAAAGAAATACAACATAAATTTGGATTTCAAATCAATAAAAAGATAAAACATTTAGGAATTATATTAGCAAAAAAGAATTCTGAACTCAATAATACTTATACACAAACTTGGGGGAAAATTAAAGAAGATTTGACAAAATGGGAAAATTCACACTTAGCACTTCTAGGAAGAATTTCAACAATAAAGATGACCCTTTTGCCAAAATTATTTTTTCTATTTCAAAATTTACCCATAATATACAATGAAAAAAAAAAAAGGATTGGGAAGCCCAAATTTCAAAATTCATTTGGGAAAGGAATAAAACAAGGATCAAATGGAAAATTATGAAGAATGCTAAAGAAAGAGGCGGATTTAAAAATATATTATTATGCCTGTGCATTGGAATGGATTAGAACGTGGATAAAATTAAATGATACAAAAATACTGAATCTAGAAGGTTTTAACAGAATATATGGATGGCACGGCTACATGTGGTATAAAAGAACAGAAGTAAACAAAGAATTTTAAAATCATATAATATGAAGACCATTATTAACAATCTGGAACAAGATTAAAATCAAATTTTACACCCAATTTCCCATTTGGATCTCTCCTCAAGAAGCATGGAAAATCAACTTAGCAACAAATTCCAAAAAGCTCCTAACGTATAAAGAATTAAATGGGAAGAAACAAAACCAAGGTTAAAAACAAATGAAGAGTTAAAAAACGCGGGTTTTATTTGCCACTGGTTCCCATACAGACAATTACAGGAAATATTTGACTGTGCCAATGTCTTATAATAATGTGTGAATGTTGTGATGCTATGGGGGATGGGACTGTGGGCATTCTCTTCTACTTGGATATATAGAAGATATACATCTTCGTTCGGAGTAGAATGTAGATATATTTGTGCTACGGCAGTACACCTGATGTTACATGTTTTGTATTTTTGCTATATTTTGGTGCTGGCCATGTGCTGTAATAAATTTATTCTATTCTTGACAATTACGGGAAATATTTGAAATGGACTTACAACTAGAAGATTTCAATAAAGAAGAAAATGAATTGGATGAGATATTATTAAATTCAGAAAAATCAACAATTTCAAAATTATATAAGCTTCTTCTAAAGAGAGATTTAGAACAAGAAATAATTAAAGAAAACATGATTAGATGGACAAGAAATACGATACATCTGGAAAAATGGGAAAGAGCCTGGGGTCAGGATCTAAAATTTACACTCTCTATGGATTTAAAGGAAAACTTTAATAAGATGTTAAACAGATGGTATTTTTCTCCAAATAAATTAGCAAAGATGAAAAAAAAACAATAATAATAAATGTTGGAAATGTGGTAAACAAGAAGGAACCTTATTTCATATTTGGTGGATGTGCCCAACTGCAATCAATTACTGGAAAATGATACACAGCTCAATGCAAAAAATTCTACAAATCCAAATTAAACTTAAGTCAGGAAGTTTTTTGTTGAATATAGTAGATGAAAAAGAAAAAAGAAAACATTTAAAAATTATTTTATATCTTTTAACCGCCGCTAGAATTACATATGCAAAAAAGGGGGGGGGGGGACGAAATACCAGCGCAAGAAGAATGGTTACAAAAAAGTATCAAAATGATAGATCTAGATAGATTAACTATGTTAATAAAAGGAACGTGGAAAGAAGGATAGAATGAAGACTGGAAATTATTAATAAACTTTTACAAAAAATAAAGACTAATAACTAAGATAATAATGAAAGAAAAGAATAATTATTTTCTATGGTTTAAAGAGTGGTGCTAAAATTAGGATATTGTAAATTATGCAAGGTAATAAGTGTATATACACATTATATTTCATGCTTGAATGGATGATTGTTTACTATAATATAGAATGATGACTATATTATAGAATGACTATAATATATATATACTATGTACTATACTATAGAATGACTCATGAATATATGCTGTTTAAAAAAAAAGAGGGTCCTGATGAATTTACTGCAAAGTTTTATAGATCTTTAAAGATGAATTAATACCCTCCTTATTAGAAACAAAAAAACAAATCGATTTTGGAAACTACCCTGAATCTTGGCAACATTCAACAACAACATTGATTCCAAAGGAAAATAAAGATCCAGAGCTGATTTGAGAATTATTGCCCAATTTCTTTATTAAATCTGGATTATAAGATTTACTCATCAATTTTAGCAGAACAGTTGAAGAAAGTACTAGCTTTAAAGATCTATCCAGAACAGACAGGTTTTCTTCCACAAAGACACCTCAAAGATAATATCAGAGTAATAATAAATGTGATTGATTTTTTTGAAATACATAAGGAAAGAAAATTGGGAAAGGTGTTTGTGGATATCGAAAAAGCATTCGATAACGTAAATTGGGAATTCCTGGAGATATTATTAGAGGAGTAGGGCATTACTGGATGATTTGCTAACTGAATAAGGAACATATACCACAAACAAATTACTAGAATTGATTTGAATGAAGAAAAGACAGAATCGATTATGATTACAAAGGGCATTCGCCGGGAGTATCCATTATGGCCTTTGCTCTTTTTAATGATAATGGAAGTATTGAATAATAGTATAAGGAATTATGATAAACTACAAGGATTGGAAGTCTCTAACTACAAAATCTAAGCCTTTGCTGATGATTTAGTAATTATTTTAGAAAATCCAAGAAAAACTGTTAAAAGACTAGATTACGTTTTAGTTAATTTTGGCAAGCTAGCAGGATTCAGAATTAACAAAAATAAAAGCGTTATGCGGACTAAAAACATAACCAAGAAAGAAGAGGAAGATATGAATTACATTACAGATTTTCAGTTGATAAACAAAACTAAATATTTGGGTATATTTTTGACAAATAAAAATACAGATTTAATCAAAAACAAACACAGATTTATATAAAGACAATTATATAACTGCATATAATGCTATAAAATCTGATTTAGCAAGGTGGGGAAAACAACAAATTAGGAAGAGTAGCAACAATTCAGATGAATGTCTTGTCAAGAATGCTATTTTTGTTTCAGGCTTTACCGATCATAACCAAAAAGAATCTCTTTAAAAATGGAGTAGTGACATTTCTTAAGAAGAAGATCCCGCTGACTCCAGAGCTATTTTTGCTAAATATAACCGACAACATTACTGAAAATATGGTTCAAGACGAACTGAGCGTTTTATTGTATATGATTACAGCTGCCCAGCTAGTATATGCAAAGTATTGGAAATCTAATATTATTCCAACTATGGATACTTTAGGCATGAGGGAACTATCACATGCTTCAAGTGCTGGTTTTGCACTGGTTTTTTTGTTGCTAAATGAAGAATATCATGGTATTAGATTTTTGTTTTGTTTTGTTTTAAAAAATAGACAAAGAATTACATTTTAAAAATTGTGACTGGAATGGTAACAATGAAGAAATTGGGAGACCATGAAATTACATTCTAATTAATTTTAATTAATCTATTTTTTATAAGATAGCAATTCAAATTGTTTCCCTGATCATAACTTTTCAGTATTATGAGTGTTTCATGATTTGTATTTCATGCTTTGAACTACTCTGTATCTGACAAACATTCTGAGAGGTCATTTGAATTAAGAGTTGGGGAGTAATTAATGATATGTAGTCTTTTATCTTCTCAGTGATTCAAAATTGCTATTATATCTAATGTTCAAAGTTACATGTGCAATTTTGCTATGAGGAAAACCAAAGAATCAACATGCTGATTTTTTCTAGAGCTAATAGTATAATCTAAGCTCACTAAATGGGAACCTTCATGTGTTAATATTGTGAAGAAACTTGTTTACACATTTATGGTTTCACCATCAAAAATAGGACAAAAGAGTTGCTTGCTTCAGGTTGCTTTAACAAAGAGCAAGTACTTTCTTAACTTACAATATTTAAAGCTCACACTTTAGCTGAAATACTACAGATCAGAAAGTCAGTTTCCATGGCTCCATTTCCCTAAGTCACTAAATTATGTATTTAGAGATGCTATCACTATATTCACTTTAGCCCCTCCTCCCTAATTGCTCTGCTGTTTGTTTGTATTACTAAGGCAATTTATCTCTGGTCTCGAGGTCAAAATGAATGTATCAGGCCATTACAGTACAAAAAGCTTAGTGTATGGCCACTCAACCCTACAATCTATGCACGCTGTATTGGTTTCTATGCCTTTCATTCCATGTGACTGTTCAACTTTTCAGTGTGCTGCAATGGCATTTTTCATAAGTTACTGATGCTTATCTCCTCCTGGTTTACTTTAGCAAGAGTGCATACAGCCAGATAGCAGTGAGACTAGATCATTGTGATGGCGTCTACATAATCAGCAGTCAGCAATATATTGTTTTGTGTGCCTAATTTCCCTGAGTAGTAGGAAATTTCAGGGGTGTAGCTTTTTCAAAAACTCAGTCCCTTCACAAGAAGGGGGCACTGGAGACTCATGAAATATGCTTGTACTCTCTTTACAAATATGCATACTGAAGGCAACGAAGCAGGCAAACATCCAACACTGGGTCTGCAAGGAAACATTAATTTTTCCCATGCAGGTTTAAAGCTCCTCTCCATGGCTGCTGCTTCTCAGCTAGTTGCAAAAAAACTTTGCATTCTGCCTTGTTGGTTGGCTGTAGACATATTGTTTACATCTGGTGTCCAGCATCCATTCAGATAAATAGGGTCTTACACGGGCATCAACCATTCTGTTCTCATATAAGAAAGCATCAAATTAATGTCACGGCCATTAAAGCGGGGATGGAAAATCCTTGGTCCTCCAGACCAAACTACCACAGTTGCTTACTTTTAGCCATGCTGGCTGGGGCTTTTGGGAGTTGAGATTCAAAATATTGAATTTTTAATGGCTGCAGCTCGTGCACTAGCTTTAACTCTGTAAATTCACTCCTGGACCCTGCAGAAATATGGGCTTCCAAGACCAGGGATGAATACAGGAGTACACCCAAAGTGTAAATCTGCATCTTCAGGGCTGATATAGTATATAGTCAGCCCTCCATATCCATGGATTTGTTATCCACGGATTCAAGCATCCACTGTTTGAAAATATCCTAAAAATATATACATTCCAAAAATGTAAACCTTGTTTTTGCCATTTTATGCAAGGGACACTCTTTTACTACATCACTGTAGTTAATGGAACTTGAGCATCCATAGATTTTGGTATCTAAAGGGGGTCCTGGAAACAAACCCCAGCAGATACCAAGGGCTCACTGTAACTCCCCCCATCAGAATAGCTCATGTTCCTGACTGACCAGGAGTACCTCTATCTTGTCTGAATTAAGCTTCAATTTGTTCACCTTTATCAAATCCATTATAGGTGCCAGATAGTGGTTTAAGCATAAAAACAGATTCTTGGAGTCAGTAAGGAAGGAGCTGAGTGTCATTAGCATAGTCTTGATATCTGATTTCCCCAGAATCTGGAAAATCTGTTTTAGGGTTTGTCTACATGGGTAATCTACTCTGAATTCCCCCCAGGCTCACAGCATCCTTACATGATGAGGTAAGATCTGTTTTCTACACTGGGAAATTCTGCCTTCCATGAGGAAGTCTGAGAATGAGCTATCATGGCTGTCAACTACCTCATGAAGCCAGATGCTGTATGAATGTGCACACAGCAGCTGACTTTGGGAGGCAGTTGACATCCAGAATCACTCCTCCTCCCCCTCCTAAAGCATGGGGCTGTTGGGTGCACATTCACACAAAAGCTTGCCAGAAGCAATTGTGGATGCCAACCCACCTCCAGAAGCCAGCTGCTGTGTGAATGTGCACACAGCTCCCGGCTTTGGAAAGCTGTTAGCAACCACAATTGCTGTGAGGGGAGGGGGGAGGGGAGAGAGAGGAACAGAATCGTCCACATTTACACCACATGCTTTCTGAGAAGTGGAACTGCAGCGGAAGTGACCTATCACATGAAGGCAGTAATGGAATAGCTGCAAGACCTAGAGCCTATTGACAGGTTTAGCTGTCAATGAACAGACACGCAACAGTAGTGAATGGAATGCAAGGCAGTAACAGAACGGGCATGATGTTATGTGATAAGAATCAGCCAAAGACACTTTTATCCTATTAAAATTCCACGTTTTAGCCTCGTATGATAAGGTCCTAAAACTAAAAGCAATATTTGAGCATGAGCTTTTGTAAATTATAAGCCACTTTCTTTCTTCCTTTCACAAGGAGGCAAAGATGTTTCTGTTTAAGCAGGTTTTTAATGTGTAAGTGTGCGTGGGGTGGTGGTGGTATTGGGATGTTCTATTTACTAAACTTTTGGTTATTTATAAAATGATTTTTTACAAGGTGACTATTTTTAAATTTGATTGTAAACATTTTAATTTACTATTTCTGGAAGCTGTCTTGGAGCCCACTCTGGGAGAAAGATGACATATAAAATAAATAATAATAATAATAATAAAATTTTATTTATATACCGCCCTTCTAAAAATCAGGGCGGTGAACAACAAGAAAAACAATACATTAAACAAAATCAAATAAAATACATTAAAAGCAATTCAATAAAAATAATAAAAATAACATGTCGGCAAAACAATGCTGACGAGGCTGACAAGGGGGGGGGGGGG